>NW_028301556.1:0-335479 GCF_042242905.1 Orbicella faveolata | reverse complement strand
CTTCCCGGCCCGAGTTCGAATCTCAATCGGGGGAGAAGTTATTCGACCCCCAAGCCGTTCGAGAATAACCCCTTTAATAACATATTGAGACTTGAACTCACGACCGCCAGATGCGACCCTGGATCAGCCGCGCGCAGCCCATCCCGCAGGACCACCTGGAAATCCCTTGGGTTGTTGCTAACAAATTAAGATGTGTATAGTACGTGCTGATATGCTAGTTTCCGGTTCCGCTTAGTCAAAGAGTGGGACTGTATTCTGCTAGTTATAGACCTGAGGCTAGAAACTCCAGCGTTATATATTCGTTACCGTCGTCAGCCAGAATTGCGCATTTTTCAGCCCAAATTGAGGCGTATTCGGACAGGATTCCAAACAGTTAGCAAGCCAAAAGGTAACGGTTGGAAATTTGAAAACAGACATACACTTCAAAACTAACTGTAATTGCTGAGTATCGTTGGCGAATGCTGCTTGTCATTGCGCGCTTATTCGATTCAAAGATATCGCTATGTCTGCCAAGTTAAGCGGTAGCGCACAACTTAAGATTTGCTTACAGTTGGTGGACTCACTGCGAACGAGAACGGGTGTTTTCCTATGCGGTGTTTGCTACAATTTATCCATACACGATGTAGCTGAGCTGATCGGCCACTTCTCTCGAGGTCGCATAAAGCCTTCTACATCCTCAATCAACGACATTTCAAGAAAACCAGCCAATATGTATTCTGCGTAAGCCAGAGGTTGGCCCATGTTAATTGTTTATGTCGCTATTGGCCGCTGGAAAACCGAGTCATGGAATTGCTTGCCACTAACAAATCGTTTAGGCCCTGAACTGCCTCGGTCTTAAAACTCTGAAAGTTCGGCAAAAGCAAAGCTTAGACTGAAAGCAAACAAGTCTCGATAACGCAGAAAATAAATCTGTTAGATGGACGGCAATACGGGAAACGTTTACCCGAAACATCAACCACAACAGCGACAGCAAAATACAAACAAATTGGAAAAAATCCAAAAAATCCAAAATCAGTCAATCAATTTAAGAAATACTATTGCGGCACCAAACAGCTTGGAAAAAAAACGAAGAAGACCAAGAAATAAAAAGAAAAAGAAATTTAAAAAATCAATCAATCAATAAAAAAATAAAAAAGAAACCAAAGCGGGTTCAAAAAAACCCAAAAAAAAAAATTAGAACTAAATAAGTCAATCGATTAATTAAACCAACAAAAATGTTCGGCGTGGCTGGGATTTTCTTCCCGGCCCGAGTTCGAATCTCAATCGGGGGAGAAGTTATTCGACCCCCAAGCCGTTCGAGAATAACCCCTTTAATAACATATTGAGACTTGAACTCACGACCGCCAGATGCGACCCTGGATCAGCCGCGCGCAGCCCATCCCGCAGGACCACCTGGAAATCCTTGGGTTGTTGCTAACAAATTAAGATGTGTATAGTACGTGCTGATATGCTAGTTTCCGGTTCCGCTTAGTCAAAGAGTGGGACTGTATTCTGCTAGTTATAGACCTGAGGCTAGAAACTCCAGCGTTATATATTCGTTACCGTCGTCAGCCAGAATTGCGCATTTTTCAGCCCAAATTGAGGCGTATTCGGACAGGATTCCAAACAGTTAGCAAGCCAAAAGGTAACGGTTGGAAATTTGAAAACAGACATACACTTCAAAACTAACTGTAATTGCTGAGTATCGTTGGCGAATGCTGCTTGTCATTGCGCGCTTATTCGATTCAAAGATATCGCTATGTCTGCCAAGTTAAGCGGTAGCGCACAACTTAAGATTTGCTTACAGTTGGTGGACTCACTGCGAACGAGAACGGGTGTTTTCCTATGCGGTGTTTGCTACAATTTATCCATACACGATGTAGCTGAGCTGATCGGCCACTTCTCTCGAGGTCGCATAAAGCCTTCTACATCCTCAATCAACGACATTTCAAGAAAACCAGCCAATATGTATTCTGCGTAAGCAGAGGTTGGCCCATGTTAATTGTTTATGTCGCTATTGGCCGCTGGAAAACCGAGTCATGGAATTGCTTGCCACTAACAAATCGTTTAGGCCCTGAACTGCCTCGGTCTTAAAACTCTGAAAGTTCGGCAAAAGCAAAGCTTAGACTGAAAGCAAACAAGTCTCGATAACGCAGAAAATAAATCTGTTAGATGGACGGCAATACGGGAAACGTTTACCCGAAACATCAACCACAACAGCGACAGCAAAATACAAACAAATTGCAAAAAATCCAAAAAATCCAAAATCAGTCAATCAATTTAAGAAATACTATTGCGGCACCAAACAGCTTGGAAAAAAAACGAAGAAGACCAAGAAATAAAAAGAAAAAGAAATTTAAAAAATCAATCAATCAATAAAAAAATAAAAAAGAAACCAAAGCGGGTTCAAAAAAACCCAAAAAAAAAATTAGAACTAAATAAGTCAATCGATTAATTAAACCAACAAAAATGTTCGGCGTGGCTGGGATTTTCTTCCCGGCCCGAGTTCGAATCTCAATCGGGGGAGAAGTTATTCGACCCCAAGCCGTTCGAGAATAACCCCTTTAATAACATATTGAGACTTGAACTCACGACCGCCAGATGCGACCCTGGATCAGCCGCGCGCAGCCCATCCCGCAGGACCACCTGGAAATCCCTTGGGTTGTTGCTAACAAATTAAGATGTGTATAGTACGTGCTGATATGCTAGTTTCCGGTTCCGCTTAGTCAAAGAGTGGGACTGTATTCTGCTAGTTATAGACCTGAGGCTAGAAACTCCAGCGTTATATATTCGTTACCGTCGTCAGCCAGAATTGCGCATTTTTCAGCCCAAATTGAGGCGTATTCGGACAGGATTCCAAACAGTTAGCAAGCCAAAAGGTAACGGTTGGAAATTTGAAAACAGACATACACTTCAAAACTAACTGTAATTGCTGAGTATCGTTGGCGAATGCTGCTTGTCATTGCGCGCTTATTCGATTCAAAGATATCGCTATGTCTGCCAAGTTAAGCGGTAGCGCACAACTTAAGATTTGCTTACAGTTGGTGGACTCACTGCGAACGAGAACGGGTGTTTTCCTATGCGGTGTTTGCTACAATTTATCCATACACGATGTAGCTGAGCTGATCGGCCACTTCTCTCGAGGTCGCATAAAGCCTTCTACATCCTCAATCAACGACATTTCAAGAAAACCAGCCAATATGTATTCTGCGTAAGCCAGAGGTTGGCCCATGTTAATTGTTTATGTCGCTATTGGCCGCTGGAAAACCGAGTCATGGAATTGCTTGCCACTAACAAATCGTTTAGGCCCTGAACTGCCTCGGTCTTAAAACTCTGAAAGTTCGGCAAAAGCAAAGCTTAGACTGAAAGCAAACAAGTCTCGATAACGCAGAAAATAAATCTGTTAGATGGACGGCAATACGGGAAACGTTTACCCGAAACATCAACCACAACAGCGACAGCAAAATACAAACAAATTGGAAAAAATCCAAAAAATCCAAAAATCAGTCAATCAATTTAAGAAATACTATTGCGGCACCAAACAGCTTGGAAAAAAACGAAGAAGACCAAGAAATAAAAAGAAAAAGAAATTTAAAAAATCAATCAATCAATAAAAAAATAAAAAAGAAACCAAAGCGGGTTCAAAAAAACCCAAAAAAAAAATTAGAACTAAATAAGTCAATCGATTAATTAAACCAACAAAAATGTTCGGCGTGGCTGGGATTTTCTTCCGGCCCGAGTTCGAATCTCAATCGGGGGAGAAGTTATTCGACCCCCAAGCCGTTCGAGAATAACCCCTTTAATAACATATTGAGACTTGAACTCACGACCGCCAGATGCGACCCTGGATCAGCCGCGCGCAGCCCATCCCGCAGGACCACCTGGAAATCCCTTGGTTGTTGCTAACAAATTAAGATGTGTATAGTACGTGCTGATATGCTAGTTTCCGGTTCCGCTTAGTCAAAGAGTGGGACTGTATTCTGCTAGTTATAGACCTGAGGCTAGAAACTCCAGCGTTATATATTCGTTACCGTCGTCAGCCAGAATTGCGCATTTTTCAGCCCAAATTGAGGCGTATTCGGACAGGATTCCAAACAGTTAGCAAGCCAAAAGGTAACGGTTGGAAATTTGAAAACAGACATACACTTCAAAACTAACTGTAATTGCTGAGTATCGTTGGCGAATGCTGCTTGTCATTGCGCGCTTATTCGATTCAAAGATATCGCTATGTCTGCCAAGTTAAGCGGTAGCGCACAACTTAAGATTTGCTTACAGTTGGTGGACTCACTGCGAACGAGAACGGGTGTTTTCCTATGCGGTGTTTGCTACAATTTATCCATACACGATGTAGCTGAGCTGATCGGCCACTTCTCTCGAGGTCGCATAAAGCCTTCTACATCCTCAATCAACGACATTTCAAGAAAACCAGCCAATATGTATTCTGCGTAAGCCAGAGGTTGGCCCATGTTAATTGTTTATGTCGCTATTGGCCGCTGGAAAACCGAGTCATGGAATTGCTTGCCACTAACAAATCGTTTAGGCCCTGAACTGCCTCGGTCTTAAAACTCTGAAAGTTCGGCAAAAGCAAAGCTTAGACTGAAAGCAAACAAGTCTCGATAACGCAGAAAATAAATCTGTTAGATGGACGGCAATACGGGAAACGTTTACCCGAAACATCAACCACAACAGCGACAGCAAAATACAAACAAATTGGAAAAAATCCAAAAAATCCAAAAATCAGTCAATCAATTTAAGAAATACTATTGCGGCACCAAACAGCTTGGAAAAAAACGAAGAAGACCAAGAAATAAAAAGAAAAAGAAATTTAAAAAATCAATCAATCAATAAAAAAATAAAAAAGAAACCAAAGCGGGTTCAAAAAAACCCAAAAAAAAAATTAGAACTAAATAAGTCAATCGATTAATTAAACCAACAAAAATGTTCGGCGTGGCTGGGATTTTCTTCCCGGCCCGAGTTCGAATCTCAATCGGGGGAGAAGTTATTCGACCCCCAAGCCGTTCGAGAATAACCCTTTAATAACATATTGAGACTTGAACTCACGACCGCCAGATGCGACCCTGGATCAGCCGCGCGCAGCCCATCCCGCAGGACCACCTGGAAATCCCTTGGGTTGTTGCTAACAAATTAAGATGTGTATAGTACGTGCTGATATGCTAGTTTCCGGTTCCGCTTAGTCAAAGAGTGGGACTGTATTCTGCTAGTTATAGACCTGAGGCTAGAAACTCCAGCGTTATATATTCGTTACCGTCGTCAGCCAGAATTGCGCATTTTTCAGCCCAAATTGAGGCGTATTCGGACAGGATTCCAAACAGTTAGCAAGCCAAAAGGTAACGGTTGGAAATTTGAAAACAGACATACACTTCAAAACTAACTGTAATTGCTGAGTATCGTTGGCGAATGCTGCTTGTCATTGCGCGCTTATTCGATTCAAAGATATCGCTATGTCTGCCAAGTTAAGCGGTAGCGCACAACTTAAGATTTGCTTACAGTTGGTGGACTCACTGCGAACGAGAACGGGTGTTTTCCTATGCGGTGTTTGCTACAATTTATCCATACACGATGTAGCTGAGCTGATCGGCCACTTCTCTCGAGGTCGCATAAAGCCTTCTACATCCTCAATCAACGACATTTCAAGAAAACCAGCCAATATGTATTCTGCGTAAGCCAGAGGTTGGCCCATGTTAATTGTTTATGTCGCTATTGGCCGCTGGAAAACCGAGTCATGGAATTGCTTGCCACTAACAAATCGTTTAGGCCCTGAACTGCCTCGGTCTTAAAACTCTGAAAGTTCGGCAAAAGCAAAGCTTAGACTGAAAGCAAACAAGTCTCGATAACGCAGAAAATAAATCTGTTAGATGGACGGCAATACGGGAAACGTTTACCCGAAACATCAACCACAACAGCGACAGCAAAATACAAACAAATTGCAAAAAATCCAAAAAATCCAAAAATCAGTCAATCAATTTAAGAAATACTATTGCGGCACCAAACAGCTTGGAAAAAAAACGAAGAAGACCAAGAAATAAAAAGAAAAAGAAATTTAAAAAATCAATCAATCAATAAAAAAATAAAAAAGAAACCAAAGCGGGTTCAAAAAAACCCAAAAAAAAAATTAGAACTAAATAAGTCAATCGATTAATTAAACCAACAAAAATGTTCGGCGTGGCTGGGATTTTCTTCCCGGCCCGAGTTCGAATCTCAATCGGGGGAGAAGTTATTCGACCCCCAAGCCGTTCGAGAATAACCCCTTTAATAACATATTGAGACTTGAACTCACGACCGCCAGATGCGACCCTGGATCAGCCGCGCGCAGCCCATCCCGCAGGACCACCTGGAAATCCCTTGGGTTGTTGCTAACAAATTAAGATGTGTATAGTACGTGCTGATATGCTAGTTTCCGGTTCCGCTTAGTCAAAGAGTGGGACTGTATTCTGCTAGTTATAGACCTGAGGCTAGAAACTCCAGCGTTATATATTCGTTACCGTCGTCAGCCAGAATTGCGCATTTTTCAGCCCAAATTGAGGCGTATTCGGACAGGATTCCAAACAGTTAGCAAGCCAAAAGGTAACGGTTGGAAATTTGAAAACAGACATACACTTCAAAACTAACTGTAATTGCTGAGTATCGTTGGCGAATGCTGCTTGTCATTGCGCGCTTATTCGATTCAAAGATATCGCTATGTCTGCCAAGTTAAGCGGTAGCGCACAACTTAAGATTTGCTTACAGTTGGTGGACTCACTGCGAACGAGAACGGGTGTTTTCCTATGCGGTGTTTGCTACAATTTATCCATACACGATGTAGCTGAGCTGATCGGCCACTTCTCTCGAGGTCGCATAAAGCCTTCTACATCCTCAATCAACGACATTTCAAGAAAACCAGCCAATATGTATTCTGCGTAAGCCAGAGGTTGGCCCATGTTAATTGTTTATGTCGCTATTGGCCGCTGGAAAACCGAGTCATGGAATTGCTTGCCACTAACAAATCGTTTAGGCCCTGAACTGCCTCGGTCTTAAAACTCTGAAAGTTCGGCAAAAGCAAAGCTTAGACTGAAAGCAAACAAGTCTCGATAACGCAGAAAATAAATCTGTTAGATGGACGGCAATACGGGAAACGTTTACCCGAAACATCAACCACAACAGCGACAGCAAAATACAAACAAATTGCAAAAAATCCAAAAAATCCAAAAATCAGTCAATCAATTTAAGAAATACTATTGCGGCACCAAACAGCTTGGAAAAAAAACGAAGAAGACCAAGAAATAAAAAGAAAAAGAAATTTAAAAAATCAATCAATCAATAAAAAAATAAAAAAGAAACCAAAGCGGGTTCAAAAAAACCCAAAAAAAAATTAGAACTAAATAAGTCAATCGATTAATTAAACCAACAAAAATGTTCGGCGTGGCTGGGATTTTCTTCCCGGCCCGAGTTCGAATCTCAATCGGGGGAGAAGTTATTCGACCCCCAAGCCGTTCGAGAATAACCCCTTTAATAACATATTGAGACTTGAACTCACGACCGCCAGATGCGACCCTGGATCAGCCGCGCGCAGCCCATCCCGCAGGACCACCTGGAAATCCCTTGGGTTGTTGCTAACAAATTAAGATGTGTATAGTACGTGCTGATATGCTAGTTTCCGGTTCCGCTTAGTCAAAGAGTGGGACTGTATTCTGCTAGTTATAGACCTGAGGCTAGAAACTCCAGCGTTATATATTCGTTACCGTCGTCAGCCAGAATTGCGCATTTTTCAGCCCAAATTGAGGCGTATTCGGACAGGATTCCAAACAGTTAGCAAGCCAAAAGGTAACGGTTGGAAATTTGAAAACAGACATACACTTCAAAACTAACTGTAATTGCTGAGTATCGTTGGCGAATGCTGCTTGTCATTGCGCGCTTATTCGATTCAAAGATATCGCTATGTCTGCCAAGTTAAGCGGTAGCGCACAACTTAAGATTTGCTTACAGTTGGTGGACTCACTGCGAACGAGAACGGGTGTTTTCCTATGCGGTGTTTGCTACAATTTATCCATACACGATGTAGCTGAGCTGATCGGCCACTTCTCTCGAGGTCGCATAAAGCCTTCTACATCCTCAATCAACGACATTTCAAGAAAACCAGCCAATATGTATTCTGCGTAAGCCAGAGGTTGGCCCATGTTAATTGTTTATGTCGCTATTGGCCGCTGGAAAACCGAGTCATGGAATTGCTTGCCACTAACAAATCGTTTAGGCCCTGAACTGCCTCGGTCTTAAAACTCTGAAAGTTCGGCAAAAGCAAAGCTTAGACTGAAAGCAAACAAGTCTCGATAACGCAGAAAATAAATCTGTTAGATGGACGGCAATACGGGAAACGTTTACCCGAAACATCAACCACAACAGCGACAGCAAAATACAAACAAATTGGAAAAAATCCAAAAAATCCAAAAATCAGTCAATCAATTTAAGAAATACTATTGCGGCACCAAACAGCTTGGAAAAAAAACGAAGAAGACCAAGAAATAAAAAGAAAAAGAAATTTAAAAAATCAATCAATCAATAAAAAAATAAAAAAGAAACCAAAGCGGGTTCAAAAAAACCCAAAAAAAAAATTAGAACTAAATAAGTCAATCGATTAATTAAACCAACAAAAATGTTCGGCGTGGCTGGGATTTTCTTCCCGGCCCGAGTTCGAATCTCAATCGGGGGAGAAGTTATTCGACCCCCAAGCCGTTCGAGAATAACCCCTTTAATAACATATTGAGACTTGAACTCACGACCGCCAGATGCGACCCTGGATCAGCCGCGCGCAGCCCATCCCGCAGGACCACCTGGAAATCCCTTGGGTTGTTGCTAACAAATTAAGATGTGTATAGTACGTGCTGATATGCTAGTTTCCGGTTCCGCTTAGTCAAAGAGTGGGACTGTATTCTGCTAGTTATAGACCTGAGGCTAGAAACTCCAGCGTTATATATTCGTTACCGTCGTCAGCCAGAATTGCGCATTTTTCAGCCCAAATTGAGGCGTATTCGGACAGGATTCCAAACAGTTAGCAAGCCAAAAGGTAACGGTTGGAAATTTGAAAACAGACATACACTTCAAAACTAACTGTAATTGCTGAGTATCGTTGGCGAATGCTGCTTGTCATTGCGCGCTTATTCGATTCAAAGATATCGCTATGTCTGCCAAGTTAAGCGGTAGCGCACAACTTAAGATTTGCTTACAGTTGGTGGACTCACTGCGAACGAGAACGGGTGTTTTCCTATGCGGTGTTTGCTACAATTTATCCATACACGATGTAGCTGAGCTGATCGGCCACTTCTCTCGAGGTCGCATAAAGCCTTCTACATCCTCAATCAACGACATTTCAAGAAAACCAGCCAATATGTATTCTGCGTAAGCCAGAGGTTGGCCCATGTTAATTGTTTATGTCGCTATTGGCCGCTGGAAAACCGAGTCATGGAATTGCTTGCCACTAACAAATCGTTTAGGCCCTGAACTGCCTCGGTCTTAAAACTCTGAAAGTTCGGCAAAAGCAAAGCTTAGACTGAAAGCAAACAAGTCTCGATAACGCAGAAAATAAATCTGTTAGATGGACGGCAATACGGGAAACGTTTACCCGAAACATCAACCACAACAGCGACAGCAAAATACAAACAAATTGGAAAAAATCCAAAAAATCCAAAAATCAGTCAATCAATTTAAGAAATACTATTGCGGCACCAAACAGCTTGGAAAAAAAACGAAGAAGACCAAGAAATAAAAAGAAAAAGAAATTTAAAAAATCAATCAATCAATAAAAAAATAAAAAAGAAACCAAAGCGGGTTCAAAAAAACCCAAAAAAAAAATTAGAACTAAATAAGTCAATCGATTAATTAAACCAACAAAAATGTTCGGCGTGGCTGGGATTTTCTTCCCGGCCCGAGTTCGAATCTCAATCGGGGGAGAAGTTATTCGACCCCCAAGCCGTTCGAGAATAACCCCTTTAATAACATATTGAGACTTGAACTCACGACCGCCAGATGCGACCCTGGATCAGCCGCGCGCAGCCCATCCCGCAGGACCACCTGGAAATCCCTTGGGTTGTTGCTAACAAATTAAGATGTGTATAGTACGTGCTGATATGCTAGTTTCCGGTTCCGCTTAGTCAAAGAGTGGGACTGTATTCTGCTAGTTATAGACCTGAGGCTAGAAACTCCAGCGTTATATATTCGTTACCGTCGTCAGCCAGAATTGCGCATTTTTCAGCCCAAATTGAGGCGTATTCGGACAGGATTCCAAACAGTTAGCAAGCCAAAAGGTAACGGTTGGAAATTTGAAAACAGACATACACTTCAAAACTAACTGTAATTGCTGAGTATCGTTGGCGAATGCTGCTTGTCATTGCGCGCTTATTCGATTCAAAGATATCGCTATGTCTGCCAAGTTAAGCGGTAGCGCACAACTTAAGATTTGCTTACAGTTGGTGGACTCACTGCGAACGAGAACGGGTGTTTTCCTATGCGGTGTTTGCTACAATTTATCCATACACGATGTAGCTGAGCTGATCGGCCACTTCTCTCGAGGTCGCATAAAGCCTTCTACATCCTCAATCAACGACATTTCAAGAAAACCAGCCAATATGTATTCTGCGTAAGCCAGAGGTTGGCCCATGTTAATTGTTTATGTCGCTATTGGCCGCTGGAAAACCGAGTCATGGAATTGCTTGCCACTAACAAATCGTTTAGGCCCTGAACTGCCTCGGTCTTAAAACTCTGAAAGTTCGGCAAAAGCAAAGCTTAGACTGAAAGCAAACAAGTCTCGATAACGCAGAAAATAAATCTGTTAGATGGACGGCAATACGGGAAACGTTTACCCGAAACATCAACCACAACAGCGACAGCAAAATACAAACAAATTGGAAAAAATCCAAAAAATCCAAAAATCAGTCAATCAATTTAAGAAATACTATTGCGGCACCAAACAGCTTGGAAAAAAAACGAAGAAGACCAAGAAATAAAAAGAAAAAGAAATTTAAAAAATCAATCAATCAATAAAAAAATAAAAAAGAAACCAAAGCGGGTTCAAAAAAACCCAAAAAAAAAATTAGAACTAAATAAGTCAATCGATTAATTAAACCAACAAAAATGTTCGGCGTGGCTGGGATTTTCTTCCCGGCCCGAGTTCGAATCTCAATCGGGGGAGAAGTTATTCGACCCCCAAGCCGTTCGAGAATAACCCCTTTAATAACATATTGAGACTTGAACTCACGACCGCCAGATGCGACCCTGGATCAGCCGCGCGCAGCCCATCCCGCAGGACCACCTGGAAATCCCTTGGGTTGTTGCTAACAAATTAAGATGTGTATAGTACGTGCTGATATGCTAGTTTCCGGTTCCGCTTAGTCAAAGAGTGGGACTGTATTCTGCTAGTTATAGACCTGAGGCTAGAAACTCCAGCGTTATATATTCGTTACCGTCGTCAGCCAGAATTGCGCATTTTTCAGCCCAAATTGAGGCGTATTCGGACAGGATTCCAAACAGTTAGCAAGCCAAAAGGTAACGGTTGGAAATTTGAAAACAGACATACACTTCAAAACTAACTGTAATTGCTGAGTATCGTTGGCGAATGCTGCTTGTCATTGCGCGCTTATTCGATTCAAAGATATCGCTATGTCTGCCAAGTTAAGCGGTAGCGCACAACTTAAGATTTGCTTACAGTTGGTGGACTCACTGCGAACGAGAACGGGTGTTTTCCTATGCGGTGTTTGCTACAATTTATCCATACACGATGTAGCTGAGCTGATCGGCCACTTCTCTCGAGGTCGCATAAAGCCTTCTACATCCTCAATCAACGACATTTCAAGAAAACCAGCCAATATGTATTCTGCGTAAGCCAGAGGTTGGCCCATGTTAATTGTTTATGTCGCTATTGGCCGCTGGAAAACCGAGTCATGGAATTGCTTGCCACTAACAAATCGTTTAGGCCCTGAACTGCCTCGGTCTTAAAACTCTGAAAGTTCGGCAAAAGCAAAGCTTAGACTGAAAGCAAACAAGTCTCGATAACGCAGAAAATAAATCTGTTAGATGGACGGCAATACGGGAAACGTTTACCCGAAACATCAACCACAACAGCGACAGCAAAATACAAACAAATTGGAAAAAATCCAAAAAATCCAAAAATCAGTCAATCAATTTAAGAAATACTATTGCGGCACCAAACAGCTTGGAAAAAAAACGAAGAAGACCAAGAAATAAAAAGAAAAAGAAATTTAAAAAATCAATCAATCAATAAAAAAATAAAAAAGAAACCAAAGCGGGTTCAAAAAAACCCAAAAAAAAAATTAGAACTAAATAAGTCAATCGATTAATTAAACCAACAAAAATGTTCGGCGTGGCTGGGATTTTCTTCCCGGCCCGAGTTCGAATCTCAATCGGGGGAGAAGTTATTCGACCCCCAAGCCGTTCGAGAATAACCCCTTTAATAACATATTGAGACTTGAACTCACGACCGCCAGATGCGACCCTGGATCAGCCGCGCGCAGCCCATCCCGCAGGACCACCTGGAAATCCCTTGGGTTGTTGCTAACAAATTAAGATGTGTATAGTACGTGCTGATATGCTAGTTTCCGGTTCCGCTTAGTCAAAGAGTGGGACTGTATTCTGCTAGTTATAGACCTGAGGCTAGAAACTCCAGCGTTATATATTCGTTACCGTCGTCAGCCAGAATTGCGCATTTTTCAGCCCAAATTGAGGCGTATTCGGACAGGATTCCAAACAGTTAGCAAGCCAAAAGGTAACGGTTGGAAATTTGAAAACAGACATACACTTCAAAACTAACTGTAATTGCTGAGTATCGTTGGCGAATGCTGCTTGTCATTGCGCGCTTATTCGATTCAAAGATATCGCTATGTCTGCCAAGTTAAGCGGTAGCGCACAACTTAAGATTTGCTTACAGTTGGTGGACTCACTGCGAACGAGAACGGGTGTTTTCCTATGCGGTGTTTGCTACAATTTATCCATACACGATGTAGCTGAGCTGATCGGCCACTTCTCTCGAGGTCGCATAAAGCCTTCTACATCCTCAATCAACGACATTTCAAGAAAACCAGCCAATATGTATTCTGCGTAAGCCAGAGGTTGGCCCATGTTAATTGTTTATGTCGCTATTGGCCGCTGGAAAACCGAGTCATGGAATTGCTTGCCACTAACAAATCGTTTAGGCCCTGAACTGCCTCGGTCTTAAAACTCTGAAAGTTCGGCAAAAGCAAAGCTTAGACTGAAAGCAAACAAGTCTCGATAACGCAGAAAATAAATCTGTTAGATGGACGGCAATACGGGAAACGTTTACCCGAAACATCAACCACAACAGCGACAGCAAAATACAAACAAATTGGAAAAAATCCAAAAAATCCAAAAATCAGTCAATCAATTTAAGAAATACTATTGCGGCACCAAACAGCTTGGAAAAAAAACGAAGAAGACCAAGAAATAAAAAGAAAAAGAAATTTAAAAAATCAATCAATCAATAAAAAAATAAAAAAGAAACCAAAGCGGGTTCAAAAAAACCCAAAAAAAAAATTAGAACTAAATAAGTCAATCGATTAATTAAACCAACAAAAATGTTCGGCGTGGCTGGGATTTTCTTCCCGGCCCGAGTTCGAATCTCAATCGGGGGAGAAGTTATTCGACCCCCAAGCCGTTCGAGAATAACCCCTTTAATAACATATTGAGACTTGAACTCACGACCGCCAGATGCGACCCTGGATCAGCCGCGCGCAGCCCATCCCGCAGGACCACCTGGAAATCCCTTGGGTTGTTGCTAACAAATTAAGATGTGTATAGTACGTGCTGATATGCTAGTTTCCGGTTCCGCTTAGTCAAAGAGTGGGACTGTATTCTGCTAGTTATAGACCTGAGGCTAGAAACTCCAGCGTTATATATTCGTTACCGTCGTCAGCCAGAATTGCGCATTTTTCAGCCCAAATTGAGGCGTATTCGGACAGGATTCCAAACAGTTAGCAAGCCAAAAGGTAACGGTTGGAAATTTGAAAACAGACATACACTTCAAAACTAACTGTAATTGCTGAGTATCGTTGGCGAATGCTGCTTGTCATTGCGCGCTTATTCGATTCAAAGATATCGCTATGTCTGCCAAGTTAAGCGGTAGCGCACAACTTAAGATTTGCTTACAGTTGGTGGACTCACTGCGAACGAGAACGGGTGTTTTCCTATGCGGTGTTTGCTACAATTTATCCATACACGATGTAGCTGAGCTGATCGGCCACTTCTCTCGAGGTCGCATAAAGCCTTCTACATCCTCAATCAACGACATTTCAAGAAAACCAGCCAATATGTATTCTGCGTAAGCCAGAGGTTGGCCCATGTTAATTGTTTATGTCGCTATTGGCCGCTGGAAAACCGAGTCATGGAATTGCTTGCCACTAACAAATCGTTTAGGCCCTGAACTGCCTCGGTCTTAAAACTCTGAAAGTTCGGCAAAAGCAAAGCTTAGACTGAAAGCAAACAAGTCTCGATAACGCAGAAAATAAATCTGTTAGATGGACGGCAATACGGGAAACGTTTACCCGAAACATCAACCACAACAGCGACAGCAAAATACAAACAAATTGGAAAAAATCCAAAAAATCCAAAAATCAGTCAATCAATTTAAGAAATACTATTGCGGCACCAAACAGCTTGGAAAAAAAACGAAGAAGACCAAGAAATAAAAAGAAAAAGAAATTTAAAAAATCAATCAATCAATAAAAAAATAAAAAAGAAACCAAAGCGGGTTCAAAAAAACCCAAAAAAAAAATTAGAACTAAATAAGTCAATCGATTAATTAAACCAACAAAAATGTTCGGCGTGGCTGGGATTTTCTTCCCGGCCCGAGTTCGAATCTCAATCGGGGGAGAAGTTATTCGACCCCCAAGCCGTTCGAGAATAACCCCTTTAATAACATATTGAGACTTGAACTCACGACCGCCAGATGCGACCCTGGATCAGCCGCGCGCAGCCCATCCCGCAGGACCACCTGGAAATCCCTTGGGTTGTTGCTAACAAATTAAGATGTGTATAGTACGTGCTGATATGCTAGTTTCCGGTTCCGCTTAGTCAAAGAGTGGGACTGTATTCTGCTAGTTATAGACCTGAGGCTAGAAACTCCAGCGTTATATATTCGTTACCGTCGTCAGCCAGAATTGCGCATTTTTCAGCCCAAATTGAGGCGTATTCGGACAGGATTCCAAACAGTTAGCAAGCCAAAAGGTAACGGTTGGAAATTTGAAAACAGACATACACTTCAAAACTAACTGTAATTGCTGAGTATCGTTGGCGAATGCTGCTTGTCATTGCGCGCTTATTCGATTCAAAGATATCGCTATGTCTGCCAAGTTAAGCGGTAGCGCACAACTTAAGATTTGCTTACAGTTGGTGGACTCACTGCGAACGAGAACGGGTGTTTTCCTATGCGGTGTTTGCTACAATTTATCCATACACGATGTAGCTGAGCTGATCGGCCACTTCTCTCGAGGTCGCATAAAGCCTTCTACATCCTCAATCAACGACATTTCAAGAAAACCAGCCAATATGTATTCTGCGTAAGCCAGAGGTTGGCCCATGTTAATTGTTTATGTCGCTATTGGCCGCTGGAAAACCGAGTCATGGAATTGCTTGCCACTAACAAATCGTTTAGGCCCTGAACTGCCTCGGTCTTAAAACTCTGAAAGTTCGGCAAAAGCAAAGCTTAGACTGAAAGCAAACAAGTCTCGATAACGCAGAAAATAAATCTGTTAGATGGACGGCAATACGGGAAACGTTTACCCGAAACATCAACCACAACAGCGACAGCAAAATACAAACAAATTGGAAAAAATCCAAAAAATCCAAAAATCAGTCAATCAATTTAAGAAATACTATTGCGGCACCAAACAGCTTGGAAAAAAAACGAAGAAGACCAAGAAATAAAAAGAAAAAGAAATTTAAAAAATCAATCAATCAATAAAAAAATAAAAAAGAAACCAAAGCGGGTTCAAAAAAACCCAAAAAAAAAATTAGAACTAAATAAGTCAATCGATTAATTAAACCAACAAAAATGTTCGGCGTGGCTGGGATTTTCTTCCCGGCCCGAGTTCGAATCTCAATCGGGGGAGAAGTTATTCGACCCCCAAGCCGTTCGAGAATAACCCCTTTAATAACATATTGAGACTTGAACTCACGACCGCCAGATGCGACCCTGGATCAGCCGCGCGCAGCCCATCCCGCAGGACCACCTGGAAATCCCTTGGGTTGTTGCTAACAAATTAAGATGTGTATAGTACGTGCTGATATGCTAGTTTCCGGTTCCGCTTAGTCAAAGAGTGGGACTGTATTCTGCTAGTTATAGACCTGAGGCTAGAAACTCCAGCGTTATATATTCGTTACCGTCGTCAGCCAGAATTGCGCATTTTTCAGCCCAAATTGAGGCGTATTCGGACAGGATTCCAAACAGTTAGCAAGCCAAAAGGTAACGGTTGGAAATTTGAAAACAGACATACACTTCAAAACTAACTGTAATTGCTGAGTATCGTTGGCGAATGCTGCTTGTCATTGCGCGCTTATTCGATTCAAAGATATCGCTATGTCTGCCAAGTTAAGCGGTAGCGCACAACTTAAGATTTGCTTACAGTTGGTGGACTCACTGCGAACGAGAACGGGTGTTTTCCTATGCGGTGTTTGCTACAATTTATCCATACACGATGTAGCTGAGCTGATCGGCCACTTCTCTCGAGGTCGCATAAAGCCTTCTACATCCTCAATCAACGACATTTCAAGAAAACCAGCCAATATGTATTCTGCGTAAGCCAGAGGTTGGCCCATGTTAATTGTTTATGTCGCTATTGGCCGCTGGAAAACCGAGTCATGGAATTGCTTGCCACTAACAAATCGTTTAGGCCCTGAACTGCCTCGGTCTTAAAACTCTGAAAGTTCGGCAAAAGCAAAGCTTAGACTGAAAGCAAACAAGTCTCGATAACGCAGAAAATAAATCTGTTAGATGGACGGCAATACGGGAAACGTTTACCCGAAACATCAACCACAACAGCGACAGCAAAATACAAACAAATTGGAAAAAATCCAAAAAATCCAAAAATCAGTCAATCAATTTAAGAAATACTATTGCGGCACCAAACAGCTTGGAAAAAAAACGAAGAAGACCAAGAAATAAAAAGAAAAAGAAATTTAAAAAATCAATCAATCAATAAAAAAATAAAAAAGAAACCAAAGCGGGTTCAAAAAAACCCAAAAAAAAAATTAGAACTAAATAAGTCAATCGATTAATTAAACCAACAAAAATGTTCGGCGTGGCTGGGATTTTCTTCCCGGCCCGAGTTCGAATCTCAATCGGGGGAGAAGTTATTCGACCCCCAAGCCGTTCGAGAATAACCCCTTTAATAACATATTGAGACTTGAACTCACGACCGCCAGATGCGACCCTGGATCAGCCGCGCGCAGCCCATCCCGCAGGACCACCTGGAAATCCCTTGGGTTGTTGCTAACAAATTAAGATGTGTATAGTACGTGCTGATATGCTAGTTTCCGGTTCCGCTTAGTCAAAGAGTGGGACTGTATTCTGCTAGTTATAGACCTGAGGCTAGAAACTCCAGCGTTATATATTCGTTACCGTCGTCAGCCAGAATTGCGCATTTTTCAGCCCAAATTGAGGCGTATTCGGACAGGATTCCAAACAGTTAGCAAGCCAAAAGGTAACGGTTGGAAATTTGAAAACAGACATACACTTCAAAACTAACTGTAATTGCTGAGTATCGTTGGCGAATGCTGCTTGTCATTGCGCGCTTATTCGATTCAAAGATATCGCTATGTCTGCCAAGTTAAGCGGTAGCGCACAACTTAAGATTTGCTTACAGTTGGTGGACTCACTGCGAACGAGAACGGGTGTTTTCCTATGCGGTGTTTGCTACAATTTATCCATACACGATGTAGCTGAGCTGATCGGCCACTTCTCTCGAGGTCGCATAAAGCCTTCTACATCCTCAATCAACGACATTTCAAGAAAACCAGCCAATATGTATTCTGCGTAAGCCAGAGGTTGGCCCATGTTAATTGTTTATGTCGCTATTGGCCGCTGGAAAACCGAGTCATGGAATTGCTTGCCACTAACAAATCGTTTAGGCCCTGAACTGCCTCGGTCTTAAAACTCTGAAAGTTCGGCAAAAGCAAAGCTTAGACTGAAAGCAAACAAGTCTCGATAACGCAGAAAATAAATCTGTTAGATGGACGGCAATACGGGAAACGTTTACCCGAAACATCAACCACAACAGCGACAGCAAAATACAAACAAATTGCAAAAAATCCAAAAAATCCAAAAATCAGTCAATCAATTTAAGAAATACTATTGCGGCACCAAACAGCTTGGAAAAAAAACGAAGAAGACCAAGAAATAAAAAGAAAAAGAAATTTAAAAAATCAATCAATCAATAAAAAAATAAAAAAGAAACCAAAGCGGGTTCAAAAAAACCCCAAAAAAAAATTAGAACTAAATAAGTCAATCGATTAATTAAACCAACAAAAATGTTCGGCGTGGCTGGGATTTTCTTCCCGGCCCGAGTTCGAATCTCAATCGGGGGAGAAGTTATTCGACCCCCAAGCCGTTCGAGAATAACCCCTTTAATAACATATTGAGACTTGAACTCACGACCGCCAGATGCGACCCTGGATCAGCCGCGCGCAGCCCATCCCGCAGGACCACCTGGAAATCCCTTGGGTTGTTGCTAACAAATTAAGATGTGTATAGTACGTGCTGATATGCTAGTTTCCGGTTCCGCTTAGTCAAAGAGTGGGACTGTATTCTGCTAGTTATAGACCTGAGGCTAGAAACTCCAGCGTTATATATTCGTTACCGTCGTCAGCCAGAATTGCGCATTTTTCAGCCCAAATTGAGGCGTATTCGGACAGGATTCCAAACAGTTAGCAAGCCAAAAGGTAACGGTTGGAAATTTGAAAACAGACATACACTTCAAAACTAACTGTAATTGCTGAGTATCGTTGGCGAATGCTGCTTGTCATTGCGCGCTTATTCGATTCAAAGATATCGCTATGTCTGCCAAGTTAAGCGGTAGCGCACAACTTAAGATTTGCTTACAGTTGGTGGACTCACTGCGAACGAGAACGGGTGTTTTCCTATGCGGTGTTTGCTACAATTTATCCATACACGATGTAGCTGAGCTGATCGGCCACTTCTCTCGAGGTCGCATAAAGCCTTCTACATCCTCAATCAACGACATTTCAAGAAAACCAGCCAATATGTATTCTGCGTAAGCCAGAGGTTGGCCCATGTTAATTGTTTATGTCGCTATTGGCCGCTGGAAAACCGAGTCATGGAATTGCTTGCCACTAACAAATCGTTTAGGCCCTGAACTGCCTCGGTCTTAAAACTCTGAAAGTTCGGCAAAAGCAAAGCTTAGACTGAAAGCAAACAAGTCTCGATAACGCAGAAAATAAATCTGTTAGATGGACGGCAATACGGGAAACGTTTACCCGAAACATCAACCACAACAGCGACAGCAAAATACAAACAAATTGGAAAAAATCCAAAAAATCCAAAAATCAGTCAATCAATTTAAGAAATACTATTGCGGCACCAAACAGCTTGGAAAAAAAACGAAGAAGACCAAGAAATAAAAAGAAAAAGAAATTTAAAAAATCAATCAATCAATAAAAAAATAAAAAAGAAACCAAAGCGGGTTCAAAAAAACCCCAAAAAAAAATTAGAACTAAATAAGTCAATCGATTAATTAAACCAACAAAAATGTTCGGCGTGGCTGGGATTTTCTTCCCGGCCCGAGTTCGAATCTCAATCGGGGGAGAAGTTATTCGACCCCCAAGCCGTTCGAGAATAACCCCTTTAATAACATATTGAGACTTGAACTCACGACCGCCAGATGCGACCCTGGATCAGCCGCGCGCAGCCCATCCCGCAGGACCACCTGGAAATCCCTTGGGTTGTTGCTAACAAATTAAGATGTGTATAGTACGTGCTGATATGCTAGTTTCCGGTTCCGCTTAGTCAAAGAGTGGGACTGTATTCTGCTAGTTATAGACCTGAGGCTAGAAACTCCAGCGTTATATATTCGTTACCGTCGTCAGCCAGAATTGCGCATTTTTCAGCCCAAATTGAGGCGTATTCGGACAGGATTCCAAACAGTTAGCAAGCCAAAAGGTAACGGTTGGAAATTTGAAAACAGACATACACTTCAAAACTAACTGTAATTGCTGAGTATCGTTGGCGAATGCTGCTTGTCATTGCGCGCTTATTCGATTCAAAGATATCGCTATGTCTGCCAAGTTAAGCGGTAGCGCACAACTTAAGATTTGCTGACAGTTGGTGGACTCACTGCGAACGAGAACGGGTGTTTTCCTATGCGGTGTTTGCTACAATTTATCCATACACGATGTAGCTGAGCTGATCGGCCACTTCTCTCGAGGTCGCATAAAGCCTTCTACATCCTCAATCAACGACATTTCAAGAAAACCAGCCAATATGTATTCTGCGTAAGCCAGAGGTTGGCCCATGTTAATTGTTTATGTCGCTATTGGCCGCTGGAAAACCGAGTCATGGAATTGCTTGCCACTAACAAATCGTTTAGGCCCTGAACTGCCTCGGTCTTAAAACTCTGAAAGTTCGGCAAAAGCAAAGCTTAGACTGAAAGCAAACAAGTCTCGATAACGCAGAAAATAAATCTGTTAGATGGACGGCAATACGGGAAACGTTTACCCGAAACATCAACCACAACAGCGACAGCAAAATACAAACAAATTGCAAAAAATCCAAAAAATCCAAAAATCAGTCAATCAATTTAAGAAATACTATTGCGGCACCAAACAGCTTGGAAAAAAAACGAAGAAGACCAAGAAATAAAAAGAAAAAGAAATTTAAAAAATCAATCAATCAATAAAAAAATAAAAAAGAAACCAAAGCGGGTTCAAAAAAACCCAAAAAAAAAATTAGAACTAAATAAGTCAATCGATTAATTAAACCAACAAAAATGTTCGGCGTGGCTGGGATTTTCTTCCCGGCCCGAGTTCCAATCTCAATCGGGGGAGAAGTTATTCGACCCCCAAGCCGTTCGAGAATAACCCCTTTAATAACATATTGAGACTTGAACTCACGACCGCCAGATGCGACCCTGGATCAGCCGCGCGCAGCCCATCCCGCAGGACCACCTGGAAATCCCTTGGGTTGTTGCTAACAAATTAAGATGTGTATAGTACGTGCTGATATGCTAGTTTCCGGTTCCGCTTAGTCAAAGAGTGGGACTGTATTCTGCTAGTTATAGACCTGAGGCTAGAAACTCCAGCGTTATATATTCGTTACCGTCGTCAGCCAGAATTGCGCATTTTTCAGCCCAAATTGAGGCGTATTCGGACAGGATTCCAAACAGTTAGCAAGCCAAAAGGTAACGGTTGGAAATTTGAAAACAGACATACACTTCAAAACTAACTGTAATTGCTGAGTATCGTTGGCGAATGCTGCTTGTCATTGCGCGCTTATTCGATTCAAAGATATCGCTATGTCTGCCAAGTTAAGCGGTAGCGCACAACTTAAGATTTGCTGACAGTTGGTGGACTCACTGCGAACGAGAACGGGTGTTTTCCTATGCGGTGTTTGCTACAATTTATCCATACACGATGTAGCTGAGCTGATCGGCCACTTCTCTCGAGGTCGCATAAAGCCTTCTACATCCTCAATCAACGACATTTCAAGAAAACCAGCCAATATGTATTCTGCGTAAGCCAGAGGTTGGCCCATGTTAATTGTTTATGTCGCTATTGGCCGCTGGAAAACCGAGTCATGGAATTGCTTGCCACTAACAAATCGTTTAGGCCCTGAACTGCCTCGGTCTTAAAACTCTGAAAGTTCGGCAAAAGCAAAGCTTAGACTGAAAGCAAACAAGTCTCGATAACGCAGAAAATAAATCTGTTAGATGGACGGCAATACGGGAAACGTTTACCCGAAACATCAACCACAACAGCGACAGCAAAATACAAACAAATTGCAAAAAATCCAAAAAATCCAAAAATCAGTCAATCAATTTAAGAAATACTATTGCGGCACCAAACAGCTTGGAAAAAAAACGAAGAAGACCAAGAAATAAAAAGAAAAAGAAATTTAAAAAATCAATCAATCAATAAAAAAATAAAAAAGAAACCAAAGCGGGTTCAAAAAAACCCAAAAAAAAAATTAGAACTAAATAAGTCAATCGATTAATTAAACCAACAAAAATGTTCGGCGTGGCTGGGATTTTCTTCCCGGCCCGAGTTCGAATCTCAATCGGGGGAGAAGTTATTCGACCCCCAAGCCGTTCGAGAATAACCCCTTTAATAACATATTGAGACTTGAACTCACGACCGCCAGATGCGACCCTGGATCAGCCGCGCGCAGCCCATCCCGCAGGACCACCTGGAAATCCCTTGGGTTGTTGCTAACAAATTAAGATGTGTATAGTACGTGCTGATATGCTAGTTTCCGGTTCCGCTTAGTCAAAGAGTGGGACTGTATTCTGCTAGTTATAGACCTGAGGCTAGAAACTCCAGCGTTATATATTCGTTACCGTCGTCAGCCAGAATTGCGCATTTTTCAGCCCAAATTGAGGCGTATTCGGACAGGATTCCAAACAGTTAGCAAGCCAAAAGGTAACGGTTGGAAATTTGAAAACAGACATACACTTCAAAACTAACTGTAATTGCTGAGTATCGTTGGCGAATGCTGCTTGTCATTGCGCGCTTATTCGATTCAAAGATATCGCTATGTCTGCCAAGTTAAGCGGTAGCGCACAACTTAAGATTTGCTTACAGTTGGTGGACTCACTGCGAACGAGAACGGGTGTTTTCCTATGCGGTGTTTGCTACAATTTATCCATACACGATGTAGCTGAGCTGATCGGCCACTTCTCTCGAGGTCGCATAAAGCCTTCTACATCCTCAATCAACGACATTTCAAGAAAACCAGCCAATATGTATTCTGCGTAAGCCAGAGGTTGGCCCATGTTAATTGTTTATGTCGCTATTGGCCGCTGGAAAACCGAGTCATGGAATTGCTTGCCACTAACAAATCGTTTAGGCCCTGAACTGCCTCGGTCTTAAAACTCTGAAAGTTCGGCAAAAGCAAAGCTTAGACTGAAAGCAAACAAGTCTCGATAACGCAGAAAATAAATCTGTTAGATGGACGGCAATACGGGAAACGTTTACCCGAAACATCAACCACAACAGCGACAGCAAAATACAAACAAATTGGAAAAAATCCAAAAAATCCAAAAATCAGTCAATCAATTTAAGAAATACTATTGCGGCACCAAACAGCTTGGAAAAAAAACGAAGAAGACCAAGAAATAAAAAGAAAAAGAAATTTAAAAAATCAATCAATCAATAAAAAAATAAAAAAGAAACCAAAGCGGGTTCAAAAAAACCCAAAAAAAAAATTAGAACTAAATAAGTCAATCGATTAATTAAACCAACAAAAATGTTCGGCGTGGCTGGGATTTTCTTCCCGGCCCGAGTTCGAATCTCAATCGGGGGAGAAGTTATTCGACCCCCAAGCCGTTCGAGAATAACCCCTTTAATAACATATTGAGACTTGAACTCACGACCGCCAGATGCGACCCTGGATCAGCCGCGCGCAGCCCATCCCGCAGGACCACCTGGAAATCCCTTGGGTTGTTGCTAACAAATTAAGATGTGTATAGTACGTGCTGATATGCTAGTTTCCGGTTCCGCTTAGTCAAAGAGTGGGACTGTATTCTGCTAGTTATAGACCTGAGGCTAGAAACTCCAGCGTTATATATTCGTTACCGTCGTCAGCCAGAATTGCGCATTTTTCAGCCCAAATTGAGGCGTATTCGGACAGGATTCCAAACAGTTAGCAAGCCAAAAGGTAACGGTTGGAAATTTGAAAACAGACATACACTTCAAAACTAACTGTAATTGCTGAGTATCGTTGGCGAATGCTGCTTGTCATTGCGCGCTTATTCGATTCAAAGATATCGCTATGTCTGCCAAGTTAAGCGGTAGCGCACAACTTAAGATTTGCTTACAGTTGGTGGACTCACTGCGAACGAGAACGGGTGTTTTCCTATGCGGTGTTTGCTACAATTTATCCATACACGATGTAGCTGAGCTGATCGGCCACTTCTCTCGAGGTCGCATAAAGCCTTCTACATCCTCAATCAACGACATTTCAAGAAAACCAGCCAATATGTATTCTGCGTAAGCCAGAGGTTGGCCCATGTTAATTGTTTATGTCGCTATTGGCCGCTGGAAAACCGAGTCATGGAATTGCTTGCCACTAACAAATCGTTTAGGCCCTGAACTGCCTCGGTCTTAAAACTCTGAAAGTTCGGCAAAAGCAAAGCTTAGACTGAAAGCAAACAAGTCTCGATAACGCAGAAAATAAATCTGTTAGATGGACGGCAATACGGGAAACGTTTACCCGAAACATCAACCACAACAGCGACAGCAAAATACAAACAAATTGGAAAAAATCCAAAAAATCCAAAAATCAGTCAATCAATTTAAGAAATACTATTGCGGCACCAAACAGCTTGGAAAAAAAACGAAGAAGACCAAGAAATAAAAAGAAAAAGAAATTTAAAAAATCAATCAATCAATAAAAAAATAAAAAAGAAACCAAAGCGGGTTCAAAAAAACCCAAAAAAAAAATTAGAACTAAATAAGTCAATCGATTAATTAAACCAACAAAAATGTTCGGCGTGGCTGGGATTTTCTTCCCGGCCCGAGTTCGAATCTCAATCGGGGGAGAAGTTATTCGACCCCCAAGCCGTTCGAGAATAACCCCTTTAATAACATATTGAGACTTGAACTCACGACCGCCAGATGCGACCCTGGATCAGCCGCGCGCAGCCCATCCCGCAGGACCACCTGGAAATCCCTTGGGTTGTTGCTAACAAATTAAGATGTGTATAGTACGTGCTGATATGCTAGTTTCCGGTTCCGCTTAGTCAAAGAGTGGGACTGTATTCTGCTAGTTATAGACCTGAGGCTAGAAACTCCAGCGTTATATATTCGTTACCGTCGTCAGCCAGAATTGCGCATTTTTCAGCCCAAATTGAGGCGTATTCGGACAGGATTCCAAACAGTTAGCAAGCCAAAAGGTAACGGTTGGAAATTTGAAAACAGACATACACTTCAAAACTAACTGTAATTGCTGAGTATCGTTGGCGAATGCTGCTTGTCATTGCGCGCTTATTCGATTCAAAGATATCGCTATGTCTGCCAAGTTAAGCGGTAGCGCACAACTTAAGATTTGCTGACAGTTGGTGGACTCACTGCGAACGAGAACGGGTGTTTTCCTATGCGGTGTTTGCTACAATTTATCCATACACGATGTAGCTGAGCTGATCGGCCACTTCTCTCGAGGTCGCATAAAGCCTTCTACATCCTCAATCAACGACATTTCAAGAAAACCAGCCAATATGTATTCTGCGTAAGCCAGAGGTTGGCCCATGTTAATTGTTTATGTCGCTATTGGCCGCTGGAAAACCGAGTCATGGAATTGCTTGCCACTAACAAATCGTTTAGGCCCTGAACTGCCTCGGTCTTAAAACTCTGAAAGTTCGGCAAAAGCAAAGCTTAGACTGAAAGCAAACAAGTCTCGATAACGCAGAAAATAAATCTGTTAGATGGACGGCAATACGGGAAACGTTTACCCGAAACATCAACCACAACAGCGACAGCAAAATACAAACAAATTGGAAAAAATCCAAAAAATCCAAAAATCAGTCAATCAATTTAAGAAATACTATTGCGGCACCAAACAGCTTGGAAAAAAAACGAAGAAGACCAAGAAATAAAAAGAAAAAGAAATTTAAAAAATCAATCAATCAATAAAAAAATAAAAAAGAAACCAAAGCGGGTTCAAAAAAACCAAAAAAAAAAATTAGAACTAAATAAGTCAATCGATTAATTAAACCAACAAAAATGTTCGGCGTGGCTGGGATTTTCTTCCCGGCCCGAGTTCGAATCTCAATCGGGGGAGAAGTTATTCGACCCCCAAGCCGTTCGAGAATAACCCCTTTAATAACATATTGAGACTTGAACTCACGACCGCCAGATGCGACCCTGGATCAGCCGCGCGCAGCCCATCCCGCAGGACCACCTGGAAATCCCTTGGGTTGTTGCTAACAAATTAAGATGTGTATAGTACGTGCTGATATGCTAGTTTCCGGTTCCGCTTAGTCAAAGAGTGGGACTGTATTCTGCTAGTTATAGACCTGAGGCTAGAAACTCCAGCGTTATATATTCGTTACCGTCGTCAGCCAGAATTGCGCATTTTTCAGCCCAAATTGAGGCGTATTCGGACAGGATTCCAAACAGTTAGCAAGCCAAAAGGTAACGGTTGGAAATTTGAAAACAGACATACACTTCAAAACTAACTGTAATTGCTGAGTATCGTTGGCGAATGCTGCTTGTCATTGCGCGCTTATTCGATTCAAAGATATCGCTATGTCTGCCAAGTTAAGCGGTAGCGCACAACTTAAGATTTGCTGACAGTTGGTGGACTCACTGCGAACGAGAACGGGTGTTTTCCTATGCGGTGTTTGCTACAATTTATCCATACACGATGTAGCTGAGCTGATCGGCCACTTCTCTCGAGGTCGCATAAAGCCTTCTACATCCTCAATCAACGACATTTCAAGAAAACCAGCCAATATGTATTCTGCGTAAGCCAGAGGTTGGCCCATGTTAATTGTTTATGTCGCTATTGGCCGCTGGAAAACCGAGTCATGGAATTGCTTGCCACTAACAAATCGTTTAGGCCCTGAACTGCCTCGGTCTTAAAACTCTGAAAGTTCGGCAAAAGCAAAGCTTAGACTGAAAGCAAACAAGTCTCGATAACGCAGAAAATAAATCTGTTAGATGGACGGCAATACGGGAAACGTTTACCCGAAACATCAACCACAACAGCGACAGCAAAATACAAACAAATTGGAAAAAATCCAAAAAATCCAAAAATCAGTCAATCAATTTAAGAAATACTATTGCGGCACCAAACAGCTTGGAAAAAAAACGAAGAAGACCAAGAAATAAAAAGAAAAAGAAATTTAAAAAATCAATCAATCAATAAAAAAATAAAAAAGAAACCAAAGCGGGTTCAAAAAAACCAAAAAAAAAAATTAGAACTAAATAAGTCAATCGATTAATTAAACCAACAAAAATGTTCGGCGTGGCTGGGATTTTCTTCCCGGCCCGAGTTCGAATCTCAATCGGGGGAGAAGTTATTCGACCCCCAAGCCGTTCGAGAATAACCCCTTTAATAACATATTGAGACTTGAACTCACGACCGCCAGATGCGACCCTGGATCAGCCGCGCGCAGCCCATCCCGCAGGACCACCTGGAAATCCCTTGGGTTGTTGCTAACAAATTAAGATGTGTATAGTACGTGCTGATATGCTAGTTTCCGGTTCCGCTTAGTCAAAGAGTGGGACTGTATTCTGCTAGTTATAGACCTGAGGCTAGAAACTCCAGCGTTATATATTCGTTACCGTCGTCAGCCAGAATTGCGCATTTTTCAGCCCAAATTGAGGCGTATTCGGACAGGATTCCAAACAGTTAGCAAGCCAAAAGGTAACGGTTGGAAATTTGAAAACAGACATACACTTCAAAACTAACTGTAATTGCTGAGTATCGTTGGCGAATGCTGCTTGTCATTGCGCGCTTATTCGATTCAAAGATATCGCTATGTCTGCCAAGTTAAGCGGTAGCGCACAACTTAAGATTTGCTTACAGTTGGTGGACTCACTGCGAACGAGAACGGGTGTTTTCCTATGCGGTGTTTGCTACAATTTATCCATACACGATGTAGCTGAGCTGATCGGCCACTTCTCTCGAGGTCGCATAAAGCCTTCTACATCCTCAATCAACGACATTTCAAGAAAACCAGCCAATATGTATTCTGCGTAAGCCAGAGGTTGGCCCATGTTAATTGTTTATGTCGCTATTGGCCGCTGGAAAACCGAGTCATGGAATTGCTTGCCACTAACAAATCGTTTAGGCCCTGAACTGCCTCGGTCTTAAAACTCTGAAAGTTCGGCAAAAGCAAAGCTTAGACTGAAAGCAAACAAGTCTCGATAACGCAGAAAATAAATCTGTTAGATGGACGGCAATACGGGAAACGTTTACCCGAAACATCAACCACAACAGCGACAGCAAAATACAAACAAATTGCAAAAAATCCAAAAAATCCAAAAATCAGTCAATCAATTTAAGAAATACTATTGCGGCACCAAACAGCTTGGAAAAAAAACGAAGAAGACCAAGAAATAAAAAGAAAAAGAAATTTAAAAAATCAATCAATCAATAAAAAAATAAAAAAGAAACCAAAGCGGGTTCAAAAAAACCCAAAAAAAAAATTAGAACTAAATAAGTCAATCGATTAATTAAACCAACAAAAATGTTCGGCGTGGCTGGGATTTTCTTCCCGGCCCGAGTTCGAATCTCAATCGGGGGAGAAGTTATTCGACCCCCAAGCCGTTCGAGAATAACCCCTTTAATAACATATTGAGACTTGAACTCACGACCGCCAGATGCGACCCTGGATCAGCCGCGCGCAGCCCATCCCGCAGGACCACCTGGAAATCCCTTGGGTTGTTGCTAACAAATTAAGATGTGTATAGTACGTGCTGATATGCTAGTTTCCGGTTCCGCTTAGTCAAAGAGTGGGACTGTATTCTGCTAGTTATAGACCTGAGGCTAGAAACTCCAGCGTTATATATTCGTTACCGTCGTCAGCCAGAATTGCGCATTTTTCAGCCCAAATTGAGGCGTATTCGGACAGGATTCCAAACAGTTAGCAAGCCAAAAGGTAACGGTTGGAAATTTGAAAACAGACATACACTTCAAAACTAACTGTAATTGCTGAGTATCGTTGGCGAATGCTGCTTGTCATTGCGCGCTTATTCGATTCAAAGATATCGCTATGTCTGCCAAGTTAAGCGGTAGCGCACAACTTAAGATTTGCTTACAGTTGGTGGACTCACTGCGAACGAGAACGGGTGTTTTCCTATGCGGTGTTTGCTACAATTTATCCATACACGATGTAGCTGAGCTGATCGGCCACTTCTCTCGAGGTCGCATAAAGCCTTCTACATCCTCAATCAACGACATTTCAAGAAAACCAGCCAATATGTATTCTGCGTAAGCCAGAGGTTGGCCCATGTTAATTGTTTATGTCGCTATTGGCCGCTGGAAAACCGAGTCATGGAATTGCTTGCCACTAACAAATCGTTTAGGCCCTGAACTGCCTCGGTCTTAAAACTCTGAAAGTTCGGCAAAAGCAAAGCTTAGACTGAAAGCAAACAAGTCTCGATAACGCAGAAAATAAATCTGTTAGATGGACGGCAATACGGGAAACGTTTACCCGAAACATCAACCACAACAGCGACAGCAAAATACAAACAAATTGGAAAAAATCCAAAAAATCCAAAAATCAGTCAATCAATTTAAGAAATACTATTGCGGCACCAAACAGCTTGGAAAAAAAACGAAGAAGACCAAGAAATAAAAAGAAAAAGAAATTTAAAAAATCAATCAATCAATAAAAAAATAAAAAAGAAACCAAAGCGGGTTCAAAAAAACCAAAAAAAAAAATTAGAACTAAATAAGTCAATCGATTAATTAAACCAACAAAAATGTTCGGCGTGGCTGGGATTTTCTTCCCGGCCCGAGTTCGAATCTCAATCGGGGGAGAAGTTATTCGACCCCCAAGCCGTTCGAGAATAACCCCTTTAATAACATATTGAGACTTGAACTCACGACCGCCAGATGCGACCCTGGATCAGCCGCGCGCAGCCCATCCCGCAGGACCACCTGGAAATCCCTTGGGTTGTTGCTAACAAATTAAGATGTGTATAGTACGTGCTGATATGCTAGTTTCCGGTTCCGCTTAGTCAAAGAGTGGGACTGTATTCTGCTAGTTATAGACCTGAGGCTAGAAACTCCAGCGTTATATATTCGTTACCGTCGTCAGCCAGAATTGCGCATTTTTCAGCCCAAATTGAGGCGTATTCGGACAGGATTCCAAACAGTTAGCAAGCCAAAAGGTAACGGTTGGAAATTTGAAAACAGACATACACTTCAAAACTAACTGTAATTGCTGAGTATCGTTGGCGAATGCTGCTTGTCATTGCGCGCTTATTCGATTCAAAGATATCGCTATGTCTGCCAAGTTAAGCGGTAGCGCACAACTTAAGATTTGCTTACAGTTGGTGGACTCACTGCGAACGAGAACGGGTGTTTTCCTATGCGGTGTTTGCTACAATTTATCCATACACGATGTAGCTGAGCTGATCGGCCACTTCTCTCGAGGTCGCATAAAGCCTTCTACATCCTCAATCAACGACATTTCAAGAAAACCAGCCAATATGTATTCTGCGTAAGCCAGAGGTTGGCCCATGTTAATTGTTTATGTCGCTATTGGCCGCTGGAAAACCGAGTCATGGAATTGCTTGCCACTAACAAATCGTTTAGGCCCTGAACTGCCTCGGTCTTAAAACTCTGAAAGTTCGGCAAAAGCAAAGCTTAGACTGAAAGCAAACAAGTCTCGATAACGCAGAAAATAAATCTGTTAGATGGACGGCAATACGGGAAACGTTTACCCGAAACATCAACCACAACAGCGACAGCAAAATACAAACAAATTGGAAAAAATCCAAAAAATCCAAAAATCAGTCAATCAATTTAAGAAATACTATTGCGGCACCAAACAGCTTGGAAAAAAAACGAAGAAGACCAAGAAATAAAAAGAAAAAGAAATTTAAAAAATCAATCAATCAATAAAAAAATAAAAAAGAAACCAAAGCGGGTTCAAAAAAACCAAAAAAAAAAATTAGAACTAAATAAGTCAATCGATTAATTAAACCAACAAAAATGTTCGGCGTGGCTGGGATTTTCTTCCCGGCCCGAGTTCGAATCTCAATCGGGGGAGAAGTTATTCGACCCCCAAGCCGTTCGAGAATAACCCCTTTAATAACATATTGAGACTTGAACTCACGACCGCCAGATGCGACCCTGGATCAGCCGCGCGCAGCCCATCCCGCAGGACCACCTGGAAATCCCTTGGGTTGTTGCTAACAAATTAAGATGTGTATAGTACGTGCTGATATGCTAGTTTCCGGTTCCGCTTAGTCAAAGAGTGGGACTGTATTCTGCTAGTTATAGACCTGAGGCTAGAAACTCCAGCGTTATATATTCGTTACCGTCGTCAGCCAGAATTGCGCATTTTTCAGCCCAAATTGAGGCGTATTCGGACAGGATTCCAAACAGTTAGCAAGCCAAAAGGTAACGGTTGGAAATTTGAAAACAGACATACACTTCAAAACTAACTGTAATTGCTGAGTATCGTTGGCGAATGCTGCTTGTCATTGCGCGCTTATTCGATTCAAAGATATCGCTATGTCTGCCAAGTTAAGCGGTAGCGCACAACTTAAGATTTGCTTACAGTTGGTGGACTCACTGCGAACGAGAACGGGTGTTTTCCTATGCGGTGTTTGCTACAATTTATCCATACACGATGTAGCTGAGCTGATCGGCCACTTCTCTCGAGGTCGCATAAAGCCTTCTACATCCTCAATCAACGACATTTCAAGAAAACCAGCCAATATGTATTCTGCGTAAGCCAGAGGTTGGCCCATGTTAATTGTTTATGTCGCTATTGGCCGCTGGAAAACCGAGTCATGGAATTGCTTGCCACTAACAAATCGTTTAGGCCCTGAACTGCCTCGGTCTTAAAACTCTGAAAGTTCGGCAAAAGCAAAGCTTAGACTGAAAGCAAACAAGTCTCGATAACGCAGAAAATAAATCTGTTAGATGGACGGCAATACGGGAAACGTTTACCCGAAACATCAACCACAACAGCGACAGCAAAATACAAACAAATTGCAAAAAATCCAAAAAATCCAAAAATCAGTCAATCAATTTAAGAAATACTATTGCGGCACCAAACAGCTTGGAAAAAAAACGAAGAAGACCAAGAAATAAAAAGAAAAAGAAATTTAAAAAATCAATCAATCAATAAAAAAATAAAAAAGAAACCAAAGCGGGTTCAAAAAAACCCAAAAAAAAAATTAGAACTAAATAAGTCAATCGATTAATTAAACCAACAAAAATGTTCGGCGTGGCTGGGATTTTCTTCCCGGCCCGAGTTCGAATCTCAATCGGGGGAGAAGTTATTCGACCCCCAAGCCGTTCGAGAATAACCCCTTTAATAACATATTGAGACTTGAACTCACGACCGCCAGATGCGACCCTGGATCAGCCGCGCGCAGCCCATCCCGCAGGACCACCTGGAAATCCCTTGGGTTGTTGCTAACAAATTAAGATGTGTATAGTACGTGCTGATATGCTAGTTTCCGGTTCCGCTTAGTCAAAGAGTGGGACTGTATTCTGCTAGTTATAGACCTGAGGCTAGAAACTCCAGCGTTATATATTCGTTACCGTCGTCAGCCAGAATTGCGCATTTTTCAGCCCAAATTGAGGCGTATTCGGACAGGATTCCAAACAGTTAGCAAGCCAAAAGGTAACGGTTGGAAATTTGAAAACAGACATACACTTCAAAACTAACTGTAATTGCTGAGTATCGTTGGCGAATGCTGCTTGTCATTGCGCGCTTATTCGATTCAAAGATATCGCTATGTCTGCCAAGTTAAGCGGTAGCGCACAACTTAAGATTTGCTTACAGTTGGTGGACTCACTGCGAACGAGAACGGGTGTTTTCCTATGCGGTGTTTGCTACAATTTATCCATACACGATGTAGCTGAGCTGATCGGCCACTTCTCTCGAGGTCGCATAAAGCCTTCTACATCCTCAATCAACGACATTTCAAGAAAACCAGCCAATATGTATTCTGCGTAAGCCAGAGGTTGGCCCATGTTAATTGTTTATGTCGCTATTGGCCGCTGGAAAACCGAGTCATGGAATTGCTTGCCACTAACAAATCGTTTAGGCCCTGAACTGCCTCGGTCTTAAAACTCTGAAAGTTCGGCAAAAGCAAAGCTTAGACTGAAAGCAAACAAGTCTCGATAACGCAGAAAATAAATCTGTTAGATGGACGGCAATACGGGAAACGTTTACCCGAAACATCAACCACAACAGCGACAGCAAAATACAAACAAATTGGAAAAAATCCAAAAAATCCAAAAATCAGTCAATCAATTTAAGAAATACTATTGCGGCACCAAACAGCTTGGAAAAAAAACGAAGAAGACCAAGAAATAAAAAGAAAAAGAAATTTAAAAAATCAATCAATCAATAAAAAAATAAAAAAGAAACCAAAGCGGGTTCAAAAAAACCCAAAAAAAAAATTAGAACTAAATAAGTCAATCGATTAATTAAACCAACAAAAATGTTCGGCGTGGCTGGGATTTTCTTCCCGGCCCGAGTTCGAATCTCAATCGGGGGAGAAGTTATTCGACCCCCAAGCCGTTCGAGAATAACCCCTTTAATAACATATTGAGACTTGAACTCACGACCGCCAGATGCGACCCTGGATCAGCCGCGCGCAGCCCATCCCGCAGGACCACCTGGAAATCCCTTGGGTTGTTGCTAACAAATTAAGATGTGTATAGTACGTGCTGATATGCTAGTTTCCGGTTCCGCTTAGTCAAAGAGTGGGACTGTATTCTGCTAGTTATAGACCTGAGGCTAGAAACTCCAGCGTTATATATTCGTTACCGTCGTCAGCCAGAATTGCGCATTTTTCAGCCCAAATTGAGGCGTATTCGGACAGGATTCCAAACAGTTAGCAAGCCAAAAGGTAACGGTTGGAAATTTGAAAACAGACATACACTTCAAAACTAACTGTAATTGCTGAGTATCGTTGGCGAATGCTGCTTGTCATTGCGCGCTTATTCGATTCAAAGATATCGCTATGTCTGCCAAGTTAAGCGGTAGCGCACAACTTAAGATTTGCTTACAGTTGGTGGACTCACTGCGAACGAGAACGGGTGTTTTCCTATGCGGTGTTTGCTACAATTTATCCATACACGATGTAGCTGAGCTGATCGGCCACTTCTCTCGAGGTCGCATAAAGCCTTCTACATCCTCAATCAACGACATTTCAAGAAAACCAGCCAATATGTATTCTGCGTAAGCCAGAGGTTGGCCCATGTTAATTGTTTATGTCGCTATTGGCCGCTGGAAAACCGAGTCATGGAATTGCTTGCCACTAACAAATCGTTTAGGCCCTGAACTGCCTCGGTCTTAAAACTCTGAAAGTTCGGCAAAAGCAAAGCTTAGACTGAAAGCAAACAAGTCTCGATAACGCAGAAAATAAATCTGTTAGATGGACGGCAATACGGGAAACGTTTACCCGAAACATCAACCACAACAGCGACAGCAAAATACAAACAAATTGCAAAAAATCCAAAAAATCCAAAAATCAGTCAATCAATTTAAGAAATACTATTGCGGCACCAAACAGCTTGGAAAAAAAACGAAGAAGACCAAGAAATAAAAAGAAAAAGAAATTTAAAAAATCAATCAATCAATAAAAAAATAAAAAAGAAACCAAAGCGGGTTCAAAAAAACCCAAAAAAAAAATTAGAACTAAATAAGTCAATCGATTAATTAAACCAACAAAAATGTTCGGCGTGGCTGGGATTTTCTTCCCGGCCCGAGTTCGAATCTCAATCGGGGGAGAAGTTATTCGACCCCCAAGCCGTTCGAGAATAACCCCTTTAATAACATATTGAGACTTGAACTCACGACCGCCAGATGCGACCCTGGATCAGCCGCGCGCAGCCCATCCCGCAGGACCACCTGGAAATCCCTTGGGTTGTTGCTAACAAATTAAGATGTGTATAGTACGTGCTGATATGCTAGTTTCCGGTTCCGCTTAGTCAAAGAGTGGGACTGTATTCTGCTAGTTATAGACCTGAGGCTAGAAACTCCAGCGTTATATATTCGTTACCGTCGTCAGCCAGAATTGCGCATTTTTCAGCCCAAATTGAGGCGTATTCGGACAGGATTCCAAACAGTTAGCAAGCCAAAAGGTAACGGTTGGAAATTTGAAAACAGACATACACTTCAAAACTAACTGTAATTGCTGAGTATCGTTGGCGAATGCTGCTTGTCATTGCGCGCTTATTCGATTCAAAGATATCGCTATGTCTGCCAAGTTAAGCGGTAGCGCACAACTTAAGATTTGCTTACAGTTGGTGGACTCACTGCGAACGAGAACGGGTGTTTTCCTATGCGGTGTTTGCTACAATTTATCCATACACGATGTAGCTGAGCTGATCGGCCACTTCTCTCGAGGTCGCATAAAGCCTTCTACATCCTCAATCAACGACATTTCAAGAAAACCAGCCAATATGTATTCTGCGTAAGCCAGAGGTTGGCCCATGTTAATTGTTTATGTCGCTATTGGCCGCTGGAAAACCGAGTCATGGAATTGCTTGCCACTAACAAATCGTTTAGGCCCTGAACTGCCTCGGTCTTAAAACTCTGAAAGTTCGGCAAAAGCAAAGCTTAGACTGAAAGCAAACAAGTCTCGATAACGCAGAAAATAAATCTGTTAGATGGACGGCAATACGGGAAACGTTTACCCGAAACATCAACCACAACAGCGACAGCAAAATACAAACAAATTGGAAAAAATCCAAAAAATCCAAAAATCAGTCAATCAATTTAAGAAATACTATTGCGGCACCAAACAGCTTGGAAAAAAAACGAAGAAGACCAAGAAATAAAAAGAAAAAGAAATTTAAAAAATCAATCAATCAATAAAAAAATAAAAAAGAAACCAAAGCGGGTTCAAAAAAACCCAAAAAAAAAATTAGAACTAAATAAGTCAATCGATTAATTAAACCAACAAAAATGTTCGGCGTGGCTGGGATTTTCTTCCCGGCCCGAGTTCGAATCTCAATCGGGGGAGAAGTTATTCGACCCCCAAGCCGTTCGAGAATAACCCCTTTAATAACATATTGAGACTTGAACTCACGACCGCCAGATGCGACCCTGGATCAGCCGCGCGCAGCCCATCCCGCAGGACCACCTGGAAATCCCTTGGGTTGTTGCTAACAAATTAAGATGTGTATAGTACGTGCTGATATGCTAGTTTCCGGTTCCGCTTAGTCAAAGAGTGGGACTGTATTCTGCTAGTTATAGACCTGAGGCTAGAAACTCCAGCGTTATATATTCGTTACCGTCGTCAGCCAGAATTGCGCATTTTTCAGCCCAAATTGAGGCGTATTCGGACAGGATTCCAAACAGTTAGCAAGCCAAAAGGTAACGGTTGGAAATTTGAAAACAGACATACACTTCAAAACTAACTGTAATTGCTGAGTATCGTTGGCGAATGCTGCTTGTCATTGCGCGCTTATTCGATTCAAAGATATCGCTATGTCTGCCAAGTTAAGCGGTAGCGCACAACTTAAGATTTGCTTACAGTTGGTGGACTCACTGCGAACGAGAACGGGTGTTTTCCTATGCGGTGTTTGCTACAATTTATCCATACACGATGTAGCTGAGCTGATCGGCCACTTCTCTCGAGGTCGCATAAAGCCTTCTACATCCTCAATCAACGACATTTCAAGAAAACCAGCCAATATGTATTCTGCGTAAGCCAGAGGTTGGCCCATGTTAATTGTTTATGTCGCTATTGGCCGCTGGAAAACCGAGTCATGGAATTGCTTGCCACTAACAAATCGTTTAGGCCCTGAACTGCCTCGGTCTTAAAACTCTGAAAGTTCGGCAAAAGCAAAGCTTAGACTGAAAGCAAACAAGTCTCGATAACGCAGAAAATAAATCTGTTAGATGGACGGCAATACGGGAAACGTTTACCCGAAACATCAACCACAACAGCGACAGCAAAATACAAACAAATTGCAAAAAATCCAAAAAATCCAAAAATCAGTCAATCAATTTAAGAAATACTATTGCGGCACCAAACAGCTTGGAAAAAAAACGAAGAAGACCAAGAAATAAAAAGAAAAAGAAATTTAAAAAATCAATCAATCAATAAAAAAATAAAAAAGAAACCAAAGCGGGTTCAAAAAAACCCAAAAAAAAAATTAGAACTAAATAAGTCAATCGATTAATTAAACCAACAAAAATGTTCGGCGTGGCTGGGATTTTCTTCCCGGCCCGAGTTCGAATCTCAATCGGGGGAGAAGTTATTCGACCCCCAAGCCGTTCGAGAATAACCCCTTTAATAACATATTGAGACTTGAACTCACGACCGCCAGATGCGACCCTGGATCAGCCGCGCGCAGCCCATCCCGCAGGACCACCTGGAAATCCCTTGGGTTGTTGCTAACAAATTAAGATGTGTATAGTACGTGCTGATATGCTAGTTTCCGGTTCCGCTTAGTCAAAGAGTGGGACTGTATTCTGCTAGTTATAGACCTGAGGCTAGAAACTCCAGCGTTATATATTCGTTACCGTCGTCAGCCAGAATTGCGCATTTTTCAGCCCAAATTGAGGCGTATTCGGACAGGATTCCAAACAGTTAGCAAGCCAAAAGGTAACGGTTGGAAATTTGAAAACAGACATACACTTCAAAACTAACTGTAATTGCTGAGTATCGTTGGCGAATGCTGCTTGTCATTGCGCGCTTATTCGATTCAAAGATATCGCTATGTCTGCCAAGTTAAGCGGTAGCGCACAACTTAAGATTTGCTTACAGTTGGTGGACTCACTGCGAACGAGAACGGGTGTTTTCCTATGCGGTGTTTGCTACAATTTATCCATACACGATGTAGCTGAGCTGATCGGCCACTTCTCTCGAGGTCGCATAAAGCCTTCTACATCCTCAATCAACGACATTTCAAGAAAACCAGCCAATATGTATTCTGCGTAAGCCAGAGGTTGGCCCATGTTAATTGTTTATGTCGCTATTGGCCGCTGGAAAACCGAGTCATGGAATTGCTTGCCACTAACAAATCGTTTAGGCCCTGAACTGCCTCGGTCTTAAAACTCTGAAAGTTCGGCAAAAGCAAAGCTTAGACTGAAAGCAAACAAGTCTCGATAACGCAGAAAATAAATCTGTTAGATGGACGGCAATACGGGAAACGTTTACCCGAAACATCAACCACAACAGCGACAGCAAAATACAAACAAATTGCAAAAAATCCAAAAAATCCAAAAATCAGTCAATCAATTTAAGAAATACTATTGCGGCACCAAACAGCTTGGAAAAAAAACGAAGAAGACCAAGAAATAAAAAGAAAAAGAAATTTAAAAAATCAATCAATCAATAAAAAAATAAAAAAGAAACCAAAGCGGGTTCAAAAAAACCCAAAAAAAAAATTAGAACTAAATAAGTCAATCGATTAATTAAACCAACAAAAATGTTCGGCGTGGCTGGGATTTTCTTCCCGGCCCGAGTTCGAATCTCAATCGGGGGAGAAGTTATTCGACCCCCAAGCCGTTCGAGAATAACCCCTTTAATAACATATTGAGACTTGAACTCACGACCGCCAGATGCGACCCTGGATCAGCCGCGCGCAGCCCATCCCGCAGGACCACCTGGAAATCCCTTGGGTTGTTGCTAACAAATTAAGATGTGTATAGTACGTGCTGATATGCTAGTTTCCGGTTCCGCTTAGTCAAAGAGTGGGACTGTATTCTGCTAGTTATAGACCTGAGGCTAGAAACTCCAGCGTTATATATTCGTTACCGTCGTCAGCCAGAATTGCGCATTTTTCAGCCCAAATTGAGGCGTATTCGGACAGGATTCCAAACAGTTAGCAAGCCAAAAGGTAACGGTTGGAAATTTGAAAACAGACATACACTTCAAAACTAACTGTAATTGCTGAGTATCGTTGGCGAATGCTGCTTGTCATTGCGCGCTTATTCGATTCAAAGATATCGCTATGTCTGCCAAGTTAAGCGGTAGCGCACAACTTAAGATTTGCTTACAGTTGGTGGACTCACTGCGAACGAGAACGGGTGTTTTCCTATGCGGTGTTTGCTACAATTTATCCATACACGATGTAGCTGAGCTGATCGGCCACTTCTCTCGAGGTCGCATAAAGCCTTCTACATCCTCAATCAACGACATTTCAAGAAAACCAGCCAATATGTATTCTGCGTAAGCCAGAGGTTGGCCCATGTTAATTGTTTATGTCGCTATTGGCCGCTGGAAAACCGAGTCATGGAATTGCTTGCCACTAACAAATCGTTTAGGCCCTGAACTGCCTCGGTCTTAAAACTCTGAAAGTTCGGCAAAAGCAAAGCTTAGACTGAAAGCAAACAAGTCTCGATAACGCAGAAAATAAATCTGTTAGATGGACGGCAATACGGGAAACGTTTACCCGAAACATCAACCACAACAGCGACAGCAAAATACAAACAAATTGCAAAAAATCCAAAAAATCCAAAAATCAGTCAATCAATTTAAGAAATACTATTGCGGCACCAAACAGCTTGGAAAAAAAACGAAGAAGACCAAGAAATAAAAAGAAAAAGAAATTTAAAAAATCAATCAATCAATAAAAAAATAAAAAAGAAACCAAAGCGGGTTCAAAAAAACCAAAAAAAAAAATTAGAACTAAATAAGTCAATCGATTAATTAAACCAACAAAAATGTTCGGCGTGGCTGGGATTTTCTTCCCGGCCCGAGTTCCAATCTCAATCGGGGGAGAAGTTATTCGACCCCCAAGCCGTTCGAGAATAACCCCTTTAATAACATATTGAGACTTGAACTCACGACCGCCAGATGCGACCCTGGATCAGCCGCGCGCAGCCCATCCCGCAGGACCACCTGGAAATCCCTTGGGTTGTTGCTAACAAATTAAGATGTGTATAGTACGTGCTGATATGCTAGTTTCCGGTTCCGCTTAGTCAAAGAGTGGGACTGTATTCTGCTAGTTATAGACCTGAGGCTAGAAACTCCAGCGTTATATATTCGTTACCGTCGTCAGCCAGAATTGCGCATTTTTCAGCCCAAATTGAGGCGTATTCGGACAGGATTCCAAACAGTTAGCAAGCCAAAAGGTAACGGTTGGAAATTTGAAAACAGACATACACTTCAAAACTAACTGTAATTGCTGAGTATCGTTGGCGAATGCTGCTTGTCATTGCGCGCTTATTCGATTCAAAGATATCGCTATGTCTGCCAAGTTAAGCGGTAGCGCACAACTTAAGATTTGCTTACAGTTGGTGGACTCACTGCGAACGAGAACGGGTGTTTTCCTATGCGGTGTTTGCTACAATTTATCCATACACGATGTAGCTGAGCTGATCGGCCACTTCTCTCGAGGTCGCATAAAGCCTTCTACATCCTCAATCAACGACATTTCAAGAAAACCAGCCAATATGTATTCTGCGTAAGCCAGAGGTTGGCCCATGTTAATTGTTTATGTCGCTATTGGCCGCTGGAAAACCGAGTCATGGAATTGCTTGCCACTAACAAATCGTTTAGGCCCTGAACTGCCTCGGTCTTAAAACTCTGAAAGTTCGGCAAAAGCAAAGCTTAGACTGAAAGCAAACAAGTCTCGATAACGCAGAAAATAAATCTGTTAGATGGACGGCAATACGGGAAACGTTTACCCGAAACATCAACCACAACAGCGACAGCAAAATACAAACAAATTGCAAAAAATCCAAAAAATCCAAAAATCAGTCAATCAATTTAAGAAATACTATTGCGGCACCAAACAGCTTGGAAAAAAAACGAAGAAGACCAAGAAATAAAAAGAAAAAGAAATTTAAAAAATCAATCAATCAATAAAAAAATAAAAAAGAAACCAAAGCGGGTTCAAAAAAACCCAAAAAAAAAATTAGAACTAAATAAGTCAATCGATTAATTAAACCAACAAAAATGTTCGGCGTGGCTGGGATTTTCTTCCCGGCCCGAGTTCGAATCTCAATCGGGGGAGAAGTTATTCGACCCCCAAGCCGTTCGAGAATAACCCCTTTAATAACATATTGAGACTTGAACTCACGACCGCCAGATGCGACCCTGGATCAGCCGCGCGCAGCCCATCCCGCAGGACCACCTGGAAATCCCTTGGGTTGTTGCTAACAAATTAAGATGTGTATAGTACGTGCTGATATGCTAGTTTCCGGTTCCGCTTAGTCAAAGAGTGGGACTGTATTCTGCTAGTTATAGACCTGAGGCTAGAAACTCCAGCGTTATATATTCGTTACCGTCGTCAGCCAGAATTGCGCATTTTTCAGCCCAAATTGAGGCGTATTCGGACAGGATTCCAAACAGTTAGCAAGCCAAAAGGTAACGGTTGGAAATTTGAAAACAGACATACACTTCAAAACTAACTGTAATTGCTGAGTATCGTTGGCGAATGCTGCTTGTCATTGCGCGCTTATTCGATTCAAAGATATCGCTATGTCTGCCAAGTTAAGCGGTAGCGCACAACTTAAGATTTGCTTACAGTTGGTGGACTCACTGCGAACGAGAACGGGTGTTTTCCTATGCGGTGTTTGCTACAATTTATCCATACACGATGTAGCTGAGCTGATCGGCCACTTCTCTCGAGGTCGCATAAAGCCTTCTACATCCTCAATCAACGACATTTCAAGAAAACCAGCCAATATGTATTCTGCGTAAGCCAGAGGTTGGCCCATGTTAATTGTTTATGTCGCTATTGGCCGCTGGAAAACCGAGTCATGGAATTGCTTGCCACTAACAAATCGTTTAGGCCCTGAACTGCCTCGGTCTTAAAACTCTGAAAGTTCGGCAAAAGCAAAGCTTAGACTGAAAGCAAACAAGTCTCGATAACGCAGAAAATAAATCTGTTAGATGGACGGCAATACGGGAAACGTTTACCCGAAACATCAACCACAACAGCGACAGCAAAATACAAACAAATTGGAAAAAATCCAAAAAATCCAAAAATCAGTCAATCAATTTAAGAAATACTATTGCGGCACCAAACAGCTTGGAAAAAAAACGAAGAAGACCAAGAAATAAAAAGAAAAAGAAATTTAAAAAATCAATCAATCAATAAAAAAATAAAAAAGAAACCAAAGCGGGTTCAAAAAAACCCAAAAAAAAAAATTAGAACTAAATAAGTCAATCGATTAATTAAACCAACAAAAATGTTCGGCGTGGCTGGGATTTTCTTCCCGGCCCGAGTTCGAATCTCAATCGGGGGAGAAGTTATTCGACCCCCAAGCCGTTCGAGAATAACCCCTTTAATAACATATTGAGACTTGAACTCACGACCGCCAGATGCGACCCTGGATCAGCCGCGCGCAGCCCATCCCGCAGGACCACCTGGAAATCCCTTGGGTTGTTGCTAACAAATTAAGATGTGTATAGTACGTGCTGATATGCTAGTTTCCGGTTCCGCTTAGTCAAAGAGTGGGACTGTATTCTGCTAGTTATAGACCTGAGGCTAGAAACTCCAGCGTTATATATTCGTTACCGTCGTCAGCCAGAATTGCGCATTTTTCAGCCCAAATTGAGGCGTATTCGGACAGGATTCCAAACAGTTAGCAAGCCAAAAGGTAACGGTTGGAAATTTGAAAACAGACATACACTTCAAAACTAACTGTAATTGCTGAGTATCGTTGGCGAATGCTGCTTGTCATTGCGCGCTTATTCGATTCAAAGATATCGCTATGTCTGCCAAGTTAAGCGGTAGCGCACAACTTAAGATTTGCTTACAGTTGGTGGACTCACTGCGAACGAGAACGGGTGTTTTCCTATGCGGTGTTTGCTACAATTTATCCATACACGATGTAGCTGAGCTGATCGGCCACTTCTCTCGAGGTCGCATAAAGCCTTCTACATCCTCAATCAACGACATTTCAAGAAAACCAGCCAATATGTATTCTGCGTAAGCCAGAGGTTGGCCCATGTTAATTGTTTATGTCGCTATTGGCCGCTGGAAAACCGAGTCATGGAATTGCTTGCCACTAACAAATCGTTTAGGCCCTGAACTGCCTCGGTCTTAAAACTCTGAAAGTTCGGCAAAAGCAAAGCTTAGACTGAAAGCAAACAAGTCTCGATAACGCAGAAAATAAATCTGTTAGATGGACGGCAATACGGGAAACGTTTACCCGAAACATCAACCACAACAGCGACAGCAAAATACAAACAAATTGCAAAAAATCCAAAAAATCCAAAAATCAGTCAATCAATTTAAGAAATACTATTGCGGCACCAAACAGCTTGGAAAAAAAACGAAGAAGACCAAGAAATAAAAAGAAAAAGAAATTTAAAAAATCAATCAATCAATAAAAAAATAAAAAAGAAACCAAAGCGGGTTCAAAAAAACCCAAAAAAAAAATTAGAACTAAATAAGTCAATCGATTAATTAAACCAACAAAAATGTTCGGCGTGGCTGGGATTTTCTTCCCGGCCCGAGTTCGAATCTCAATCGGGGGAGAAGTTATTCGACCCCCAAGCCGTTCGAGAATAACCCCTTTAATAACATATTGAGACTTGAACTCACGACCGCCAGATGCGACCCTGGATCAGCCGCGCGCAGCCCATCCCGCAGGACCACCTGGAAATCCCTTGGGTTGTTGCTAACAAATTAAGATGTGTATAGTACGTGCTGATATGCTAGTTTCCGGTTCCGCTTAGTCAAAGAGTGGGACTGTATTCTGCTAGTTATAGACCTGAGGCTAGAAACTCCAGCGTTATATATTCGTTACCGTCGTCAGCCAGAATTGCGCATTTTTCAGCCCAAATTGAGGCGTATTCGGACAGGATTCCAAACAGTTAGCAAGCCAAAAGGTAACGGTTGGAAATTTGAAAACAGACATACACTTCAAAACTAACTGTAATTGCTGAGTATCGTTGGCGAATGCTGCTTGTCATTGCGCGCTTATTCGATTCAAAGATATCGCTATGTCTGCCAAGTTAAGCGGTAGCGCACAACTTAAGATTTGCTTACAGTTGGTGGACTCACTGCGAACGAGAACGGGTGTTTTCCTATGCGGTGTTTGCTACAATTTATCCATACACGATGTAGCTGAGCTGATCGGCCACTTCTCTCGAGGTCGCATAAAGCCTTCTACATCCTCAATCAACGACATTTCAAGAAAACCAGCCAATATGTATTCTGCGTAAGCCAGAGGTTGGCCCATGTTAATTGTTTATGTCGCTATTGGCCGCTGGAAAACCGAGTCATGGAATTGCTTGCCACTAACAAATCGTTTAGGCCCTGAACTGCCTCGGTCTTAAAACTCTGAAAGTTCGGCAAAAGCAAAGCTTAGACTGAAAGCAAACAAGTCTCGATAACGCAGAAAATAAATCTGTTAGATGGACGGCAATACGGGAAACGTTTACCCGAAACATCAACCACAACAGCGACAGCAAAATACAAACAAATTGCAAAAAATCCAAAAAATCCAAAAATCAGTCAATCAATTTAAGAAATACTATTGCGGCACCAAACAGCTTGGAAAAAAAACGAAGAAGACCAAGAAATAAAAAGAAAAAGAAATTTAAAAAATCAATCAATCAATAAAAAAATAAAAAAGAAACCAAAGCGGGTTCAAAAAAACCCAAAAAAAAAATTAGAACTAAATAAGTCAATCGATTAATTAAACCAACAAAAATGTTCGGCGTGGCTGGGATTTTCTTCCCGGCCCGAGTTCGAATCTCAATCGGGGGAGAAGTTATTCGACCCCCAAGCCGTTCGAGAATAACCCCTTTAATAACATATTGAGACTTGAACTCACGACCGCCAGATGCGACCCTGGATCAGCCGCGCGCAGCCCATCCCGCAGGACCACCTGGAAATCCCTTGGGTTGTTGCTAACAAATTAAGATGTGTATAGTACGTGCTGATATGCTAGTTTCCGGTTCCGCTTAGTCAAAGAGTGGGACTGTATTCTGCTAGTTATAGACCTGAGGCTAGAAACTCCAGCGTTATATATTCGTTACCGTCGTCAGCCAGAATTGCGCATTTTTCAGCCCAAATTGAGGCGTATTCGGACAGGATTCCAAACAGTTAGCAAGCCAAAAGGTAACGGTTGGAAATTTGAAAACAGACATACACTTCAAAACTAACTGTAATTGCTGAGTATCGTTGGCGAATGCTGCTTGTCATTGCGCGCTTATTCGATTCAAAGATATCGCTATGTCTGCCAAGTTAAGCGGTAGCGCACAACTTAAGATTTGCTTACAGTTGGTGGACTCACTGCGAACGAGAACGGGTGTTTTCCTATGCGGTGTTTGCTACAATTTATCCATACACGATGTAGCTGAGCTGATCGGCCACTTCTCTCGAGGTCGCATAAAGCCTTCTACATCCTCAATCAACGACATTTCAAGAAAACCAGCCAATATGTATTCTGCGTAAGCCAGAGGTTGGCCCATGTTAATTGTTTATGTCGCTATTGGCCGCTGGAAAACCGAGTCATGGAATTGCTTGCCACTAACAAATCGTTTAGGCCCTGAACTGCCTCGGTCTTAAAACTCTGAAAGTTCGGCAAAAGCAAAGCTTAGACTGAAAGCAAACAAGTCTCGATAACGCAGAAAATAAATCTGTTAGATGGACGGCAATACGGGAAACGTTTACCCGAAACATCAACCACAACAGCGACAGCAAAATACAAACAAATTGGAAAAAATCCAAAAAATCCAAAAATCAGTCAATCAATTTAAGAAATACTATTGCGGCACCAAACAGCTTGGAAAAAAAACGAAGAAGACCAAGAAATAAAAAGAAAAAGAAATTTAAAAAATCAATCAATCAATAAAAAAATAAAAAAGAAACCAAAGCGGGTTCAAAAAAACCCAAAAAAAAAATTAGAACTAAATAAGTCAATCGATTAATTAAACCAACAAAAATGTTCGGCGTGGCTGGGATTTTCTTCCCGGCCCGAGTTCGAATCTCAATCGGGGGAGAAGTTATTCGACCCCCAAGCCGTTCGAGAATAACCCCTTTAATAACATATTGAGACTTGAACTCACGACCGCCAGATGCGACCCTGGATCAGCCGCGCGCAGCCCATCCCGCAGGACCACCTGGAAATCCCTTGGGTTGTTGCTAACAAATTAAGATGTGTATAGTACGTGCTGATATGCTAGTTTCCGGTTCCGCTTAGTCAAAGAGTGGGACTGTATTCTGCTAGTTATAGACCTGAGGTTAGAAACTCCAGCGTTATATATTCGTTACCGTCGTCAGCCAGAATTGCGCATTTTTCAGCCCAAATTGAGGCGTATTCGGACAGGATTCCAAACAGTTAGCAAGCCAAAAGGTAACGGTTGGAAATTTGAAAACAGACATACACTTCAAAACTAACTGTAATTGCTGAGTATCGTTGGCGAATGCTGCTTGTCATTGCGCGCTTATTCGATTCAAAGATATCGCTATGTCTGCCAAGTTAAGCGGTAGCGCACAACTTAAGATTTGCTTACAGTTGGTGGACTCACTGCGAACGAGAACGGGTGTTTTCCTATGCGGTGTTTGCTACAATTTATCCATACACGATGTAGCTGAGCTGATCGGCCACTTCTCTCGAGGTCGCATAAAGCCTTCTACATCCTCAATCAACGACATTTCAAGAAAACCAGCCAATATGTATTCTGCGTAAGCCAGAGGTTGGCCCATGTTAATTGTTTATGTCGCTATTGGCCGCTGGAAAACCGAGTCATGGAATTGCTTGCCACTAACAAATCGTTTAGGCCCTGAACTGCCTCGGTCTTAAAACTCTGAAAGTTCGGCAAAAGCAAAGCTTAGACTGAAAGCAAACAAGTCTCGATAACGCAGAAAATAAATCTGTTAGATGGACGGCAATACGGGAAACGTTTACCCGAAACATCAACCACAACAGCGACAGCAAAATACAAACAAATTGGAAAAAATCCAAAAAATCCAAAAATCAGTCAATCAATTTAAGAAATACTATTGCGGCACCAAACAGCTTGGAAAAAAAACGAAGAAGACCAAGAAATAAAAAGAAAAAGAAATTTAAAAAATCAATCAATCAATAAAAAAATAAAAAAGAAACCAAAGCGGGTTCAAAAAAACCCAAAAAAAAAATTAGAACTAAATAAGTCAATCGATTAATTAAACCAACAAAAATGTTCGGCGTGGCTGGGATTTTCTTCCCGGCCCGAGTTCGAATCTCAATCGGGGGAGAAGTTATTCGACCCCCAAGCCGTTCGAGAATAACCCCTTTAATAACATATTGAGACTTGAACTCACGACCGCCAGATGCGACCCTGGATCAGCCGCGCGCAGCCCATCCCGCAGGACCACCTGGAAATCCCTTGGGTTGTTGCTAACAAATTAAGATGTGTATAGTACGTGCTGATATGCTAGTTTCCGGTTCCGCTTAGTCAAAGAGTGGGACTGTATTCTGCTAGTTATAGACCTGAGGCTAGAAACTCCAGCGTTATATATTCGTTACCGTCGTCAGCCAGAATTGCGCATTTTTCAGCCCAAATTGAGGCGTATTCGGACAGGATTCCAAACAGTTAGCAAGCCAAAAGGTAACGGTTGGAAATTTGAAAACAGACATACACTTCAAAACTAACTGTAATTGCTGAGTATCGTTGGCGAATGCTGCTTGTCATTGCGCGCTTATTCGATTCAAAGATATCGCTATGTCTGCCAAGTTAAGCGGTAGCGCACAACTTAAGATTTGCTTACAGTTGGTGGACTCACTGCGAACGAGAACGGGTGTTTTCCTATGCGGTGTTTGCTACAATTTATCCATACACGATGTAGCTGAGCTGATCGGCCACTTCTCTCGAGGTCGCATAAAGCCTTCTACATCCTCAATCAACGACATTTCAAGAAAACCAGCCAATATGTATTCTGCGTAAGCCAGAGGTTGGCCCATGTTAATTGTTTATGTCGCTATTGGCCGCTGGAAAACCGAGTCATGGAATTGCTTGCCACTAACAAATCGTTTAGGCCCTGAACTGCCTCGGTCTTAAAACTCTGAAAGTTCGGCAAAAGCAAAGCTTAGACTGAAAGCAAACAAGTCTCGATAACGCAGAAAATAAATCTGTTAGATGGACGGCAATACGGGAAACGTTTACCCGAAACATCAACCACAACAGCGACAGCAAAATACAAACAAATTGGAAAAAATCCAAAAAATCCAAAAATCAGTCAATCAATTTAAGAAATACTATTGCGGCACCAAACAGCTTGGAAAAAAAACGAAGAAGACCAAGAAATAAAAAGAAAAAGAAATTTAAAAAATCAATCAATCAATAAAAAAATAAAAAAGAAACCAAAGCGGGTTCAAAAAAACCCAAAAAAAAAATTAGAACTAAATAAGTCAATCGATTAATTAAACCAACAAAAATGTTCGGCGTGGCTGGGATTTTCTTCCCGGCCCGAGTTCGAATCTCAATCGGGGGAGAAGTTATTCGACCCCCAAGCCGTTCGAGAATAACCCCTTTAATAACATATTGAGACTTGAACTCACGACCGCCAGATGCGACCCTGGATCAGCCGCGCGCAGCCCATCCCGCAGGACCACCTGGAAATCCCTTGGGTTGTTGCTAACAAATTAAGATGTGTATAGTACGTGCTGATATGCTAGTTTCCGGTTCCGCTTAGTCAAAGAGTGGGACTGTATTCTGCTAGTTATAGACCTGAGGCTAGAAACTCCAGCGTTATATATTCGTTACCGTCGTCAGCCAGAATTGCGCATTTTTCAGCCCAAATTGAGGCGTATTCGGACAGGATTCCAAACAGTTAGCAAGCCAAAAGGTAACGGTTGGAAATTTGAAAACAGACATACACTTCAAAACTAACTGTAATTGCTGAGTATCGTTGGCGAATGCTGCTTGTCATTGCGCGCTTATTCGATTCAAAGATATCGCTATGTCTGCCAAGTTAAGCGGTAGCGCACAACTTAAGATTTGCTTACAGTTGGTGGACTCACTGCGAACGAGAACGGGTGTTTTCCTATGCGGTGTTTGCTACAATTTATCCATACACGATGTAGCTGAGCTGATCGGCCACTTCTCTCGAGGTCGCATAAAGCCTTCTACATCCTCAATCAACGACATTTCAAGAAAACCAGCCAATATGTATTCTGCGTAAGCCAGAGGTTGGCCCATGTTAATTGTTTATGTCGCTATTGGCCGCTGGAAAACCGAGTCATGGAATTGCTTGCCACTAACAAATCGTTTAGGCCCTGAACTGCCTCGGTCTTAAAACTCTGAAAGTTCGGCAAAAGCAAAGCTTAGACTGAAAGCAAACAAGTCTCGATAACGCAGAAAATAAATCTGTTAGATGGACGGCAATACGGGAAACGTTTACCCGAAACATCAACCACAACAGCGACAGCAAAATACAAACAAATTGCAAAAAATCCAAAAAATCCAAAAATCAGTCAATCAATTTAAGAAATACTATTGCGGCACCAAACAGCTTGGAAAAAAAACGAAGAAGACCAAGAAATAAAAAGAAAAAGAAATTTAAAAAATCAATCAATCAATAAAAAAATAAAAAAGAAACCAAAGCGGGTTCAAAAAAACCAAAAAAAAAAATTAGAACTAAATAAGTCAATCGATTAATTAAACCAACAAAAATGTTCGGCGTGGCTGGGATTTTCTTCCCGGCCCGAGTTCGAATCTCAATCGGGGGAGAAGTTATTCGACCCCCAAGCCGTTCGAGAATAACCCCTTTAATAACATATTGAGACTTGAACTCACGACCGCCAGATGCGACCCTGGATCAGCCGCGCGCAGCCCATCCCGCAGGACCACCTGGAAATCCCTTGGGTTGTTGCTAACAAATTAAGATGTGTATAGTACGTGCTGATATGCTAGTTTCCGGTTCCGCTTAGTCAAAGAGTGGGACTGTATTCTGCTAGTTATAGACCTGAGGCTAGAAACTCCAGCGTTATATATTCGTTACCGTCGTCAGCCAGAATTGCGCATTTTTCAGCCCAAATTGAGGCGTATTCGGACAGGATTCCAAACAGTTAGCAAGCCAAAAGGTAACGGTTGGAAATTTGAAAACAGACATACACTTCAAAACTAACTGTAATTGCTGAGTATCGTTGGCGAATGCTGCTTGTCATTGCGCGCTTATTCGATTCAAAGATATCGCTATGTCTGCCAAGTTAAGCGGTAGCGCACAACTTAAGATTTGCTTACAGTTGGTGGACTCACTGCGAACGAGAACGGGTGTTTTCCTATGCGGTGTTTGCTACAATTTATCCATACACGATGTAGCTGAGCTGATCGGCCACTTCTCTCGAGGTCGCATAAAGCCTTCTACATCCTCAATCAACGACATTTCAAGAAAACCAGCCAATATGTATTCTGCGTAAGCCAGAGGTTGGCCCATGTTAATTGTTTATGTCGCTATTGGCCGCTGGAAAACCGAGTCATGGAATTGCTTGCCACTAACAAATCGTTTAGGCCCTGAACTGCCTCGGTCTTAAAACTCTGAAAGTTCGGCAAAAGCAAAGCTTAGACTGAAAGCAAACAAGTCTCGATAACGCAGAAAATAAATCTGTTAGATGGACGGCAATACGGGAAACGTTTACCCGAAACATCAACCACAACAGCGACAGCAAAATACAAACAAATTGCAAAAAATCCAAAAAATCCAAAAATCAGTCAATCAATTTAAGAAATACTATTGCGGCACCAAACAGCTTGGAAAAAAAACGAAGAAGACCAAGAAATAAAAAGAAAAAGAAATTTAAAAAATCAATCAATCAATAAAAAAATAAAAAAGAAACCAAAGCGGGTTCAAAAAAACCAAAAAAAAAAATTAGAACTAAATAAGTCAATCGATTAATTAAACCAACAAAAATGTTCGGCGTGGCTGGGATTTTCTTCCCGGCCCGAGTTCGAATCTCAATCGGGGGAGAAGTTATTCGACCCCCAAGCCGTTCGAGAATAACCCCTTTAATAACATATTGAGACTTGAACTCACGACCGCCAGATGCGACCCTGGATCAGCCGCGCGCAGCCCATCCCGCAGGACCACCTGGAAATCCCTTGGGTTGTTGCTAACAAATTAAGATGTGTATAGTACGTGCTGATATGCTAGTTTCCGGTTCCGCTTAGTCAAAGAGTGGGACTGTATTCTGCTAGTTATAGACCTGAGGCTAGAAACTCCAGCGTTATATATTCGTTACCGTCGTCAGCCAGAATTGCGCATTTTTCAGCCCAAATTGAGGCGTATTCGGACAGGATTCCAAACAGTTAGCAAGCCAAAAGGTAACGGTTGGAAATTTGAAAACAGACATACACTTCAAAACTAACTGTAATTGCTGAGTATCGTTGGCGAATGCTGCTTGTCATTGCGCGCTTATTCGATTCAAAGATATCGCTATGTCTGCCAAGTTAAGCGGTAGCGCACAACTTAAGATTTGCTTACAGTTGGTGGACTCACTGCGAACGAGAACGGGTGTTTTCCTATGCGGTGTTTGCTACAATTTATCCATACACGATGTAGCTGAGCTGATCGGCCACTTCTCTCGAGGTCGCATAAAGCCTTCTACATCCTCAATCAACGACATTTCAAGAAAACCAGCCAATATGTATTCTGCGTAAGCCAGAGGTTGGCCCATGTTAATTGTTTATGTCGCTATTGGCCGCTGGAAAACCGAGTCATGGAATTGCTTGCCACTAACAAATCGTTTAGGCCCTGAACTGCCTCGGTCTTAAAACTCTGAAAGTTCGGCAAAAGCAAAGCTTAGACTGAAAGCAAACAAGTCTCGATAACGCAGAAAATAAATCTGTTAGATGGACGGCAATACGGGAAACGTTTACCCGAAACATCAACCACAACAGCGACAGCAAAATACAAACAAATTGCAAAAAATCCAAAAAATCCAAAAATCAGTCAATCAATTTAAGAAATACTATTGCGGCACCAAACAGCTTGGAAAAAAAACGAAGAAGACCAAGAAATAAAAAGAAAAAGAAATTTAAAAAATCAATCAATCAATAAAAAAATAAAAAAGAAACCAAAGCGGGTTCAAAAAAACCCAAAAAAAAAATTAGAACTAAATAAGTCAATCGATTAATTAAACCAACAAAAATGTTCGGCGTGGCTGGGATTTTCTTCCCGGCCCGAGTTCGAATCTCAATCGGGGGAGAAGTTATTCGACCCCCAAGCCGTTCGAGAATAACCCCTTTAATAACATATTGAGACTTGAACTCACGACCGCCAGATGCGACCCTGGATCAGCCGCGCGCAGCCCATCCCGCAGGACCACCTGGAAATCCCTTGGGTTGTTGCTAACAAATTAAGATGTGTATAGTACGTGCTGATATGCTAGTTTCCGGTTCCGCTTAGTCAAAGAGTGGGACTGTATTCTGCTAGTTATAGACCTGAGGCTAGAAACTCCAGCGTTATATATTCGTTACCGTCGTCAGCCAGAATTGCGCATTTTTCAGCCCAAATTGAGGCGTATTCGGACAGGATTCCAAACAGTTAGCAAGCCAAAAGGTAACGGTTGGAAATTTGAAAACAGACATACACTTCAAAACTAACTGTAATTGCTGAGTATCGTTGGCGAATGCTGCTTGTCATTGCGCGCTTATTCGATTCAAAGATATCGCTATGTCTGCCAAGTTAAGCGGTAGCGCACAACTTAAGATTTGCTTACAGTTGGTGGACTCACTGCGAACGAGAACGGGTGTTTTCCTATGCGGTGTTTGCTACAATTTATCCATACACGATGTAGCTGAGCTGATCGGCCACTTCTCTCGAGGTCGCATAAAGCCTTCTACATCCTCAATCAACGACATTTCAAGAAAACCAGCCAATATGTATTCTGCGTAAGCCAGAGGTTGGCCCATGTTAATTGTTTATGTCGCTATTGGCCGCTGGAAAACCGAGTCATGGAATTGCTTGCCACTAACAAATCGTTTAGGCCCTGAACTGCCTCGGTCTTAAAACTCTGAAAGTTCGGCAAAAGCAAAGCTTAGACTGAAAGCAAACAAGTCTCGATAACGCAGAAAATAAATCTGTTAGATGGACGGCAATACGGGAAACGTTTACCCGAAACATCAACCACAACAGCGACAGCAAAATACAAACAAATTGCAAAAAATCCAAAAAATCCAAAAATCAGTCAATCAATTTAAGAAATACTATTGCGGCACCAAACAGCTTGGAAAAAAAACGAAGAAGACCAAGAAATAAAAAGAAAAAGAAATTTAAAAAATCAATCAATCAATAAAAAAATAAAAAAGAAACCAAAGCGGGTTCAAAAAAACCCAAAAAAAAAATTAGAACTAAATAAGTCAATCGATTAATTAAACCAACAAAAATGTTCGGCGTGGCTGGGATTTTCTTCCCGGCCCGAGTTCGAATCTCAATCGGGGGAGAAGTTATTCGACCCCCAAGCCGTTCGAGAATAACCCCTTTAATAACATATTGAGACTTGAACTCACGACCGCCAGATGCGACCCTGGATCAGCCGCGCGCAGCCCATCCCGCAGGACCACCTGGAAATCCCTTGGGTTGTTGCTAACAAATTAAGATGTGTATAGTACGTGCTGATATGCTAGTTTCCGGTTCCGCTTAGTCAAAGAGTGGGACTGTATTCTGCTAGTTATAGACCTGAGGCTAGAAACTCCAGCGTTATATATTCGTTACCGTCGTCAGCCAGAATTGCGCATTTTTCAGCCCAAATTGAGGCGTATTCGGACAGGATTCCAAACAGTTAGCAAGCCAAAAGGTAACGGTTGGAAATTTGAAAACAGACATACACTTCAAAACTAACTGTAATTGCTGAGTATCGTTGGCGAATGCTGCTTGTCATTGCGCGCTTATTCGATTCAAAGATATCGCTATGTCTGCCAAGTTAAGCGGTAGCGCACAACTTAAGATTTGCTTACAGTTGGTGGACTCACTGCGAACGAGAACGGGTGTTTTCCTATGCGGTGTTTGCTACAATTTATCCATACACGATGTAGCTGAGCTGATCGGCCACTTCTCTCGAGGTCGCATAAAGCCTTCTACATCCTCAATCAACGACATTTCAAGAAAACCAGCCAATATGTATTCTGCGTAAGCCAGAGGTTGGCCCATGTTAATTGTTTATGTCGCTATTGGCCGCTGGAAAACCGAGTCATGGAATTGCTTGCCACTAACAAATCGTTTAGGCCCTGAACTGCCTCGGTCTTAAAACTCTGAAAGTTCGGCAAAAGCAAAGCTTAGACTGAAAGCAAACAAGTCTCGATAACGCAGAAAATAAATCTGTTAGATGGACGGCAATACGGGAAACGTTTACCCGAAACATCAACCACAACAGCGACAGCAAAATACAAACAAATTGGAAAAAATCCAAAAAATCCAAAAATCAGTCAATCAATTTAAGAAATACTATTGCGGCACCAAACAGCTTGGAAAAAAAACGAAGAAGACCAAGAAATAAAAAGAAAAAGAAATTTAAAAAATCAATCAATCAATAAAAAAATAAAAAAGAAACCAAAGCGGGTTCAAAAAAACCCAAAAAAAAAATTAGAACTAAATAAGTCAATCGATTAATTAAACCAACAAAAATGTTCGGCGTGGCTGGGATTTTCTTCCCGGCCCGAGTTCCAATCTCAATCGGGGGAGAAGTTATTCGACCCCCAAGCCGTTCGAGAATAACCCCTTTAATAACATATTGAGACTTGAACTCACGACCGCCAGATGCGACCCTGGATCAGCCGCGCGCAGCCCATCCCGCAGGACCACCTGGAAATCCCTTGGGTTGTTGCTAACAAATTAAGATGTGTATAGTACGTGCTGATATGCTAGTTTCCGGTTCCGCTTAGTCAAAGAGTGGGACTGTATTCTGCTAGTTATAGACCTGAGGCTAGAAACTCCAGCGTTATATATTCGTTACCGTCGTCAGCCAGAATTGCGCATTTTTCAGCCCAAATTGAGGCGTATTCGGACAGGATTCCAAACAGTTAGCAAGCCAAAAGGTAACGGTTGGAAATTTGAAAACAGACATACACTTCAAAACTAACTGTAATTGCTGAGTATCGTTGGCGAATGCTGCTTGTCATTGCGCGCTTATTCGATTCAAAGATATCGCTATGTCTGCCAAGTTAAGCGGTAGCGCACAACTTAAGATTTGCTTACAGTTGGTGGACTCACTGCGAACGAGAACGGGTGTTTTCCTATGCGGTGTTTGCTACAATTTATCCATACACGATGTAGCTGAGCTGATCGGCCACTTCTCTCGAGGTCGCATAAAGCCTTCTACATCCTCAATCAACGACATTTCAAGAAAACCAGCCAATATGTATTCTGCGTAAGCCAGAGGTTGGCCCATGTTAATTGTTTATGTCGCTATTGGCCGCTGGAAAACCGAGTCATGGAATTGCTTGCCACTAACAAATCGTTTAGGCCCTGAACTGCCTCGGTCTTAAAACTCTGAAAGTTCGGCAAAAGCAAAGCTTAGACTGAAAGCAAACAAGTCTCGATAACGCAGAAAATAAATCTGTTAGATGGACGGCAATACGGGAAACGTTTACCCGAAACATCAACCACAACAGCGACAGCAAAATACAAACAAATTGCAAAAAATCCAAAAAATCCAAAAATCAGTCAATCAATTTAAGAAATACTATTGCGGCACCAAACAGCTTGGAAAAAAAACGAAGAAGACCAAGAAATAAAAAGAAAAAGAAATTTAAAAAATCAATCAATCAATAAAAAAATAAAAAAGAAACCAAAGCGGGTTCAAAAAAACCCAAAAAAAAAATTAGAACTAAATAAGTCAATCGATTAATTAAACCAACAAAAATGTTCGGCGTGGCTGGGATTTTCTTCCCGGCCCGAGTTCGAATCTCAATCGGGGGAGAAGTTATTCGACCCCCAAGCCGTTCGAGAATAACCCCTTTAATAACATATTGAGACTTGAACTCACGACCGCCAGATGCGACCCTGGATCAGCCGCGCGCAGCCCATCCCGCAGGACCACCTGGAAATCCCTTGGGTTGTTGCTAACAAATTAAGATGTGTATAGTACGTGCTGATATGCTAGTTTCCGGTTCCGCTTAGTCAAAGAGTGGGACTGTATTCTGCTAGTTATAGACCTGAGGCTAGAAACTCCAGCGTTATATATTCGTTACCGTCGTCAGCCAGAATTGCGCATTTTTCAGCCCAAATTGAGGCGTATTCGGACAGGATTCCAAACAGTTAGCAAGCCAAAAGGTAACGGTTGGAAATTTGAAAACAGACATACACTTCAAAACTAACTGTAATTGCTGAGTATCGTTGGCGAATGCTGCTTGTCATTGCGCGCTTATTCGATTCAAAGATATCGCTATGTCTGCCAAGTTAAGCGGTAGCGCACAACTTAAGATTTGCTTACAGTTGGTGGACTCACTGCGAACGAGAACGGGTGTTTTCCTATGCGGTGTTTGCTACAATTTATCCATACACGATGTAGCTGAGCTGATCGGCCACTTCTCTCGAGGTCGCATAAAGCCTTCTACATCCTCAATCAACGACATTTCAAGAAAACCAGCCAATATGTATTCTGCGTAAGCCAGAGGTTGGCCCATGTTAATTGTTTATGTCGCTATTGGCCGCTGGAAAACCGAGTCATGGAATTGCTTGCCACTAACAAATCGTTTAGGCCCTGAACTGCCTCGGTCTTAAAACTCTGAAAGTTCGGCAAAAGCAAAGCTTAGACTGAAAGCAAACAAGTCTCGATAACGCAGAAAATAAATCTGTTAGATGGACGGCAATACGGGAAACGTTTACCCGAAACATCAACCACAACAGCGACAGCAAAATACAAACAAATTGCAAAAAATCCAAAAAATCCAAAAATCAGTCAATCAATTTAAGAAATACTATTGCGGCACCAAACAGCTTGGAAAAAAAACGAAGAAGACCAAGAAATAAAAAGAAAAAGAAATTTAAAAAATCAATCAATCAATAAAAAAATAAAAAAGAAACCAAAGCGGGTTCAAAAAAACCAAAAAAAAAAATTAGAACTAAATAAGTCAATCGATTAATTAAACCAACAAAAATGTTCGGCGTGGCTGGGATTTTCTTCCCGGCCCGAGTTCGAATCTCAATCGGGGGAGAAGTTATTCGACCCCCAAGCCGTTCGAGAATAACCCCTTTAATAACATATTGAGACTTGAACTCACGACCGCCAGATGCGACCCTGGATCAGCCGCGCGCAGCCCATCCCGCAGGACCACCTGGAAATCCCTTGGGTTGTTGCTAACAAATTAAGATGTGTATAGTACGTGCTGATATGCTAGTTTCCGGTTCCGCTTAGTCAAAGAGTGGGACTGTATTCTGCTAGTTATAGACCTGAGGCTAGAAACTCCAGCGTTATATATTCGTTACCGTCGTCAGCCAGAATTGCGCATTTTTCAGCCCAAATTGAGGCGTATTCGGACAGGATTCCAAACAGTTAGCAAGCCAAAAGGTAACGGTTGGAAATTTGAAAACAGACATACACTTCAAAACTAACTGTAATTGCTGAGTATCGTTGGCGAATGCTGCTTGTCATTGCGCGCTTATTCGATTCAAAGATATCGCTATGTCTGCCAAGTTAAGCGGTAGCGCACAACTTAAGATTTGCTTACAGTTGGTGGACTCACTGCGAACGAGAACGGGTGTTTTCCTATGCGGTGTTTGCTACAATTTATCCATACACGATGTAGCTGAGCTGATCGGCCACTTCTCTCGAGGTCGCATAAAGCCTTCTACATCCTCAATCAACGACATTTCAAGAAAACCAGCCAATATGTATTCTGCGTAAGCCAGAGGTTGGCCCATGTTAATTGTTTATGTCGCTATTGGCCGCTGGAAAACCGAGTCATGGAATTGCTTGCCACTAACAAATCGTTTAGGCCCTGAACTGCCTCGGTCTTAAAACTCTGAAAGTTCGGCAAAAGCAAAGCTTAGACTGAAAGCAAACAAGTCTCGATAACGCAGAAAATAAATCTGTTAGATGGACGGCAATACGGGAAACGTTTACCCGAAACATCAACCACAACAGCGACAGCAAAATACAAACAAATTGCAAAAAATCCAAAAAATCCAAAAATCAGTCAATCAATTTAAGAAATACTATTGCGGCACCAAACAGCTTGGAAAAAAAACGAAGAAGACCAAGAAATAAAAAGAAAAAGAAATTTAAAAAATCAATCAATCAATAAAAAAATAAAAAAGAAACCAAAGCGGGTTCAAAAAAACCCAAAAAAAAAATTAGAACTAAATAAGTCAATCGATTAATTAAACCAACAAAAATGTTCGGCGTGGCTGGGATTTTCTTCCCGGCCCGAGTTCGAATCTCAATCGGGGGAGAAGTTATTCGACCCCCAAGCCGTTCGAGAATAACCCCTTTAATAACATATTGAGACTTGAACTCACGACCGCCAGATGCGACCCTGGATCAGCCGCGCGCAGCCCATCCCGCAGGACCACCTGGAAATCCCTTGGGTTGTTGCTAACAAATTAAGATGTGTATAGTACGTGCTGATATGCTAGTTTCCGGTTCCGCTTAGTCAAAGAGTGGGACTGTATTCTGCTAGTTATAGACCTGAGGCTAGAAACTCCAGCGTTATATATTCGTTACCGTCGTCAGCCAGAATTGCGCATTTTTCAGCCCAAATTGAGGCGTATTCGGACAGGATTCCAAACAGTTAGCAAGCCAAAAGGTAACGGTTGGAAATTTGAAAACAGACATACACTTCAAAACTAACTGTAATTGCTGAGTATCGTTGGCGAATGCTGCTTGTCATTGCGCGCTTATTCGATTCAAAGATATCGCTATGTCTGCCAAGTTAAGCGGTAGCGCACAACTTAAGATTTGCTTACAGTTGGTGGACTCACTGCGAACGAGAACGGGTGTTTTCCTATGCGGTGTTTGCTACAATTTATCCATACACGATGTAGCTGAGCTGATCGGCCACTTCTCTCGAGGTCGCATAAAGCCTTCTACATCCTCAATCAACGACATTTCAAGAAAACCAGCCAATATGTATTCTGCGTAAGCCAGAGGTTGGCCCATGTTAATTGTTTATGTCGCTATTGGCCGCTGGAAAACCGAGTCATGGAATTGCTTGCCACTAACAAATCGTTTAGGCCCTGAACTGCCTCGGTCTTAAAACTCTGAAAGTTCGGCAAAAGCAAAGCTTAGACTGAAAGCAAACAAGTCTCGATAACGCAGAAAATAAATCTGTTAGATGGACGGCAATACGGGAAACGTTTACCCGAAACATCAACCACAACAGCGACAGCAAAATACAAACAAATTGCAAAAAATCCAAAAAATCCAAAAATCAGTCAATCAATTTAAGAAATACTATTGCGGCACCAAACAGCTTGGAAAAAAAACGAAGAAGACCAAGAAATAAAAAGAAAAAGAAATTTAAAAAATCAATCAATCAATAAAAAAATAAAAAAGAAACCAAAGCGGGTTCAAAAAAACCAAAAAAAAAAATTAGAACTAAATAAGTCAATCGATTAATTAAACCAACAAAAATGTTCGGCGTGGCTGGGATTTTCTTCCCGGCCCGAGTTCGAATCTCAATCGGGGGAGAAGTTATTCGACCCCCAAGCCGTTCGAGAATAACCCCTTTAATAACATATTGAGACTTGAACTCACGACCGCCAGATGCGACCCTGGATCAGCCGCGCGCAGCCCATCCCGCAGGACCACCTGGAAATCCCTTGGGTTGTTGCTAACAAATTAAGATGTGTATAGTACGTGCTGATATGCTAGTTTCCGGTTCCGCTTAGTCAAAGAGTGGGACTGTATTCTGCTAGTTATAGACCTGAGGCTAGAAACTCCAGCGTTATATATTCGTTACCGTCGTCAGCCAGAATTGCGCATTTTTCAGCCCAAATTGAGGCGTATTCGGACAGGATTCCAAACAGTTAGCAAGCCAAAAGGTAACGGTTGGAAATTTGAAAACAGACATACACTTCAAAACTAACTGTAATTGCTGAGTATCGTTGGCGAATGCTGCTTGTCATTGCGCGCTTATTCGATTCAAAGATATCGCTATGTCTGCCAAGTTAAGCGGTAGCGCACAACTTAAGATTTGCTTACAGTTGGTGGACTCACTGCGAACGAGAACGGGTGTTTTCCTATGCGGTGTTTGCTACAATTTATCCATACACGATGTAGCTGAGCTGATCGGCCACTTCTCTCGAGGTCGCATAAAGCCTTCTACATCCTCAATCAACGACATTTCAAGAAAACCAGCCAATATGTATTCTGCGTAAGCCAGAGGTTGGCCCATGTTAATTGTTTATGTCGCTATTGGCCGCTGGAAAACCGAGTCATGGAATTGCTTGCCACTAACAAATCGTTTAGGCCCTGAACTGCCTCGGTCTTAAAACTCTGAAAGTTCGGCAAAAGCAAAGCTTAGACTGAAAGCAAACAAGTCTCGATAACGCAGAAAATAAATCTGTTAGATGGACGGCAATACGGGAAACGTTTACCCGAAACATCAACCACAACAGCGACAGCAAAATACAGACAAATTGCAAAAAATCCAAAAAATCCAAAAATCAGTCAATCAATTTAAGAAATACTATTGCGGCACCAAACAGCTTGGAAAAAAAACGAAGAAGACCAAGAAATAAAAAGAAAAAGAAATTTAAAAAATCAATCAATCAATAAAAAAATAAAAAAGAAACCAAAGCGGGTTCAAAAAAACCCAAAAAAAAAATTAGAACTAAATAAGTCAATCGATTAATTAAACCAACAAAAATGTTCGGCGTGGCTGGGATTTTCTTCCCGGCCCGAGTTCGAATCTCAATCGGGGGAGAAGTTATTCGACCCCCAAGCCGTTCGAGAATAACCTCTTTAATAACATATTGAGACTTGAACTCACGACCGCCAGATGCGACCCTGGATCAGCCGCGCGCAGCCCATCCCGCAGGACCACCTGGAAATCCCTTGGGTTGTTGCTAACAAATTAAGATGTGTATAGTACGTGCTGATATGCTAGTTTCCGGTTCCGCTTAGTCAAAGAGTGGGACTGTATTCTGCTAGTTATAGACCTGAGGCTAGAAACTCCAGCGTTATATATTCGTTACCGTCGTCAGCCAGAATTGCGCATTTTTCAGCCCAAATTGAGGCGTATTCGGACAGGATTCCAAACAGTTAGCAAGCCAAAAGGTAACGGTTGGAAATTTGAAAACAGACATACACTTCAAAACTAACTGTAATTGCTGAGTATCGTTGGCGAATGCTGCTTGTCATTGCGCGCTTATTCGATTCAAAGATATCGCTATGTCTGCCAAGTTAAGCGGTAGCGCACAACTTAAGATTTGCTTACAGTTGGTGGACTCACTGCGAACGAGAACGGGTGTTTTCCTATGCGGTGTTTGCTACAATTTATCCATACACGATGTAGCTGAGCTGATCGGCCACTTCTCTCGAGGTCGCATAAAGCCTTCTACATCCTCAATCAACGACATTTCAAGAAAACCAGCCAATATGTATTCTGCGTAAGCCAGAGGTTGGCCCATGTTAATTGTTTATGTCGCTATTGGCCGCTGGAAAACCGAGTCATGGAATTGCTTGCCACTAACAAATCGTTTAGGCCCTGAACTGCCTCGGTCTTAAAACTCTGAAAGTTCGGCAAAAGCAAAGCTTAGACTGAAAGCAAACAAGTCTCGATAACGCAGAAAATAAATCTGTTAGATGGACGGCAATACGGGAAACGTTTACCCGAAACATCAACCACAACAGCGACAGCAAAATACAAACAAATTGCAAAAAATCCAAAAAATCCAAAAATCAGTCAATCAATTTAAGAAATACTATTGCGGCACCAAACAGCTTGGAAAAAAAACGAAGAAGACCAAGAAATAAAAAGAAAAAGAAATTTAAAAAATCAATCAATCAATAAAAAAATAAAAAAGAAACCAAAGCGGGTTCAAAAAAACCAAAAAAAAAAATTAGAACTAAATAAGTCAATCGATTAATTAAACCAACAAAAATGTTCGGCGTGGCTGGGATTTTCTTCCCGGCCCGAGTTCGAATCTCAATCGGGGGAGAAGTTATTCGACCCCCAAGCCGTTCGAGAATAACCCCTTTAATAACATATTGAGACTTGAACTCACGACCGCCAGATGCGACCCTGGATCAGCCGCGCGCAGCCCATCCCGCAGGACCACCTGGAAATCCCTTGGGTTGTTGCTAACAAATTAAGATGTGTATAGTACGTGCTGATATGCTAGTTTCCGGTTCCGCTTAGTCAAAGAGTGGGACTGTATTCTGCTAGTTATAGACCTGAGGCTAGAAACTCCAGCGTTATATATTCGTTACCGTCGTCAGCCAGAATTGCGCATTTTTCAGCCCAAATTGAGGCGTATTCGGACAGGATTCCAAACAGTTAGCAAGCCAAAAGGTAACGGTTGGAAATTTGAAAACAGACATACACTTCAAAACTAACTGTAATTGCTGAGTATCGTTGGCGAATGCTGCTTGTCATTGCGCGCTTATTCGATTCAAAGATATCGCTATGTCTGCCAAGTTAAGCGGTAGCGCACAACTTAAGATTTGCTTACAGTTGGTGGACTCACTGCGAACGAGAACGGGTGTTTTCCTATGCGGTGTTTGCTACAATTTATCCATACACGATGTAGCTGAGCTGATCGGCCACTTCTCTCGAGGTCGCATAAAGCCTTCTACATCCTCAATCAACGACATTTCAAGAAAACCAGCCAATATGTATTCTGCGTAAGCCAGAGGTTGGCCCATGTTAATTGTTTATGTCGCTATTGGCCGCTGGAAAACCGAGTCATGGAATTGCTTGCCACTAACAAATCGTTTAGGCCCTGAACTGCCTCGGTCTTAAAACTCTGAAAGTTCGGCAAAAGCAAAGCTTAGACTGAAAGCAAACAAGTCTCGATAACGCAGAAAATAAATCTGTTAGATGGACGGCAATACGGGAAACGTTTACCCGAAACATCAACCACAACAGCGACAGCAAAATACAAACAAATTGCAAAAAATCCAAAAAATCCAAAAATCAGTCAATCAATTTAAGAAATACTATTGCGGCACCAAACAGCTTGGAAAAAAAACGAAGAAGACCAAGAAATAAAAAGAAAAAGAAATTTAAAAAATCAATCAATCAATAAAAAAATAAAAAAGAAACCAAAGCGGGTTCAAAAAAACCCAAAAAAAAAATTAGAACTAAATAAGTCAATCGATTAATTAAACCAACAAAAATGTTCGGCGTGGCTGGGATTTTCTTCCCGGCCCGAGTTCGAATCTCAATCGGGGGAGAAGTTATTCGACCCCCAAGCCGTTCGAGAATAACCCCTTTAATAACATATTGAGACTTGAACTCACGACCGCCAGATGCGACCCTGGATCAGCCGCGCGCAGCCCATCCCGCAGGACCACCTGGAAATCCCTTGGGTTGTTGCTAACAAATTAAGATGTGTATAGTACGTGCTGATATGCTAGTTTCCGGTTCCGCTTAGTCAAAGAGTGGGACTGTATTCTGCTAGTTATAGACCTGAGGCTAGAAACTCCAGCGTTATATATTCGTTACCGTCGTCAGCCAGAATTGCGCATTTTTCAGCCCAAATTGAGGCGTATTCGGACAGGATTCCAAACAGTTAGCAAGCCAAAAGGTAACGGTTGGAAATTTGAAAACAGACATACACTTCAAAACTAACTGTAATTGCTGAGTATCGTTGGCGAATGCTGCTTGTCATTGCGCGCTTATTCGATTCAAAGATATCGCTATGTCTGCCAAGTTAAGCGGTAGCGCACAACTTAAGATTTGCTTACAGTTGGTGGACTCACTGCGAACGAGAACGGGTGTTTTCCTATGCGGTGTTTGCTACAATTTATCCATACACGATGTAGCTGAGCTGATCGGCCACTTCTCTCGAGGTCGCATAAAGCCTTCTACATCCTCAATCAACGACATTTCAAGAAAACCAGCCAATATGTATTCTGCGTAAGCCAGAGGTTGGCCCATGTTAATTGTTTATGTCGCTATTGGCCGCTGGAAAACCGAGTCATGGAATTGCTTGCCACTAACAAATCGTTTAGGCCCTGAACTGCCTCGGTCTTAAAACTCTGAAAGTTCGGCAAAAGCAAAGCTTAGACTGAAAGCAAACAAGTCTCGATAACGCAGAAAATAAATCTGTTAGATGGACGGCAATACGGGAAACGTTTACCCGAAACATCAACCACAACAGCGACAGCAAAATACAAACAAATTGCAAAAAATCCAAAAAATCCAAAAATCAGTCAATCAATTTAAGAAATACTATTGCGGCACCAAACAGCTTGGAAAAAAAACGAAGAAGACCAAGAAATAAAAAGAAAAAGAAATTTAAAAAATCAATCAATCAATAAAAAAATAAAAAAGAAACCAAAGCGGGTTCAAAAAAACCAAAAAAAAAAATTAGAACTAAATAAGTCAATCGATTAATTAAACCAACAAAAATGTTCGGCGTGGCTGGGATTTTCTTCCCGGCCCGAGTTCCAATCTCAATCGGGGGAGAAGTTATTCGACCCCCAAGCCGTTCGAGAATAACCCCTTTAATAACATATTGAGACTTGAACTCACGACCGCCAGATGCGACCCTGGATCAGCCGCGCGCAGCCCATCCCGCAGGACCACCTGGAAATCCCTTGGGTTGTTGCTAACAAATTAAGATGTGTATAGTACGTGCTGATATGCTAGTTTCCGGTTCCGCTTAGTCAAAGAGTGGGACTGTATTCTGCTAGTTATAGACCTGAGGCTAGAAACTCCAGCGTTATATATTCGTTACCGTCGTCAGCCAGAATTGCGCATTTTTCAGCCCAAATTGAGGCGTATTCGGACAGGATTCCAAACAGTTAGCAAGCCAAAAGGTAACGGTTGGAAATTTGAAAACAGACATACACTTCAAAACTAACTGTAATTGCTGAGTATCGTTGGCGAATGCTGCTTGTCATTGCGCGCTTATTCGATTCAAAGATATCGCTATGTCTGCCAAGTTAAGCGGTAGCGCACAACTTAAGATTTGCTTACAGTTGGTGGACTCACTGCGAACGAGAACGGGTGTTTTCCTATGCGGTGTTTGCTACAATTTATCCATACACGATGTAGCTGAGCTGATCGGCCACTTCTCTCGAGGTCGCATAAAGCCTTCTACATCCTCAATCAACGACATTTCAAGAAAACCAGCCAATATGTATTCTGCGTAAGCCAGAGGTTGGCCCATGTTAATTGTTTATGTCGCTATTGGCCGCTGGAAAACCGAGTCATGGAATTGCTTGCCACTAACAAATCGTTTAGGCCCTGAACTGCCTCGGTCTTAAAACTCTGAAAGTTCGGCAAAAGCAAAGCTTAGACTGAAAGCAAACAAGTCTCGATAACGCAGAAAATAAATCTGTTAGATGGACGGCAATACGGGAAACGTTTACCCGAAACATCAACCACAACAGCGACAGCAAAATACAGACAAATTGCAAAAAATCCAAAAAATCCAAAAATCAGTCAATCAATTTAAGAAATACTATTGCGGCACCAAACAGCTTGGAAAAAAAACGAAGAAGACCAAGAAATAAAAAGAAAAAGAAATTTAAAAAATCAATCAATCAATAAAAAAATAAAAAAGAAACCAAAGCGGGTTCAAAAAAACCAAAAAAAAAAATTAGAACTAAATAAGTCAATCGATTAATTAAACCAACAAAAATGTTCGGCGTGGCTGGGATTTTCTTCCCGGCCCGAGTTCGAATCTCAATCGGGGGAGAAGTTATTCGACCCCCAAGCCGTTCGAGAATAACCCCTTTAATAACATATTGAGACTTGAACTCACGACCGCCAGATGCGACCCTGGATCAGCCGCGCGCAGCCCATCCCGCAGGACCACCTGGAAATCCCTTGGGTTGTTGCTAACAAATTAAGATGTGTATAGTACGTGCTGATATGCTAGTTTCCGGTTCCGCTTAGTCAAAGAGTGGGACTGTATTCTGCTAGTTATAGACCTGAGGCTAGAAACTCCAGCGTTATATATTCGTTACCGTCGTCAGCCAGAATTGCGCATTTTTCAGCCCAAATTGAGGCGTATTCGGACAGGATTCCAAACAGTTAGCAAGCCAAAAGGTAACGGTTGGAAATTTGAAAACAGACATACACTTCAAAACTAACTGTAATTGCTGAGTATCGTTGGCGAATGCTGCTTGTCATTGCGCGCTTATTCGATTCAAAGATATCGCTATGTCTGCCAAGTTAAGCGGTAGCGCACAACTTAAGATTTGCTTACAGTTGGTGGACTCACTGCGAACGAGAACGGGTGTTTTCCTATGCGGTGTTTGCTACAATTTATCCATACACGATGTAGCTGAGCTGATCGGCCACTTCTCTCGAGGTCGCATAAAGCCTTCTACATCCTCAATCAACGACATTTCAAGAAAACCAGCCAATATGTATTCTGCGTAAGCCAGAGGTTGGCCCATGTTAATTGTTTATGTCGCTATTGGCCGCTGGAAAACCGAGTCATGGAATTGCTTGCCACTAACAAATCGTTTAGGCCCTGAACTGCCTCGGTCTTAAAACTCTGAAAGTTCGGCAAAAGCAAAGCTTAGACTGAAAGCAAACAAGTCTCGATAACGCAGAAAATAAATCTGTTAGATGGACGGCAATACGGGAAACGTTTACCCGAAACATCAACCACAACAGCGACAGCAAAATACAAACAAATTGCAAAAAATCCAAAAAATCCAAAAATCAGTCAATCAATTTAAGAAATACTATTGCGGCACCAAACAGCTTGGAAAAAAAACGAAGAAGACCAAGAAATAAAAAGAAAAAGAAATTTAAAAAATCAATCAATCAATAAAAAAATAAAAAAGAAACCAAAGCGGGTTCAAAAAAACCCAAAAAAAAAATTAGAACTAAATAAGTCAATCGATTAATTAAACCAACAAAAATGTTCGGCGTGGCTGGGATTTTCTTCCCGGCCCGAGTTCGAATCTCAATCGGGGGAGAAGTTATTCGACCCCCAAGCCGTTCGAGAATAACCCCTTTAATAACATATTGAGACTTGAACTCACGACCGCCAGATGCGACCCTGGATCAGCCGCGCGCAGCCCATCCCGCAGGACCACCTGGAAATCCCTTGGGTTGTTGCTAACAAATTAAGATGTGTATAGTACGTGCTGATATGCTAGTTTCCGGTTCCGCTTAGTCAAAGAGTGGGACTGTATTCTGCTAGTTATAGACCTGAGGCTAGAAACTCCAGCGTTATATATTCGTTACCGTCGTCAGCCAGAATTGCGCATTTTTCAGCCCAAATTGAGGCGTATTCGGACAGGATTCCAAACAGTTAGCAAGCCAAAAGGTAACGGTTGGAAATTTGAAAACAGACATACACTTCAAAACTAACTGTAATTGCTGAGTATCGTTGGCGAATGCTGCTTGTCATTGCGCGCTTATTCGATTCAAAGATATCGCTATGTCTGCCAAGTTAAGCGGTAGCGCACAACTTAAGATTTGCTTACAGTTGGTGGACTCACTGCGAACGAGAACGGGTGTTTTCCTATGCGGTGTTTGCTACAATTTATCCATACACGATGTAGCTGAGCTGATCGGCCACTTCTCTCGAGGTCGCATAAAGCCTTCTACATCCTCAATCAACGACATTTCAAGAAAACCAGCCAATATGTATTCTGCGTAAGCCAGAGGTTGGCCCATGTTAATTGTTTATGTCGCTATTGGCCGCTGGAAAACCGAGTCATGGAATTGCTTGCCACTAACAAATCGTTTAGGCCCTGAACTGCCTCGGTCTTAAAACTCTGAAAGTTCGGCAAAAGCAAAGCTTAGACTGAAAGCAAACAAGTCTCGATAACGCAGAAAATAAATCTGTTAGATGGACGGCAATACGGGAAACGTTTACCCGAAACATCAACCACAACAGCGACAGCAAAATACAAACAAATTGCAAAAAATCCAAAAAATCCAAAAATCAGTCAATCAATTTAAGAAATACTATTGCGGCACCAAACAGCTTGGAAAAAAAACGAAGAAGACCAAGAAATAAAAAGAAAAAGAAATTTAAAAAATCAATCAATCAATAAAAAAATAAAAAAGAAACCAAAGCGGGTTCAAAAAAACCCAAAAAAAAAATTAGAACTAAATAAGTCAATCGATTAATTAAACCAACAAAAATGTTCGGCGTGGCTGGGATTTTCTTCCCGGCCCGAGTTCGAATCTCAATCGGGGGAGAAGTTATTCGACCCCCAAGCCGTTCGAGAATAACCCCTTTAATAACATATTGAGACTTGAACTCACGACCGCCAGATGCGACCCTGGATCAGCCGCGCGCAGCCCATCCCGCAGGACCACCTGGAAATCCCTTGGGTTGTTGCTAACAAATTAAGATGTGTATAGTACGTGCTGATATGCTAGTTTCCGGTTCCGCTTAGTCAAAGAGTGGGACTGTATTCTGCTAGTTATAGACCTGAGGCTAGAAACTCCAGCGTTATATATTCGTTACCGTCGTCAGCCAGAATTGCGCATTTTTCAGCCCAAATTGAGGCGTATTCGGACAGGATTCCAAACAGTTAGCAAGCCAAAAGGTAACGGTTGGAAATTTGAAAACAGACATACACTTCAAAACTAACTGTAATTGCTGAGTATCGTTGGCGAATGCTGCTTGTCATTGCGCGCTTATTCGATTCAAAGATATCGCTATGTCTGCCAAGTTAAGCGGTAGCGCACAACTTAAGATTTGCTTACAGTTGGTGGACTCACTGCGAACGAGAACGGGTGTTTTCCTATGCGGTGTTTGCTACAATTTATCCATACACGATGTAGCTGAGCTGATCGGCCACTTCTCTCGAGGTCGCATAAAGCCTTCTACATCCTCAATCAACGACATTTCAAGAAAACCAGCCAATATGTATTCTGCGTAAGCCAGAGGTTGGCCCATGTTAATTGTTTATGTCGCTATTGGCCGCTGGAAAACCGAGTCATGGAATTGCTTGCCACTAACAAATCGTTTAGGCCCTGAACTGCCTCGGTCTTAAAACTCTGAAAGTTCGGCAAAAGCAAAGCTTAGACTGAAAGCAAACAAGTCTCGATAACGCAGAAAATAAATCTGTTAGATGGACGGCAATACGGGAAACGTTTACCCGAAACATCAACCACAACAGCGACAGCAAAATACAAACAAATTGCAAAAAATCCAAAAAATCCAAAAATCAGTCAATCAATTTAAGAAATACTATTGCGGCACCAAACAGCTTGGAAAAAAAACGAAGAAGACCAAGAAATAAAAAGAAAAAGAAATTTAAAAAATCAATCAATCAATAAAAAAATAAAAAAGAAACCAAAGCGGGTTCAAAAAAACCCAAAAAAAAAATTAGAACTAAATAAGTCAATCGATTAATTAAACCAACAAAAATGTTCGGCGTGGCTGGGATTTTCTTCCCGGCCCGAGTTCGAATCTCAATCGGGGGAGAAGTTATTCGACCCCCAAGCCGTTCGAGAATAACCCCTTTAATAACATATTGAGACTTGAACTCACGACCGCCAGATGCGACCCTGGATCAGCCGCGCGCAGCCCATCCCGCAGGACCACCTGGAAATCCCTTGGGTTGTTGCTAACAAATTAAGATGTGTATAGTACGTGCTGATATGCTAGTTTCCGGTTCCGCTTAGTCAAAGAGTGGGACTGTATTCTGCTAGTTATAGACCTGAGGCTAGAAACTCCAGCGTTATATATTCGTTACCGTCGTCAGCCAGAATTGCGCATTTTTCAGCCCAAATTGAGGCGTATTCGGACAGGATTCCAAACAGTTAGCAAGCCAAAAGGTAACGGTTGGAAATTTGAAAACAGACATACACTTCAAAACTAACTGTAATTGCTGAGTATCGTTGGCGAATGCTGCTTGTCATTGCGCGCTTATTCGATTCAAAGATATCGCTATGTCTGCCAAGTTAAGCGGTAGCGCACAACTTAAGATTTGCTTACAGTTGGTGGACTCACTGCGAACGAGAACGGGTGTTTTCCTATGCGGTGTTTGCTACAATTTATCCATACACGATGTAGCTGAGCTGATCGGCCACTTCTCTCGAGGTCGCATAAAGCCTTCTACATCCTCAATCAACGACATTTCAAGAAAACCAGCCAATATGTATTCTGCGTAAGCCAGAGGTTGGCCCATGTTAATTGTTTATGTCGCTATTGGCCGCTGGAAAACCGAGTCATGGAATTGCTTGCCACTAACAAATCGTTTAGGCCCTGAACTGCCTCGGTCTTAAAACTCTGAAAGTTCGGCAAAAGCAAAGCTTAGACTGAAAGCAAACAAGTCTCGATAACGCAGAAAATAAATCTGTTAGATGGACGGCAATACGGGAAACGTTTACCCGAAACATCAACCACAACAGCGACAGCAAAATACAAACAAATTGCAAAAAATCCAAAAAATCCAAAAATCAGTCAATCAATTTAAGAAATACTATTGCGGCACCAAACAGCTTGGAAAAAAAACGAAGAAGACCAAGAAATAAAAAGAAAAAGAAATTTAAAAAATCAATCAATCAATAAAAAAATAAAAAAGAAACCAAAGCGGGTTCAAAAAAACCCAAAAAAAAAATTAGAACTAAATAAGTCAATCGATTAATTAAACCAACAAAAATGTTCGGCGTGGCTGGGATTTTCTTCCCGGCCCGAGTTCGAATCTCAATCGGGGGAGAAGTTATTCGACCCCCAAGCCGTTCGAGAATAACCCCTTTAATAACATATTGAGACTTGAACTCACGACCGCCAGATGCGACCCTGGATCAGCCGCGCGCAGCCCATCCCGCAGGACCACCTGGAAATCCCTTGGGTTGTTGCTAACAAATTAAGATGTGTATAGTACGTGCTGATATGCTAGTTTCCGGTTCCGCTTAGTCAAAGAGTGGGACTGTATTCTGCTAGTTATAGACCTGAGGCTAGAAACTCCAGCGTTATATATTCGTTACCGTCGTCAGCCAGAATTGCGCATTTTTCAGCCCAAATTGAGGCGTATTCGGACAGGATTCCAAACAGTTAGCAAGCCAAAAGGTAACGGTTGGAAATTTGAAAACAGACATACACTTCAAAACTAACTGTAATTGCTGAGTATCGTTGGCGAATGCTGCTTGTCATTGCGCGCTTATTCGATTCAAAGATATCGCTATGTCTGCCAAGTTAAGCGGTAGCGCACAACTTAAGATTTGCTTACAGTTGGTGGACTCACTGCGAACGAGAACGGGTGTTTTCCTATGCGGTGTTTGCTACAATTTATCCATACACGATGTAGCTGAGCTGATCGGCCACTTCTCTCGAGGTCGCATAAAGCCTTCTACATCCTCAATCAACGACATTTCAAGAAAACCAGCCAATATGTATTCTGCGTAAGCCAGAGGTTGGCCCATGTTAATTGTTTATGTCGCTATTGGCCGCTGGAAAACCGAGTCATGGAATTGCTTGCCACTAACAAATCGTTTAGGCCCTGAACTGCCTCGGTCTTAAAACTCTGAAAGTTCGGCAAAAGCAAAGCTTAGACTGAAAGCAAACAAGTCTCGATAACGCAGAAAATAAATCTGTTAGATGGACGGCAATACGGGAAACGTTTACCCGAAACATCAACCACAACAGCGACAGCAAAATACAAACAAATTGGAAAAAATCCAAAAAATCCAAAAATCAGTCAATCAATTTAAGAAATACTATTGCGGCACCAAACAGCTTGGAAAAAAAACGAAGAAGACCAAGAAATAAAAAGAAAAAGACATTTAAAAAATCAATCAATCAATAAAAAAATAAAAAAGAAACCAAAGCGGGTTCAAAAAAACCAAAAAAAAAAATTAGAACTAAATAAGTCAATCGATTAATTAAACCAACAAAAATGTTCGGCGTGGCTGGGATTTTCTTCCCGGCCCGAGTTCCAATCTCAATCGGGGGAGAAGTTATTCGACCCCCAAGCCGTTCGAGAATAACCCCTTTAATAACATATTGAGACTTGAACTCACGACCGCCAGATGCGACCCTGGATCAGCCGCGCGCAGCCCATCCCGCAGGACCACCTGGAAATCCCTTGGGTTGTTGCTAACAAATTAAGATGTGTATAGTACGTGCTGATATGCTAGTTTCCGGTTCCGCTTAGTCAAAGAGTGGGACTGTATTCTGCTAGTTATAGACCTGAGGCTAGAAACTCCAGCGTTATATATTCGTTACCGTCGTCAGCCAGAATTGCGCATTTTTCAGCCCAAATTGAGGCGTATTCGGACAGGATTCCAAACAGTTAGCAAGCCAAAAGGTAACGGTTGGAAATTTGAAAACAGACATACACTTCAAAACTAACTGTAATTGCTGAGTATCGTTGGCGAATGCTGCTTGTCATTGCGCGCTTATTCGATTCAAAGATATCGCTATGTCTGCCAAGTTAAGCGGTAGCGCACAACTTAAGATTTGCTTACAGTTGGTGGACTCACTGCGAACGAGAACGGGTGTTTTCCTATGCGGTGTTTGCTACAATTTATCCATACACGATGTAGCTGAGCTGATCGGCCACTTCTCTCGAGGTCGCATAAAGCCTTCTACATCCTCAATCAACGACATTTCAAGAAAACCAGCCAATATGAGTAGTATAGGACGCTCATAGGGGCCGTAGCCAATCAGAAGGCGATGCATATCATTAAAAAAGGCTCTCGACCAATCAGAAGGCCGGATTTGCTCATTAGCATAAAAAAAGGGCGGTGCCCCCTCTTTACCTGAGCCTGCAGTGCGTCAGCAGTCTTTTGCACCATGTCATGCGCGTGTCCAAATAAGGGCAACATGTCCAAATAAGGAGAAATATGAAATCGAGGTTGTGACGCGCGTGCCCAAATAGGGCGCTAGCCAATGCCTGAAATCGAGGTTCGTGTGGGTGTTATAAAAGGGTTTGCAGGAGTATCGAGTGAGTATTGTTGTTTTGAGATCGGCGACAAGAAGATGTCTTCAGAGGAGAGCAAGACGAAGGTGGAGGTGATTAGTATTCCTTCGGGAGCGTTACCGGCTGTCATTCCGAGAGAGGAGTTTGCATCGAGAGTGTTGGATGCTGTTCGTGACGGTATTCTTGGAAAGATAATGAAGAATGCGGTTTCTGACGCCCTGGATGCCGTTCTGAGGAAAGAAATTGTGAAGCTGGCGGATGAGGTGATGAGGTTCAGAAAAATGCTGTCTGAGAAGATGCTTGCTGACCAGTCCATCTCGTTTGAAGACCCTGTGTGTTTGGAGAAGTTGCCGGAGGGAATTGAGGACGGATGGGAAGCGTGGAAGAGCAGTTGGGACAACCGAGACGAGTTGGCGTACCGAGCGTTTATCAAACAAATTGTAAAATCACCACCACCACCACCAGAATCAGAGGAGTGAAAAAACATTTTTATTCATGCCTGTAACACTAATAAAGATCCTTTAACGAGAGAATGTACATGGTTTGTTGCGTGATTTTTTTCATCGTCTCTATAGGGAATAAAAAAGAAAAAATTTAATGCCCCGACCAGGAATCGAACCTGGGTCTTTGAGGCCACAACTCAACGTCTTAACCATTAGACCATCGAAGCGCTTACCTCTTTAGGACTTGGTTTTGGGGTTGTCATGGGGAGGCAGTCCGAAATTCACGGCTTTGCAATGAGGGCAGAGTCTTTCGGAGGGTTTCAACCGCTCAGTGTGGAGGGCTTTACAGGTTCCGTGAAAGAATTGGTCGCAACAGGGTGTCAGGAAGTAGTCTCTGATACTGTGTTTGAAAGTGTATCCTTCCTTGCACCATAGACATTGAGGGTTAGGAAATCGAGACATGGAGTCTGAAAATAGAACAAAAAACAACTTTTTATTGGTCATTCCACTTATTACAGGGTGGGACGTGTGCACGGTCCTATTGACCGGCGCCCTCTTTTTCTTCGGGATATCAATCAATCAATAAACGATTATTATAGTACTTTCAACCATTGTGACCAAGTAACGATGCGAGCCATGATCGACGCGGAGGACAAATTACCCAACGTGTAAATAGTGTGAAATAAAAATCAGAGTGTGTTTTTACAAAAAACTGTCTGTCTTTTTCTTAGTTTGGGGCCTGTCCATGAATCAGTATGGCTTCGGCGACTCCTCGTGGGTATTCGTCGATCCATTGAAAGAACTTGCAGGTACGCTTGGGACACTTGAGATAGAGCCTGTCTGGGTTGGACTGGGAGTGGGAGGTGGCTAAGACCAGGGACTTGCTGCATAGACATCGGAAACGAGCCGGGTCGATGTTCCTGTAGCAGGGGTGGGTCTGTTCTTCGACGCGTCTCAGGTAAGTGCCCACCTCTTTGACGCCACAGGTCACATAACACTTGGTGTAGAATCTGGAAGAGGGGCATCGGTAATATTCCCAGGTACCACCGTCTGGGGTTCGCACGCTTCCGTATGTCAGGGGTACCATGCAACGTGGGCAGATGGAATCTTGTGGTTTCAGTTGGTTCAGGAACTGATCGGGGTCGAATTCCTCCAACACTTGGACTTCGGTGAATTCTCCTCGGTCGTCCACTTCAGGGGGTACTTCTACGAGGTCGTCTTTCTTGAATTTGTCGAGTCCCATGGCTTCCAGGACTTGCATGGTTCGAGGAGGTGAGTCTCTGATCACGGTCATGCATCCGCCTTGAATGGCATGTAGCTTTTCTGTATGATGAAGATAGAGTTAGTATCCCATCAAGGTGTTTTCACGTTGCATGGTTTCTAGGATATGGGTGGTTTTTCGCACGTTCTTGGGGGTCGGTCTTAGTCTTCGACGTCGATGGTTACTTTTCATTTCTAGTTTAACTTCTTGGCGTTGGATCGAAAAGGCGCTCCAGGGTTCAGAGAAGCCTTTGAGAGGGACAGTGGTCCAACTGACCGAGTCCGGGGTGATCTCTTTGAGGAGGACGCGTTCGTTGAAACGGAGTCTGGCACGAGGTTTTTTAAATAACCATCTATCTAAAGTGGATTGTAGTTGTTTACCTTCTCTTTCCACTCTCTTGGGTAAGTGCAGTTCCAGGTTCTTTTTGTTCAATTTTTTCTTTTTCTTGACGGGCTCGACGTGTGAATCCATGACGACTTCTGCTGAAAAGTGACTCGTGATAGAATGCGTGGTTCGACTTTATGGACGTTTTTGACCAATCAGTGACGTGTGGTGTGATGGGATCATGTGACGGTCTTCGTTCCGATTGGTTTAGAAATGAGCGCGTGATCCGTGAAAGTACGCGTACGGAGTAAATGTGGATCCACGGCGCGGGTATAAAAGGAGCCCGTTGGACGCAGTGAAATCATTCGCGGTGATGAATCCTAGGATTTTGGATGAGAGAGACGTGCAAGAGATCCTTGAAGATCTTAGACAACAGTTGAATCGAGCTTCTGACGTTTTGGATAGAATCGAAAAAGAAGGCGAAAGACCGTTACACGCGAGGATAATTGAATTGGAGTTACGTCTTGTCTCTCCTTTGTACTATAGGCTCCAGAGGCACTTGATTGACTGGGGTGTGCGTAGTTGCTATCCTCATTTGTCGGGCTTGGAGATCACGAAGCGAGCGGATCGAGAAGGAAAGAAGTTTAACGAGTTTGTCTGAGGGTGTCAAGATGACTTACTATAGCAACTCGAACCAGATTCGGGACCTCGTGGAACAGATCGTGGATCTGAAGGTACACACTTTAAGAGATCTCGACGCCATTCCAGATGCCAAGGTGGACCTGTACATTTTTGACAATCTCTTCGAACCGTCAGGTCGAGTACCCGATAGTCTGTGGTCTTTTCAGCTCTTGATGAGACGTCGTCCTGACTGGGGTGGTACGATTTTGGAGATGATGAAGAATAACAAACACGTGTTTTTGTTTTTCGGTGAGTGGTGTCGCGTGATGTACCGAAGTGGTAGCGGTCAATTCAAATTCATTCATTGTAGTGATCCCACCCTGGACGCCGAGCGGGCCTGTTTGATCGCCACGGATAACCTCACGTACATGATGACCGATGCCATCCGTGATCTGTTTGAACCCTTGCGTTTCTCTCGTGACCTATCACGACGGGTGTTGGAGGCAGACGAGAGTCCCATGGTGAAGTCGTTACTGACTTTCAGCAAGGGAGATTACAAGGAAACGTGTCTGAAGTTGGAAGAGTTGATCTACGATATCATGCATCAACGTGATGTGTGGAAGGATCGGTTTTTCTTTCGTGCCATGGACACTGATCGGGAGGACCTGTGTGGTGAGTGTAAAGAGAGTATGCGACAAGCATTCTATGCGAAGGGGGACGAGCAGGAAGCCCTGAAGTGGAGACCCGGTAAAGGGGAATGTTGTTGGAGAAATTGTAAATATTATGCCATGGATACCTACGAGGAAGACTGTGATGATGAGTATGGACGAGATCTTAAGAACATGGAACATGTTGATTACTTTACAGATTCAGACTAAGTCTTTTCTTCGCCTTCTTTTTCGTGTTATCCAATCAGAGTCGATTTTTCGTAAGAACCAATCAGGTACGACGTTTTTGTACCTATAAGAAAGTGTGAATAAAGAATTGGGTTCAAATCATTATGTCTCATGCTTTGAGTTGGTTGATCTCGAGAATGTGTACGACCCTAGCCGATCGATGGTGTTGGACGACCTTGTGTTCCAAGTGCACTAGTGTCTACGAGCGATACGGTCGGGGTGAACCCATCCCCGACCATTTCAGCGATTCGCCCTTGGAGGTGTTTGACTATACCGACGTCGAACCCAACGTGATGCGTTTTGTGGTTTATATCTTGTGGTTGAAACGGCAACCCGATTCATTTAAGAAGTATCTCGAGGTACGGGAGCAACGTTTCGAGTTGTGGAGACAGTGCGTGTACAAACTTTTTCGACTATGAAGAAGAAAAGTCAAAAGAAGAAGCAAAAGCCGCTTTCGACCGGAACGTTACTGGGACGGTATCGGGATCCTTCCAGACCCGGTAGTCTGGGCGGTCTGACGCGATTCGCCCAGGCCAATAAGATCTCGGTACGACGTGCTCGCGAGGTCCTGCAACGGGATTTGGGGTACACGTTGCACAAACCCAGACGTCGTCGTTTTCCCACAGCACCTGTGGTGGTGTTCGGCATCGACGAGCAGTGGACGGCCGACCTGATCGAGGTGATCAATATTTCGAGGTACAATCGAGGGTATCGTTACCTCTTGACGGTGGTGGACGTGTTTTCCAAGCACGCCTGGGTCCAGCCCTTGAAGAGCAAGACGGGTAAAGCGGTGACGGAGGCCATGGCTAAGATCCTGAAAGGAGGTAGAAAACCCATCAATCTCCAGACGGACGACGGGAAGGAATTCTACAACAAGACGTTTCAGGATTTGATGAAGCAGAAAGGCATTCATCATTTTTCGACGCGCGGGGATACGAAATCCAGTGTAGTGGAACGGTTCAATCGGACCCTGAAAGAACGTTTGTACCGGTACTTCACCGTGAAGAATACGATGACGTATGTGTCCGTGTTACAAGATCTGGTCCGAGGGTACAATCGATCGTATCATCGCAGTATCAAGATGGCTCCCGACCAAGTGACTTTAGCCAATAGCGAGGACGTGTGGGAGACTCTTTACGGTAAAAAGAAAAATGGGACATTGAAGAAGCCGCAACTCAAAGTCGGGGATCGTGTGAGACTGAACAAGAAGTTCCGTCAATTCAAGAAAGGGTATTTACCCGGTTGGACCGAGGAGGTGTTCGTGATACGTCGAGTGCGTCCTGGGAAGGTCACCACGTACAAGGTGGAAGAATGGGACGGCACGGCGGTCGAGGGCACGTTTTACGCGCAAGATTTGCAAAAGGTGAACGTGAAAGACGACGATCTGTTTCGCATCGACAAGATCGTCAAACGAAAAGGGGATAAAGTCTTGGTGCGATGGAAAGGTTGGCCAGTCAAGTACGACAGTTGGGTGGATAAAAAGGGACTGTACGTGACCCAAAAGCCCAAGACGAAAAAATGAAAGACTTTTACGTGCAGTTGATGAGCAATGCCAGCACGAGCGAGTTCACGGACAACAAGGCCAACAGTTTCAAGAATCGTCTGCCGTATCCGCTCCTGTTTGAATCCGACAAGGAATGGAAAGTGGGATTGGCGAGCGTGTCTTACCCGATTCCTCCGTCACGACCGCATCAAGTACCCGTCACTCAAGCGCACGACTTTGAAGACGACGACTACGTGTTCGGTATGGATTGGACCATTGAAACGTTCAGGTTGCTAGACGACGGGATTACGTGGCGTCCTTATCGATACCCCGTCACATTTTACGTCAGCGGAAAGGAACTGAACCGTGACCGACACAAAGTGACGAGTGGCAGATCTCTCATGCAATACCTCATCCATCGTTTTCACGAACGGCTGTATCATTACATGGATCATGCGGGTGAAAGTCTGCGAGCACCGAACGGGAAAAAATACTACCCCGTGTTCCGATGGGAGGGGAACGATTTGATTATCGACAACACCGACACGTTCCTCGACGAGTCCGGAGACAGACATCGTCCCAGAGTGTATTTTGGTACTAAACTGGTCAAGAAGTTGGGTTTGATTCGCGAGGAATCGTATTACTCCGTTCACTTGGACGTGAATATGATCAAGGTCTTTCCCAACGACAAAGTCCCGTCTGATTTCAAGAAAGACTGGACCAACCATGACAGCAATCGATCTCGTGAATTTTGGAATTTGAACAGCCACGGGACGTTACAGCTCAGTCCCTATTGCAACTGGCGCTTCAGTTACTTGGACGAGGAATACGCCAAGACCTACAATCGTGGAGTCGTCGTTCATCCGAACCTCCCTCCGCCTCGCAGTCCCATGTACCTGTATTCGAATGTGGGTCGTAGCACCATCACGGGGAATCGAGTCACGGATCTCTTGAGAGAAGTCCCCCACGACTCGCTCAAGACGACGTACGAACCGACTCAGATTCAATATAAACCCGTGCGCAGCAACGTCTTGGATATAGTGGAGGTGCAATTGGCCGAGAACAACGGAAGACTGGTGGACTTTACCTCGGGCGTGACGACGGTGACATTACACTTTAAGTATGAATGAGTCTGTCGACGACTTTTACGTGCAACTGATGAGCAATGCCAGCACGAGCGAGTTCCCGGACAACAAGGCCCACAGTTTCAAGAACCGTCTGCCGAACCCGTTGCAGTTGAGAGAGTCGGGATGGAAAGTGGGTATCAGCGACCTCTCGTTTCCGTCCGCGACGCGTAAGATGGACTTGAAATATTCTCTTCTGTTTGAAATCTGGTGGATCGACATGGTGAACGCCTCCATAAACCTATACAGCAGGGTCTCTTCAGCGACGCGAGAGGGCGATTTAGAGTTCACGCCGAGGACCGGTACCGAGTTAATGAACATGATACGTGATCGATACCTGCGTAGGATGAGAGATCGAACGGATGCCGACGTGACGATGTACAAGAAAGACAGTCCCTACGAATTGCTGTACACGGTCATGCATCGGGCCGAGCATGGAGAATGCGTCCTGGACAATTCGAGAACGTGCCTCAGCCTCCTGATCAACGGTAAACGCGTCTACCCTCAGATGAACATCGGCATCGAATTGGCCAAGAAGATGAAATGGGTCAAGATGGGAACCTTGCCAAACGGTCGACCGGGTTACGTCTTGGGACCTCACTTGAGGAAAGAATTTCCCAAGGAAGTCGTACCCACGGCCACGGACTTGATCATAGCTCAGAATGACGGGGACGAGACGTTTTACAAGATCGACCCCGACACCTTACATTTGAGTTGTTTCATCAATTGGGTGTTCACGGATTTGGATCGCAGTTACGAAGAGGCGTTCGGTCACGAGCGTCGTTCCTTGTTCGTGTATTCGAATGTGGGACAGAGTATGGTGACGGGAAATCAAGTCACGGACCTGTTGAAACAAGTGCGTTACGATCCGGACGTGATCGACCTTCAACCGAGACACATCCTATATCTACCGGTGCGCACGACCTTTTTGGACATTGTCGAGACGCAGGTATCTGAGAACGACGGACGACTGGTGGACTTTGCGTCGGGCGTGACCACGATCACGTTGCATTTCAAGAAAGGATGAGTAATTTTTACGTCAGCTTACCCAGTCACAGTGGTAAGAGCGAGTTCCCGGACAACAAGGCGAACCATTTCAAGATCAGGTTACCACGTCCCCTACGCCTGAATGGAGAAGGAGGGTGGAAAGTGGGAATGAGTAGCATCGCCATGCCGGATGCGCACGTGACGTTGCCTTCTTTCACCGCTTCTGAGGATAAAACCGTCTTGTCCTCCTTCGCATGGAGACGCGTAGAATCGAGTAGTTATTACAGGTTTGGAGAAGCTTACTTCGACACGGATGACCTCAAAGAGGTATTTTACAACGTGGACGGTGTCGGATTCATGAAATCCATGATCTCCTTTTTCACGCGACAACGCGTCTTCAAGTACTACGGACCCAAATTGGGATCCAAATATGTCACGAATGATGGGAAGAGAACCTACGTCAAGTTCAAGTGGGAAGGTGATGAACTGGTCACGGACAATGAAAACACCTATCGTCCGGTCATACATTTCCCCACGTTCCACGTCAATGTTGAACTGGCTTTAAAAATGGGATGGCTCAAAAAGAACAGCAGTGGTTACGAACTGGGACCTAATTTGCAGTTGGAACTTTTTGACGATGTCGTTCCGGACATTAGCGTCGTCGGGGACGTCCATGACAAGGATGGATCACCTGTCTTTTGGGGTGTCATCACAGATACAGGAGGAAATGGAGATTTTTTAAAACTCAGCATCTATTGCAATTGGCGTTTTCTAAACCTGAACAAAGCGTTCGAGGTGGTGGTGGGAAGCAGTTCGCGTTCCTTGTTCGTCTACTCGGACGTGTGTAGAAGTGGCGTGGTGGGAAATCAAGTCACGGATGTACTGAGAGAGGTCAACTTGATTAGAACAGGTGCGGGTGTTCAGTATTTCGAGCCTTACCACATTCAATATATTCCCGTGCGCAAAGACGTCATTGACATAATAGAGGTGCAAGTGGCTGAGACAACTGGAGAACTGGTGAGATTTGGACCTGGCAATACGATCGTGACGTTACACTTTAAGAAAGAATGATCGGTGGAACGTTGGTACGATTTCATCCCGATAAAATGAGGCAATCCGGAGACGGATTCGGCATGGCTTGGAGAGGTGTCAAGAAACGCGGTCCCGGCATTCTACGAGACTTTATCACCGAGACGGCCACGGAAGGTCTGAAAGGTTTAAATTCGGGCGGCAAGGGAGGAAAGCCCAATTGGAGAGGAGGTCTCGCCGGGGTCAAGAGAGGAGCGGAACGAGCCGTGAAACGTAAAGCGACGCAAGAGATCAAACGGGCGTTGGCGAAAAAAGTGAGAAAAGATCTCTTTGGAGTATGAATCCCATTTACTCGAGGCGCGTGAGACTTATTCCGATACGACGAACGTATAAAGGCGGATCGATCTTCCCGTCCCGATCAAAACGCCCGAACTATCGTTGGGTGCAGTCGGCCCTGAGAAGGAGACGACGACGTAGACGATGACGGACCTCGTGGCTCATGCCCGGTCGGCGGGGGTTCGTAACCCTCGTCTCAACATGTTCAGTACCCCTCCCACGGATGTCAGCATGTCGTCTCGACGTTTGGTGAGAATCAACCCGTTCAATACGGGGATCAACCCCGTGACCTTCCAAGTCGATCCTCAAGAAGACTTTATCGACTTGAACGAGAGTTTCTTCGAAGTGGAATTGACCGTTAAGAAAAGTAACAACACGAATCTGTTGGCAGCGGATGTCATGGGACTCGCCAACAATCTGGCCCACACCCTCTTCAAACAGATCAATGTGAGATTGAATGGGACTCTCATCAGCCCCCAGACGGATACTTACCACCTCAAAGCCTACATCGAGACCCTGTTGAACCACGACCGAGACGACGGTGAATCGATCCTAACACCCAGCGGATGGTACAACTGTCTCGGTGTACCCGACGACGGAGATGCCGATGAATTGACAGCCAACGCGTTGGATTTTACTACTCCTCACGCTGAATATACTGCTTTAACCCAAGATCTCAAGAATGTGGTCCAGGGACGAGCCCAGTTTCTGGACGGAGAAGCCGTGACTTTGAGGTTCAAACCTTTCCTGGAAGTGTTTCATCTCAGCAAATTACTGTTACCTGGCGTGCAGATCCAGATCGACATGTACTTCAATGCCCCAGCCCTGTGGACCATCCGATGGCATGGTAATGATACTCTGAGACTGACTGAAGCCGACGTGAAAGTGAGATTGTTCCTGTCTCAAGTGAGAGTGACTCCCTCGGTGTACCGAGAGATCATGACCAGCCTGAAAGGAGGAAGAGTGGCCACTTACCCCACGGTGAGAGGTGAAATTCGCACTTACTCGCATCCCAACGACAATCGTCATTTCGAGTGCAGCAATCCTTTCCACAATAAATTGCCTAATCGGTTAGTGGTGTTGTTGATGAAACAAACTGCCTTCAACGGAACTGTGACGATCAATCCGTTCAATTTTGGAAAATTCAATCTGGCTTCCATCAAACAATTGGTGAGAGGTGAAGAATACCCCTACGAGACCTTGGAGCTCGATCACGATGGGGACAGTAAAGATCAGAGAGGTTACTACAGATTCCTCCAAGCCTCAGGAGCGTTGTGCAGGGGAAAAGGAAACATGGTCCGAAAAGTGGATTGGGGGGACGGCAAGAGATGCAACATGTTTGTATTTGACAACACGGCCAATGGATGTTTGGACAGTCCAGTGTTGAACCCCAAGCAAGAAGGTGAACTGCGTCTGGTGATCGATTTCGGAGCCAATCCGGGAGAAAACCTGACTATCTTGTTGTACGGCGAATTCGAGAATTTGCTGGAGATCAACGAGAACCGAGTCGTCATCTACGACGTGTACCAATGAGAAGAAAAAAATGGAGAAAGTAGCCTTGAATAATATACAATTGGATCATTTGGCCCGGACGAATCCGTCCCTACGCTGTGTCTTTTACGGCACGGTCCCTTGCGATCGGCTTCCCAGGACAGTCCCTCAAGAAGGACCGACCGCTTACATCGTGAACACGGACCCTCACGACAAACCGGGCGTGCATTGGATCGCTTTGTGGACCGACAAGAACAAGTGCGAGATCCTGGACAGTTACGGTCTACCGTTGGACGCGTACGGAACCGCCGAACCGATCCAAGCATGGATGGATCGTCATTTCAAGTACCAGATTCACAACGGCAAGAGTCTGCAGTCCCTGTTCAGCCAGAGTTGCGGCGGTTACGCCCTGATGTTCCTGATCGACCGAGCCGAAGGTCGTGACATGAACGAGTTCTTGAATCGTTTTAAGAAAAACGAGTTTGTGGAGAACGATCGTAAAGTAGGACACATGGTAGAACGTCTGATCGTGGACGAGTTGGCCTGGCGCAAGATTTGTAAAACCCCGTGTCACCAGGACACGAGCGGTTCCTCCCGAGGAGTGCGTCATTTGTTATAAAGTAAGCTGTTCGAAATAAAAGAGGTTCATTTTTGAAAAAGAGGTTGTGTGGTAGTCATGGCTCTTCAGTTTCAAGGGCATAGACATTTGGACGACGTGATAGCCAGGTTAGAAAAACGCTATGGAAAAGCGGGTGGAAAGACGCCTCAACCCAGTGAGGCTCATTTCAAGAAAAACCAACCGCCAAAACGACAACTCAATCTGAACATACTTCAACCCGCCAGAAGACAAGTGTCTTTTCAACCGCCGTCCGTCCTGGACACCGGTGCATTACCGGCGACGGTGACCACGCGTAGGAAACGCAAGAGAGCCGCCCCTGCCATGCCGAAGCTTTCCGAGAAGGAAGATAGGAAAAGAAGAATGAAAAAGAGGCATTGGTACGAGGACAAGTTCGGAGATTTGAGTAAATTCGCCAAGAAAAAACCTCGAAAAAAGAGATCGGCGCCTGCCAAGAAAAAAGGACGTCCCAAGAGAGCCGCTGCCAAGAGGGCCATGGCCAAGATCAGGAGTAGGGCCAAGAAAAAACCCATCTGTTTCAATCGTAAGGTCACCCTATTGGGTCTGTTGAAACGCATCCCGGCCGTCAAGACCCCATTGGCCAAGTTGTTCAGATAAAAACGGAACGTCTCGAGACCATGGACCATTTCATGATCATGGAACGACGCAAAGCGTTTCAATTTCACACGCCGTCGAGTTTGTTGATAGCGGGTCCGTCGGGGTGCGGCAAGACGGTGTTCACCACCAAACTGCTCTTGGAGAACGGCGACTTGTTCCAACAGACACCGAAGAGTATTCATTACTGCTACGGCTCGTGGCAAGACGGTTTCCAAAAGCTCAAGAAGGGTGGAGTCAAGTTTTACGAAGGCATCCCCGACAGCGAACAGTTACCCCGATGGTTTCCCGGAGGGGGTGTGTTGGTCTTGGACGATCTGATGGACGAGGGTGGTAACGACAAGCGCGTGTTGGATCTCTTCACCAAACATTCGCATCATCGGAACATCACGGTGATCTACCTGTGTCAGGATCTATTCCCCAACGGAAAATTCGCCAAGACCATTTCCAGAAACGCGCATTACATCGCGGCCTTCAAGAACCCTCGGGATCAGTTGGGGATACGAAATTTACTTCTGCAATCGTTTCCCACGCAATGGCAGGAGGTGTTGGACACGTTTCGCAAGGTCACCGATCGACCTTACGGTTACATGCTATTGGATCTTCATCCAGCCAGTCAGGACGATCAACGTGTCCTCAGCCATGTGTTAAAAGACGAAGGATTCGTCCGATGCCATCAGTTTGCAACCCCATCATGTTGAGGAGCGAGGTCGAGTGGTTTCCGCTATTCATTCACCTGTGTAAAAACAGGCTCAAATACATCATGAACCCCCACGAGCTGGACTACGAACCGATGAGACAGGTCACGGAATGCGAGAGTTACCGTCAAGTACGGTCCATCATCAACGCATATAACGGTGAAGGTTTCGATTATTTGGTTCATAAACAACGAGAACTCGCCGAGAAGAAGATAGAAAGAGAAAGGTACATGGATAAAAATGAGCTCTTATGGTAGTGACGATTTCAACTTCTCGGCTCTGGAAGATTATTCGCCTTGGGGGACACCGGCTCGGACGAGTACTCCGATTCCTTCTGCCGCGGGTGTGGGTACGAGTCTGCACACGCCTCCTTCACCGCGATCGTCACTGGCAACACCGCCCCTGCCCAATGTCTCGCCCGTCGGAGTGGGCACCGCTGGCTCGGGTGCACCGCAGACCAACGTCACGGTGGGTGTCGGCAGTGCTGGATCGGTGTCGCGCGCCAATGTCACGGCAGGTGTCGGGGCACCCAGGATAACAATGTCCACCCCTTTGGCACGAGCCGTTCGAGGAGGGAAACGACCGAGACGCGTCCCACGTCAAAACACACCAACGTCCTCCAGTGATTCCGGCAGCCGCAGACGAAGTAGCGCTAGTGGTAGCGGCGGTGGAAGAGGCAGAGGCAGAGGTGGAGGCGGAGGTGGAGGCGGAGGCGGAGGCGGAGGAAGTGGTAGTGACTCCACTCCGCCTTCGTCGATTCGATCGGGTCGAGGAGGAGGAAGAAGAAGGAGGCGAGGAGACCGTGTTCTCGACCAAGCCCAGATGCAGCAACAATTGGAAGAGATTTTGCGCCAACAACAACAGACGGCCGCGGGTCGTCGCATTGCGGGCATCACGACCACCAACACGATTACGACCACCTATAAAAACGGACAACGTCCTACCGTCACACGCAATTCGACCAGTGTACGTAACTGAGAACAACAACAACCATGAGAAGACGCCGTCGTCGACCGAAAAGGAGAAAGCAATGGGGCGGTGCTCTTGCGAATGCCCTGTCTGCGATGTTACCCATTGGTAAAGGGGCTGCCTTGGGATTGGCCAAAGCGTTGGGTGGTCGCGCCGTGAAAACAGGCATCCGAGCTGGAACGACCGCTGCCATTGGTGGTGTGGGAGTGGGCGTGGGTCGCGGGATCCGAAGACTTGTGAGACTTAAGAAAAGACGACCCCCTCGTCGATGAAAAACCATTCGAATCAAGATGTTGAGGAGTGAAGTCGAGTGGTTCCCCTACTTTTTGCATCTATGTCGATGCTCTCGCTCTTACTGGGATGCGACCAGCATGGATCACGAAGACATGAAACGGATCGCGGACGAGTGCGATAGTTACCGACAAGTCCAGGACATCCTGAACCAATCCGTGGAAACCGCCTTCAAGGACGAGATCTGGGAATACAAGCAACAAGCTAAAAGGATCGAACGTCCCGACAGAAAGTCAGACTACGTTTGGCACTGGTTGGAAAAGAGTCATGAGTACTTCTGTCTGTTTATTGGATGAACCTTTCAACACCGTGGTGGATTTGGATTCCCTGAAACGTTTGGACGTCTTGTACGCTTTCTACCACAAGTATTGGTGGTGTCGAAGGCAGATGTTCGGTTACTACAAGTTGTGTAACGCCATTCTCAACGGACTGGCCTTACTGACGGTGGCCGTGAGTATCGTCTTGGGATCCGTGTGGAAAGATGGGTACACGGTGGTAGGATTGACGGCTTTCGCCACCTTACTGAAAGGATGGAACGATTTCAAGAAGTATTCGTTCAAGATGGACATGGCCCAATTCGCTTACACGACGTACGAAAAGACGCTGACAGAACTCAGGAACTACGCTCTGGGTGGCGTGGAGGAATTGGATGGGTTTTTGACCAAGATGCAAACGTTGGACGACGTGGTGACGGATTTTACATCTCCCACGTACGACCGATACGTTCGAGACTACGCCCTACGATTTAGGCACGTGCCGCTATAAAAAATGACATCGCGGTCAACCTCTTCATTCAGAACCAACATGCCCAAGAGGTCGAGGAGAAAGAAAGCGTCTTCGAGAAGGCGTAAAACCGCTAAAACCACTAAAAGAAGACGGTACCAAAGGGGAGAAGGGATCGGCACTGTGGTGGCGGGTTTACCCAAGGCGGCTTGGGGTATCACCAAAGGCATAGAAAGCCTGAGAGCCAAACAAGAACGGGCGCATACCAAAAGGATGCAGGAACGAATGAGACGAGGTGAAAAAATTCCACACAAGGGCGAAGAGTTCCGATGCTCCATCATGTGAAAATAAAAGGACGAGACTAGCCGACGTACACCTCACTCGTCACCATGACAGCCCGAAGGAGGAGGAGGAGACGAAGAAGGAGACAGAAAGGGGGTGATTTGGCGAGTATGATGAGAGCCGCGGGTATGGGTGCTCTGGCTGGACCCTTCGGTTTAATGGACAGACATATCCATAAGAACAGGGGAAAGATCGAAAGAGTCTTACGCAGGATACCCTTTCAAACGGCCTTCAGGCGTCGAGGAAAGCGATAAAAGGAGTACGTCAATCCACTCGTGTGCATAAGTCCACGATGAAGCGGTTACGACGACAACGTCCTTTCCTGACGCGCGTCCTGAAAGAAGCCAATCGGAACAAACGTCAACGGATGTTGCAAATCGCCGACAAAGATCAGATCAACGCCATCAGCGAGATGGTTCTCAATTTGCTGAAAAAGAGGATACCCATCAACGCAACGACTTATGGGAAACTGAAAAGACATAAAAGGGTTCTGCGCGAAGTGGGTAGACGCAAAAACTCTCTCAAGCGTCGAAGAGAACATCTCCTCACCCAAAACGGAGCGGGGTTCTGGAGCGGTTTGCACGGTTGTTTCAAAGCATGTTGTGTACGGTGAAAGGACGCAGTGAGGACGGTTACCCGCTGGAGGGGATCGACGTCATACCCAATTTCCCACCGAGAGAAGACGAGTCCCACAATACCATTCCTAAACTCGTGCAGTTGTTGCAAGACGCCAATCGTCGCGAAGCCCGGTGGAAAGACTCGTCCGAGTACTGGGGGAGAAAGTACCACGCCCTGTATCAAGAATACATGGCTTTAAAGTTCAGTGACTTCTGCCAAACCTGTCAAACGAAACGAGATACCACGCCGCCCGGTGGGTGCATCGAGTTGTGCAGGGAGTGCGGTAAAGGCAAGCGAACCGTTCGAAGTCTCGAACTCGAGTTGGAAAAGAAAGACGAATCCATACGGTACTGGCAAGACTGTTACGAGACGGCCTTGAGAGAATTGTCCGAGTTTCCTGACACGACCTTGAGTCAGAAGGTATGAACGAAGTCATGATGGTGCCCGTTCAAGAATTCATTCGTCTGCAAGATTATTACAAGGGGAAGATCAGCCAGAATGCCTTGTTGAACAAAGCCGGACGTCTGGCCGCCGAAGAACATCTCATCCTGAACGACAAACGCATCCCCGACAGCATGGCCGTCAAGATGACCAAACCCATCGCCTCCGAGGAAGGGAAACTGGTGAAACGTATACGGACGGGTAAAAGCGGTCCCATCTCGTACCAGGGAACGACAGAACCCGAAGGCATGGTCGACGCACCCGTCGAAACTCTGTTGAAACAGATCCTCAAGGGAGTCAACCAACCAGCCGCAGCCCCCGTGATCATCCCGCCACAACCCCTTTCTACGACAGGACTGAAAAAGGAGCTGAAAACCCCCATACCCTCCACGTCAGGTTTTAAAAAGGAGAAGAAAACCCCCAAACCTACCATTCCACCCAAACCAGTCACGCTAGGTAAAACTCCCCTATCGTCCAAGAAAAAAGCACCCATCTCCGATAGAGCCAGACGTGTACTGAAATCACTCGGTATCGACTACGACGACGGTGGTTACAGTCCCAAAGGCAAGGCAAAGAAGTACAAGAAGGCCAAACCGTCAGCCGCAGAAAAGTTACAAGCAGGGTGGGAAGATTTCGAAGACCCCTGGAGAAGGGGACTGGACTATGACTCGGATTAAGAAGAGGAAAAAGGCACCTCCACCCCCGAGGAGAAGTACCCGACGTCGCCGTCGCCAACGAGGGTATGGGATCGACATCCAAAAATGGTTGGCCAAGACTGGGATCGAGTTTCATTGGCCCGGTTATCAGTACATGGGACCTGGTACCAAACTGAAGAAACGTCTGGCGCGTGGAGACCCCGGGATCAACCGTCTGGACCGACTGGCCAAACAACACGACATTGACTATTCCAGGGCCAAGAACTTACAGGACAAATGGGATGCCGACACTAAGATGATCCAGGCCATCGACAAATTACCCGGACGTAAAACCATGACAGAACGCATTGTTAAGAAAATCATGCAAACCAAGAAACGTTGGAAATTGTAAAACCTTTTATTGTTGTTGTAATTAAAAGTTACACACGCTTTGTTGTTTTTCAAAAAAGAGTCTCTTTTTTTTCTTTAAGACGAAAATAAATAACGTTCCAATTGATCCATAAAGTCGTTGGAGACTGGGAGATGACACAAGTTCTGCTCTACTGTGTCTTCGCGCTCGAACTGCGCGAACCATCTACCCATGTCGTGAAGCATGGATGTCATCTGATCCAGCTCCCTAGCCACTTCTACGATCCTCTCTTCCATTTCCTGTTCTTTTCGTATTCGTTTCCGTCTTTCCTGCATTTGAGTCACTCTATTTTCTTCTGCCTTTTTTCTATTTTTTCTGATTTCGGAAAGTCTCCGTTTTACAGGGTCTTCTGACTCTGACTCTGACTCTGAGCCTGATGAAGGGTTGGAGGCAGAGGAGGAGGAGGAGGAATAAGACAATCGTCTCCCACGACGTTTCGGTGGAGGGTCTTCTGGTTCCGCTAACGCGCGTTCCAACTCTGCCACCAACCCTTCATCAGGCTCAGAGTCAGAGTCAGAGGAGGAGGAGGAATAAGACAATCGTCTCCCACGGCGTTGCGGTGAGGGTGATGCTGGTAGTGTTGCAGTAGTGGTGTTTGTGCTCTTATAGGCGGCGGTTGTGGTGTTGGTGGATGACGGTAGTGCTCTTTGTGGTGGTGGTGATCTTAGTGTTACTGCTCTTAGTGGAAATGGTGGTGGTAGTGATGCAGTAGTGGTGCTTGTGCTCTTATCGGCGGCGGTCGTGGTGGAGGCGTAGGTGATGGCGCTTTCATTAGAAGTGGCCGTGGTGATGGATGATGATGATGATGATGATGTTATCGAGCAACCCGGAAACAAACCTCTAAGAATTTCATCCGGATCATACATATCCTCATTCCTCACCTCACGCCTCTTGTCCTTGCGTCGGTCCCAACGTCTTCTTTCTTGTTCTCGAGCTTTTTCTGGGTTTTTCCTCCTCCACTCTCGTTTGTACTCTCGAACTTTGTCGGGGTTTTTCCTCCTCCACTCTCTTTTGTACTCTCTAGCTCTTTCTGGGTTCCTCTTACTCCGCCCTGGGGTTTTTGCGGTGGGCCTGAAATCGATCAACACAATACGGGCTCTAAACAGACTCTGAAGAATCTCATTCCGATCGTGCGTGTTGCCCTTCCCTTCCCAACGATTTAGTGCATCGCGCGCCATGTCGTACATACTTGTCTTGTCCTTGCGTCGAGCACGATATCGTCTCTTCTGTTCTCGAACTTTCTCAGGATTCTTCTTTTTCCACTCTCTTACAATCTCTCTTGTTTTCACTCTCTTTCGTTTTAACGCTTCGGTGGAGCTGGCAGGCATGGTCTTTCGTAATGGACGGTCAATACAAGTTCTAAAATGGGTGTGGAAAAGGTCATAAGATTATTCATTAATATCTCAGCAAATATTTACAGGAGAATAATCTACTATATCTCATTTAAAAGAGCATAAAAAATACTCTCTAGAAAAAAGTTTTCCTTCATGGAAGCTAGTAGTAATTTTTAAACAATTTAAATAAATTAAACTTCACAAAAAAAAAAAAAAAAAAAAAAAAAAAAAAAAACACACTCCGATTTTTTTATTTCTAATAAAGGCAGGGTGGCGCAGTGGAAGCGCGTTGGGCTCATAACCCAGAGGTCCGAGGATCGAAACCTCGCCCCGCCCATTTTTAATTCACATTTCTTTTTACACGTTTGGTAATCTAAAAAAAAAAAAAAAATCACAAAAAAAAAAAAAAAAAAAAAAAAAAAACACACTCCGATTTTTTTATTTCTAATAAAGGCAGGGTGGCGCAGTGGAAGCGCGTTGGGCTCATAACCCAGAGGTCCGAGGATCGAAACCTCGCCCCGCCCATTTTTAATTCACATTTCTTTTTTCACGTTTGGTAATCTAAAAAAAAAAAAAAAATCACAAAAAAAAAAAAAAAAAAAAAAAAAATCACAAAAAAAAAAATCACAAAAAAAAAATCACAAAAAAAAAAAAAAAAAAAATCTCGCATTTCCGTCACCATGGCAACAGCCAGTTGAATATTAACTCGAATCGAGTTACGCGTCTTTTTCGAAAAGTGTGTTTACTCAACAAAACGAAGCTTTTTTCCAAAGTTCCTGAGCTCTACGATCCCAAAAACGATTCAAGACACATAATTCAAGAATTATTTGAGATTGCAAACGGAAAAACGGCGGTCCGAAGGGAATTTGAATTTGAATTTGAATTTGAGTAGCACATGGCGAAGGTCATGCAAGCTCACTTACCTAAAATTTTCGCTTCTAATTTCTTGCTAACCGTAAAATTACATTCGTATTTACTTCAAATTTCTTGCTAACCGTAAAATTACATTCGTATTTACTTCAAATACCTTTAGGACGTTGAAATGATGCACTTGACTTGACTTGACTTGACTTGACTTGACTTGAGTGATTTCGCAATGTCGTCGTCATGTAAGCCACATTGAAGCATTCCACGTGAAACTAGTCATGTGAAGATCGGGGACGGCGCGGATTCGCCTTATAAAGATCTGCCCAACCAAGTCACGTGTTAACCAGACCCAGGGGATAGGGGGGTATACCCCCCACTCGGTCGGAGACTGGGGGCGGGTTGAGTGGGGATTACCCCCTATACCTTTCTCAGTCGGAGACTGGGGGCGGGTTGAGTGGGGATTACCCCCTATACCTCTCTCGGTCGGAGACTGGGGGCGGGTTGAGTGGGGATTACCCCCTATACCTTTCTCAGTCGGAGACTGGGGGCGGGTTGAGTGGGGATTACCCCCTATACCTCTCTCAGTCGGAGACTGGGGGCGGGTCGAGTGGGGGTTACCCCTATACCTCTCTCAGTCGGAGATTGGGGGCGGGTCGAGTGAGGGTTACCCCGTATACCTCTCTCAGTCGGAGACTGGGGCGGGTCGAGTGGGAGTTACCCCTATACCTCTCTCAGTCGGAGACTGGGGCGGGTCGAGTGAGGGTTACCCCCTATACCTCTCTCAGTCGGAGACTGGGGCGGGTCGAGTGGGGGTTACCCCCCTATACCCCCTATACCCCCACTCGGTCGGAGACTGGACCCCGTTTCACCGTAGGTATAAAAAAGATCGGTTCGAACCGTTCAAGTCACTCTGAGTTTTTGACTTGTATCGAGCGCTGGAAAAAAATCATGGCACAAGAGCTGACCGACGAGGAGATGAACCAACAGATGGATCAATATGAATCAGTGACCGATGAAGAGATGAACCAACTTATGGATCAATATGAAGCAGTGAGTATGACGTGTACCCCATGTAAGAAAGTCATCTTTAGAACTCTAACCCTAATCTTTTTCATAGAATTACTGGGATTGGTTACCTCCCGAGGTGCAGACTTACATTCTCCATTTACGAGAGGCCCAGGCTCTCGTCGAGGCGCGCGAACGTCAAATCAGGCGAGAGCTTTGTAAAGAGATACGCACCTTCGCCAAGGTCAAAGCAGCATGGGACCTAGGCCCAAGCAAAGTGGTTGAACGGATATGCCCACGAAATGGAAATAGGAAAATGCGCGTGTACGGAACCTACGTAGACCAATACAGCAGTATAAGAACCGTATTGTTAGGGTTAGGGTTAGATCGAGCCTATTACCGTGTATGGGGTGTTAAGTATACGTTATTCACCTTACCCCATAGAATGTTACTAGACTACATTTATTAAAAGCAATGTTCGAAACATTTTGTCTCGTTCATGTCCTTTTTACAGAACAGACGGACCTACGACGAAGCCTTCCCCTTCGACGACCGAGTGATGATCCAAACCGGAGGTGGTGGTAACAATACAAGACCCCTCCTAGACTTCGACTTAAGACCCGTAGGCGCTCGACGTCACTGGAGAAACGTCCTCCACAAACAACGATTCGAAGCCACGCTCAGACAACACAGAGACGCGACTCGCGAGGACAATCTAGGCCAAGAATTGACTCGGGCCCTTCAACGATCCATCGAGCAACAAATCGCTCAGGATCCTACCCTGACACCCAACTCCACGGTCCATTTCACCATGCAGTCCCGTGCCTTCACGCACGCCTTTCAGTCCACCACCTTCACCGTGCAAGAATTCGAAGAAGGGAGTGAAAGACTAACCACTTATCTCCAGTCTCTCGCGGCCAAACTCAACTCCAACGAAGAATTCACCCCCGACGACACGTTTACCATGGAAACCACTTTCATACGTACCCCGGGTCGTGGCAGCGGGCACGGAAAACGATACAGGCCGAGTTGCGCCGCCGTGCGGAACATCGTCAAACGGTCGCGCGTGACCATCCGAAACAAAGACACTCTCTGCTGCGCCCGAGCCATCGTCACCATGAAAGCCTGGGTAGACGCGAACGGGAATTCGCGTGACCAAGATTACCACAATCTCCATCAGGGACGACCCGTCCAAGAGCGATTGGCCAAAGACCTCCACCGTCGAGCCAACGTTCCCGAAGGACCCTGTGGCATTCCCGAACTGCAAAAGTTTCAGGCCACCTTACCTGATTACCAGCTCAAAGTCATGTCCATCGACCCACCCCACATGATCATCTACGCGGGACCCGAACCCTCGACCAAGATCATTCGTCTCATCAAAGAAGACGGTCACTACGACGGATGCAATTCGTTCAATGGATTCCTCAGCAAATCCTACTTCTGCGACGAATGCAATCGAGGCTACGATCACGACGACTTTCGTCATCATCCCTGCCTCGGTCAATGGTGCACCGCCTGCAAACGAAAAGACTGTCCCGATTTCCTCGAGAAAAAACGACCCCTAGCACGCGGAAAGTTTCCCGAACCCACCATGATCTGTTCATCGTGTAACAGAAAATTCTTCGGCTACCCATGCTACGACGCTCACCGGCAAGTCCAGAGGGGCAACAAACACTCCATCTGCAACACTCACAAAAAGTGTGAGAAGTGTTGCCAAGTCTACGACTCCAAACGCAAGAACAAGCAAGGAAGATGTCCCCGTCACAAGTGCGAATGGGGTGAATGCCGCATCTGCGAAAAACAAGTCCATCTGCCGACGCACCGATGTTACATCAAACGCATCCCCGAAGACGAAGACGAGCCCGAAAGGATACGCGTCCCCCGCGACAAAGTCAACGGGCGACCCTTCGAAGAACCCGGACCCAACGATCCAGACCAGACGAGCGTCTTTGTAGACAGATATCCGCCCCTTCAAGTGTACTGCGACTACGAAGCCACCACCGACGACGATGGGAATCAGACCCCCATTCTACTCTGCCTGGAAGACGACGAAGACGAGACATTCTGCTCCTTCTACGGGTCCGACTGCACCGCCGTCATGTTCGATCACCTCGAAACCCTCACCGTCGACAAGGACGGTATGGATCGGAACGTCATCGTCATCTTTCACAATCTCAAAGGCTACGACGGGATGTTCATCCTGCAACACTGTTACGCCAACCATCGAGAAGTCACCGGCCAAATCACCGTCGGCACCAAGATACTGTCCCTGAAATCCGACAGACTGACTTTCAAAGATTCCCTCTGTTTTCTCCCGTTCCCGCTGGCCAACTTTCCCGCCACCTTCGGAATCACCGAACTGCATAAAGGATTCTTCCCGCACAAATTCAACACCCAAGAAAACCAAACGTACGAAGGTCCCATGCCACCGCGAGACATGTACGATCCCGACGGCATGTCCGCCAAAAAGAAAGCCGAGTTCGAACAGTGGTACCAAGAGAAAGTCGACAACGACTACCATTTCGTACTAAGGGAAGAAATGGAAGCCTACTGCGAGTCGGACGTCAAACTCCTCAAAGCGGGTTGTCGAAAGTTCCGGCAAGAATTCCAACAAAAAGCCGACTTTGACCCCCTGGAGAAATGCCTCACCATCGCCTCCGCCTGCCAACGATTCTGGCGCAAGAAACAAGTCCCGTTCGACACCATCGCCTCCAGACCCCCGCGAGGATGGCACGGCGCACGATCCAATCAGTCCATCGAAGCCCTGAAATGGCTAGCCTGGCAAGAACACTCGTTGCCACGCACGGGTCAAGGTGATCGTATCCTCACGGTACGAAACGGTGGCGAAGTCCGACTAGCCAATCAGCTCGTGGACGGATACGATCCGACCACTCGGACCGTCTACGAATTCCACGGATGTCTATGGCACGGATGTCCTCGCTGTTTCCCGACCCATCGAGACCGATATCCCATCTATCACGCCGATCGCACCATGCAGGAAGTCTACGAGGCCACACTCCGCAAACACGACCTTCTCAGTCGTCAAGGTTACCAGCTCTGCGTCAAGTGGGAATGCGACTGGAACCTAGAAGTCAAAACCGACCCTGCTCTCAGCCAGTTCCTAGACACGATCGAAATCGTCCAACCGCTCGAACCCCGAGACGCTTTCTTCGGGGGACGCACGAACGCCATCAAACTGCATCACGTGGCCGACGTGGCTCAAGGAGAACAAATCAAGTACATCGACGTGACGTCGCTCTACCCCTGGGTCAACAAGGGAAGCAAATACCCCATAGGACACCCACAAATCATCGTCAATCCCGACGACCAAGACATCCGTCACTACTTCGGTATGGCCAAAGTGGACATACTACCACCTCACGAACTTTACCATCCCGTTCTACCTTTTCGGCACGAGAAAAAACTCACCTTCCCACTCTGCCGATCGTGCGTGGAAGACGAAATGAACAAACCCCTCCTCGAGAAATCACATCGATGCTCTCACACGGCCGAGCAACGCACGCTACGAGGGACCTGGTGCACCCCCGAAATCGAGAAAGCCGTTGCCATGGGATACACGATCATCAAGATCCACGAAGTCTACCACTTCCCGGAAAGACAACGCCGTATAAAACTCTTCGCCGATTACGTGAACACCTGGCTAAAAATCAAGCAGGAATCCGCCGGCTACCCGAACTGGTGTCACACCCCCCAAGACAAGACACGGTACGTGCAACAATACCAACAGAAAGAAGGCATCGCTCTCGATCCGGACATGATCCAGAAAAATCCCGGACGCAAAGCCACCGCCAAACTCATGCTCAACTCCTTCTGGGGCAAGTTCGGCGAAAACCTACACAAACCTGCTACCGAAGCCGTCTACACCGCAGCGCACCTCTTCGAACTCGTTTCCAATCACTTCCACGACATAAAACAAGTCAGAATCGCCAACGACGAAGCCCTAGAAGTCGTCCACTCCGAGCTCGAAGACAATACACCCGACAACGGAAAAATCAACATCTTCATCGCCGCTTTCACCACCTGCTGGGCTCGACTCAAATTATACAGCTACCTGGAACTGTTAAAGCAACAAGTCCTCTACTTTGACACCGATTCCGTCATCTACTCGCACAAACCAGGTCAAGCCGATGTCCCGCTAGGCGATTACCTCGGAGAGATGACCAACGAGCTCGACGACGGTGATTACATCATCGATTTCACCTCCGCTGGACCCAAGAATTACGGGTACAAAACCCACCAAGGCAAAGTCTGCTGTAAGGTGCGTGGCTTCTCCCTCAATGTACGAGGATTACGCCAACTCAACTATGACGTCATGAAACGAAATCTCCTCGACGAACTCGAACAACCTCTCGAGGACGGTGAACGACGCAACATCCCCGTCGTGAACCCCAACTTCTTCTACAGAAACCCAGCCACCAAACATCTCAAAGTCATCACACACACCAAACGCTACGGACTCGTCTTCGACAAACGCGTCGTAGACACGGACACTTTCATGTCGTTTCCATACGGATACACACCATTGTAATTTTTTCACTTCCTGTAAAATCAATAAAAAATCATCTTTGAAAACTCATTTCCTGTCTATCGCCTTATTTGGACACGCGCGTCACAACCTCGATTTCATATTTCTCCTTATTTGGACATGTTGCCCTTATTTGGACACGCGCATGACATGGTGCAAAAGACTGCTGACGCACTGCAGGCTCAGGTAAAGAGGGGGCACCGCCCTTTTTTTATGCTAATGAGCAAATCCGGCCCTCTGATTGGTCGAGAGCCTTTTTTAATGATATGCATCGCCTTCTGATTGGCTACGGCCCCTATGAGCGTCCTATACTACTAATATGTATTCTGCGTAAGCCAGAGGTTGGCCCATGTTAATTGTTTATGTCGCTATTGGCCGCTGGAAAACCGAGTCATGGAATTGCTTGCCACTAACAAATCGTTTAGGCCCTGAACTGCCTCGGTCTTAAAACTCTGAAAGTTCGGCAAAAGCAAAGCTTAGACTGAAAGCAAACAAGTCTCGATAACGCAGAAAATAAATCTGTTAGATGGACGGCAATACGGGAAACGTTTACCCGAAACATCAACCACAACAGCGACAGCAAAATACAAACAAATTGGAAAAAATCCAAAAAATCCAAAAATCAGTCAATCAATTTAAGAAATACTATTGCGGCACCAAACAGCTTGGAAAAAAAACGAAGAAGACCAAGAAATAAAAAGAAAAAGACATTTAAAAAATCAATCAATCAATAAAAAAATAAAAAAGAAACCAAAGCGGGTTCAAAAAAACCAAAAAAAAAAATTAGAACTAAATAAGTCAATCGATTAATTAAACCAACAAAAATGTTCGGCGTGGCTGGGATTTTCTTCCCGGCCCGAGTTCCAATCTCAATCGGGGGAGAAGTTATTCGACCCCCAAGCCGTTCGAGAATAACCCCTTTAATAACATATTGAGACTTGAACTCACGACCGCCAGATGCGACCCTGGATCAGCCGCGCGCAGCCCATCCCGCAGGACCACCTGGAAATCCCTTGGGTTGTTGCTAACAAATTAAGATGTGTATAGTACGTGCTGATATGCTAGTTTCCGGTTCCGCTTAGTCAAAGAGTGGGACTGTATTCTGCTAGTTATAGACCTGAGGCTAGAAACTCCAGCGTTATATATTCGTTACCGTCGTCAGCCAGAATTGCGCATTTTTCAGCCCAAATTGAGGCGTATTCGGACAGGATTCCAAACAGTTAGCAAGCCAAAAGGTAACGGTTGGAAATTTGAAAACAGACATACACTTCAAAACTAACTGTAATTGCTGAGTATCGTTGGCGAATGCTGCTTGTCATTGCGCGCTTATTCGATTCAAAGATATCGCTATGTCTGCCAAGTTAAGCGGTAGCGCACAACTTAAGATTTGCTTACAGTTGGTGGACTCACTGCGAACGAGAACGGGTGTTTTCCTATGCGGTGTTTGCTACAATTTATCCATACACGATGTAGCTGAGCTGATCGGCCACTTCTCTCGAGGTCGCATAAAGCCTTCTACATCCTCAATCAACGACATTTCAAGAAAACCAGCCAATATGTATTCTGCGTAAGCCAGAGGTTGGCCCATGTTAATTGTTTATGTCGCTATTGGCCGCTGGAAAACCGAGTCATGGAATTGCTTGCCACTAACAAATCGTTTAGGCCCTGAACTGCCTCGGTCTTAAAACTCTGAAAGTTCGGCAAAAGCAAAGCTTAGACTGAAAGCAAACAAGTCTCGATAACGCAGAAAATAAATCTGTTAGATGGACGGCAATACGGGAAACGTTTACCCGAAACATCAACCACAACAGCGACAGCAAAATACAAACAAATTGGAAAAAATCCAAAAAATCCAAAAATCAGTCAATCAATTTAAGAAATACTATTGCGGCACCAAACAGCTTGGAAAAAAAACGAAGAAGACCAAGAAATAAAAAGAAAAAGACATTTAAAAAATCAATCAATCAATAAAAAAATAAAAAAGAAACCAAAGCGGGTTCAAAAAAACCAAAAAAAAAAATTAGAACTAAATAAGTCAATCGATTAATTAAACCAACAAAAATGTTCGGCGTGGCTGGGATTTTCTTCCCGGCCCGAGTTCCAATCTCAATCGGGGGAGAAGTTATTCGACCCCCAAGCCGTTCGAGAATAACCCCTTTAATAACATATTGAGACTTGAACTCACGACCGCCAGATGCGACCCTGGATCAGCCGCGCGCAGCCCATCCCGCAGGACCACCTGGAAATCCCTTGGGTTGTTGCTAACAAATTAAGATGTGTATAGTACGTGCTGATATGCTAGTTTCCGGTTCCGCTTAGTCAAAGAGTGGGACTGTATTCTGCTAGTTATAGACCTGAGGCTAGAAACTCCAGCGTTATATATTCGTTACCGTCGTCAGCCAGAATTGCGCATTTTTCAGCCCAAATTGAGGCGTATTCGGACAGGATTCCAAACAGTTAGCAAGCCAAAAGGTAACGGTTGGAAATTTGAAAACAGACATACACTTCAAAACTAACTGTAATTGCTGAGTATCGTTGGCGAATGCTGCTTGTCATTGCGCGCTTATTCGATTCAAAGATATCGCTATGTCTGCCAAGTTAAGCGGTAGCGCACAACTTAAGATTTGCTTACAGTTGGTGGACTCACTGCGAACGAGAACGGGTGTTTTCCTATGCGGTGTTTGCTACAATTTATCCATACACGATGTAGCTGAGCTGATCGGCCACTTCTCTCGAGGTCGCATAAAGCCTTCTACATCCTCAATCAACGACATTTCAAGAAAACCAGCCAATATGTATTCTGCGTAAGCCAGAGGTTGGCCCATGTTAATTGTTTATGTCGCTATTGGCCGCTGGAAAACCGAGTCATGGAATTGCTTGCCACTAACAAATCGTTTAGGCCCTGAACTGCCTCGGTCTTAAAACTCTGAAAGTTCGGCAAAAGCAAAGCTTAGACTGAAAGCAAACAAGTCTCGATAACGCAGAAAATAAATCTGTTAGATGGACGGCAATACGGGAAACGTTTACCCGAAACATCAACCACAACAGCGACAGCAAAATACAAACAAATTGCAAAAAATCCAAAAAATCCAAAAATCAGTCAATCAATTTAAGAAATACTATTGCGGCACCAAACAGCGTGGAAAAAAAACGAAGAAGACCAAGAAATAAAAAGAAAAAGACATTTAAAAAATCAATCAATCAATAAAAAAATAAAAAAGAAACCAAAGCGGGTTCAAAAAAACCAAAAAAAAAAATTAGAACTAAATAAGTCAATCGATTAATTAAACCAACAAAAATGTTCGGCGTGGCTGGGATTTTCTTCCCGGCCCGAGTTCGAATCTCAATCGGGGGAGAAGTTATTCGACCCCCAAGCCGTTCGAGAATAACCCCTTTAATAACATATTGAGACTTGAACTCACGACCGCCAGATGCGACCCTGGATCAGCCGCGCGCAGCCCATCCCGCAGGACCACCTGGAAATCCCTTGGGTTGTTGCTAACAAATTAAGATGTGTATAGTACGTGCTGATATGCTAGTTTCCGGTTCCGCTTAGTCAAAGAGTGGGACTGTATTCTGCTAGTTATAGACCTGAGGCTAGAAACTCCAGCGTTATATATTCGTTACCGTCGTCAGCCAGAATTAAAATGCGCCACACTTGGAAAAATCCCTAACGTTTGGCAAAATGCACCACACTTGGAAAAATGTGCCACACTTGAAAAATTGCGCCAAACTTGAAAAATGCGCCACTCTTAGAAAAATGCGCCACACTTGAAAAATTGCGCCAAACTTGGAAAAATGCGCCACATTTAGAAAAATGCGCCACACTTAAAAAATTACGCCAAACTTGGAAAAATACGCCACACTTGCAAAAATGTGAAACACTTGGAAAAAAGGTGCCACACTTAAAAAAAAATGCGGCACAGTGGGTAAAATGAAGCAACCTTGGAAAAATGCGCCACACTTGGCAAAATGCTCCACACTTGCAAAAATGTGTCACACTTGGAAAACTAGGTAACACTTGAAAAAATGCAGCACAGCTGGTAAAATGCGGCAACCTTGGCAAATGCGCCACACTTGCAAAAATGTGCCACACTTGCAAAAATGCGCCACACTTGAAAAAAGTGCGACAAGCTTGCACAAATTTGCCGCACTTGGAAAACTGTGCCACACTTAGAAAAATGCGCCACACTTGCAAAAATATGCCACACTTAGAAAACAGGGCAACACTTGAAAAAATGCGGCACAGTTGGTAAAATGCGGCAACCTTGAAAAGTGCGCCACACTTAGAAAAATGTGCCACACTTGGAAAAATGCGCCACAGTAGGAAAACTGCGCCATTTTTAGGAAAATGCGCCGCACTTGAAAAAAATGCGCCAAACTTAGAAAATGCGCCACACCTGTAAAAAATGCGGAAAAGTTGGTAAAATGCGCCACACTTGGAAAATGCTCAACGTTTGGCAAAATGCATAACACTTGGATAAATGCGCCAAACTTAAAAGAATGCGCCACACTCAAAGAAATGTGCCCTACTTGGAAAAACTGGCAACACTTTAAGAAATGTGCCACACTTGACAAAAGGCGGCACAGTTGGTAAAATGAAGCAACCTTGGAAAAATGCGCCACACTCAGAAAAATGTGCCCCACTTGAAAAAATGCATCACAATTGGAAAACTACGCCACACTTAGAAAAATGCGCCACACTTGCAAAAATGTGCCAAACTTAGAAAATTGGGTGACATTTGGAAAAATGTGCTACAATTGAAAAAATGCGGCACAGTTGCTAAAATGCGCAAACTTGAAAAAATGCGCCACACTTCGAAAAATGCGCAACGTCTGGCAAAATGCACCACACTTGGAAAAATGCGCCACTTTTGGAAAAATGCGCCACACTTGGAAAACTGCGCCACACATAAAAAAATGCGCCACACTTGCAAACGTGCTACACTTCGAAAACTAGGCAGCACTTGAAAAAACGCGGCAAAGTTGGTAAAATGCTGCAACCTTGAAAAAATGCGCCACACTGGGAAAAATGCGCCACGTCTGGCAAAATGCGCCACAGCTGGAAAAATACGCCGCACTTGAAAAAACTTCGCCAAACTTGGGAAAAGGCGCCACACTTGGAAAACTGCGCCACACTTAGAAAAATGCTTCACACTTGAAAATATGCGGCACAGTTAATAAAATGTTCATTTCACCGAAAACCAATGCCATCACGAGTTAGTTTAGAGTGTCTGCGACTGGAAATAAATACCCCAAGTTGCTAAAAATCGACCCAAAGTTGGTCGATATCACGCTGCCCTTAAAACGCTCTGGGCTACCTTTTGAGTCTTAAAATAAAATGAGCCGATATTTTAGCCCAGAAAATCGAAACCAAGGGTTTACTTTTTTTCCTCTGTCTATTTCACCCAAAACCAAGGGCATCACGACTTAGTTAAGAGTCCCTGGGACTTAAAAATATCCCCCAAGTTGCCGGAAATCGACCCAAAATTGGTAAAAATCACGTTGCACGTAAGGCGGTCTCGGCTACTATTTTAGTGTTAAAATGAAATGCGCTATATTTCGGCCTAGAAGCTCGAAACCGAACGTGCGATCGTTTTATATCTGTCCATTTCACTCAAAACCAATGCCATCAGGAGTTAGTTTAGAGTCCCCCGGACTGGAAAATAACACCAAGCAATTAAAGTACATCAAGCAAGTTAAGTACACCAAGCGAGTAAAGTACACCAAGCAATTAAAGTACATGAAGTAAGTAAAGTGCATCAAGCAAGTAAAGGACACCAAGCAAGTAAGGTACATCAGGCAAGTAAAGTACACCAAGCAAGAAAAGGACACCAAGCAAGTGAGGTACATCAGGCAAGTAAAGTACATCAAGCAAGTAAAGTACACCAAGCAAGTAAAGTACACCAAGCAAGTAAAGTACACCAAGAAAGTAAAGGACACCAAGCAAGTAAAGGACACCAAGCAAGTAAAGGACACCAAGCAAGTAAAGTAAATCAAGAAAGTAAAGGTCACCAAGCAAGCAGAGTAGATCAAGCGAGTTAAGTATACGAAGTAAGTAAAGTACAGGAAGCTCGTACAGTAACTGGGGACATAATATGTTGCTGTACACCAAGTACTCACTATTACATGTAACTATACGCGGATGCATATATGGTATTCTGCCATGAAGTATATACCATTGCTGGGGATGTTTTGGGCTTGCTGAGATGACCGCAGTCCCCTGGGAGGTCGTTAGCAATGACCAGTAGTCCCGTCCAATCATTATGACTAGAGTGTCGCCGAGAGCGGGCTACGTGCAGCGCGATTTTGACCAACTTTGGGTCGATTTCCAGGAACTTGGGCGATATTTTTTCAGCCCTAGGGACTCTAAACTAATTCAAGAAGACTTTGATAGTAGTATAGTAAACGGCGGTACTAGGACATTATGCAAAAAAGCGGCCTTCTTACTTCCCTAGAAACCAAAAAATACCTTCGCCGGGCCTCAACTCGAAAAATGCATTTTCAGGCCTCTAAGAGTATGTTCCATCCTAAGCCCGCTCATGAGGAAATTTCATGTCTCCCAACCCTCTAGAAATCAAACAATTCTTCTGCTAGAAACACTGTGCGGAATCGGCTCATTACCAAAAAATACTCTTGCCACCCCTCTAGAAATCATAAAAATCCTTCTGCCAGAAACAGCATAAATTGGGCTGTCCCGGGTCTCCGCAAATCAAAAAATGGCTCACCAAGTGGCAAAACAGAGCTTTTGATTGACACTTAAAGAGAAATCGACAATTATACAGTGGCAATGATGAGTAAGAAAAATAGAAATTATGAACATAAAAAATTATCCAACTATAATATAGATGAATAAATCAGAATTGAATAATTTATCAAAGAAACAATTAGTTGATCTATTGTTGAAAGATCAACAAAAATCAAAACAACCTATTCCAGCACCTCGGAAAACTGTAAAACAAATGATACAAGATTATGAGGAAAATATTATTGCACCACCTCTGGAATTTAGACATAAACCAATTCCTAAACCTCGTATTAAATCCAAAAAAACACCTTTTCCAAAACCTAGAACAAAAGTAGTAGAATTATCTATTGGAGCTATGTTGAAGATAGAGAAACCAATCCCTAAACCTCGTATCAAATCTAAAAAACCAATACCAGCTCCAAGAACTAGAATAACGCTGGTTAAACTAGCTCTGAAAGATGCTGTTACAACTTATAAGATTAATTTGAAAAATAAAAGTGATCCGTTGGTTCAATTACAAACAACCAGACAAGCAATTGGTCATCATTTTAATAAATCTCACTTGGAAAAAAGTAAGAATTCCAAATTTTATGAAACTATGAGAATAACTTTCATCAAAGAAGTTCCTAGTAATGAGAAAAGGGATGATATCGAGGTTGAAATTGATAACATGGGTGGTAAGCATTGTTTGAAACGAAAAATTGCTCCTTTCAATAGTAAAGCCTGTCACAAATATCATTGATTTAAATCAACAATTGAAAATTTCTCAGGAAGAGATTCTGAAAAAGATTGCACAATGGCTATCAGAGGGTAGTGGTTGGATAATCGATAAAATTGATAACCATTATCTGAATATTGTCAAATATGTTCCACTGTCAGCCAAGTCATATATCCAACTTCCGAAAGAGTTGAGAAACCCAACAAAACGCCTGATCAATGTGAAAAATAAGGACAATCGGAATGTTTCAGATGGTGTCATATCAGGTATTTGAATCCACAAGAGATTCATCCGGAGAGAATCAAGAAATCAGACAGATCACTTATTAATAAGTTAGATTATTCTAATGTTGAATTTCCGGTTAAAGTCACTAGTTTCAGTAAAATTGAGAAACAGAACAGTATCAGAATTAATGTTTTCGGTTATGAAAATAAACAAGCATATCCAATGTATGTTTCCAAAGAACGATTTGATGATCATTTGAATCTTCTATTAATAACCAATGAGGACAAACAACACTATTTGTTGATCAAAGACTTTGATAGATTCATGTACAATCAAATCAAACATGAGCATAGAAAACACTCTTGTATGTACTGTCTACAGTGTTTGTCATCTGAAGATCTTCTTAATAATAATAATAATAATAATAATGGCATTTCGGGCAGTATATCCACAGGGTGGCTCTTCGCCTGCCCGATGCTAACTAAATTTACAAAATCTTCTTAGTAAACACAGCACTGAATGTATTGTTATTAACGGTGAACAAGCAATAAAAATGCCTGAGAAGGGTGAGAAAATTAAGTTTCAAAATCACAGCCCACAGTTACAAGCACCATTTGTGATTGATGCTGATTTCGAAGCAGTTACAGAAAAAGTAGATTCTTGTAAACCAAATGATAATGATTCATATACTGAAGCTTATCAAAAACATACTGATTGTGGATTCAGTTATAAAGTCGTCTGCTGTTATGATGATAAGTATTCCAAACCAGCTCAAATTTACCGAGGTGAAAATGCGGTTTGCAAATTCATGGAAAAAATAATAGATGAAGTGAAATACTGCAGGAATACCATCAAATACAAGTTCAATAAACCAATCAAGATGACTCCTGCTGACGAAGAGACTTTCAAACAAGCAACAGAGTGCCATATTTGTGGCAAGAAGTATAACAACAAGGACAAAAGAGTCAGAGATCATTGTCACGTGACAGGTAAATACAGAGGGTCTGCTCATGAAGCTTGCAACCTCAATTTTCAACTAACAGATAAGATACCAGTCATATTTCATAATCTTAGAGGTTATGACAGCCATTTTATAACGCAGCAGATTGGTCAAATAGCTAAGAATAACACCTATACCAATAAGAAAGGTGAGGAGCAAGAAATGAAGATTAATTGCATCCCGAATAGTATGGAGAAATATATGGCATTCATGTTAGGCCACAATTTGGTATTTATTGATAGTTTCCAGTTCATGAGTTTGGATAAACTAGTCGATAATCTGCCCAAGGAATCATTAAAATACACATCTGAAGTTTTCCAAGGAAAAGCACTTGAATTGATGTCAAAGAAAGGTGTTTATCCATACGACTATATGGACTCATTTGAAAAGTTCAATGAAACCAAGCTACCAACAAAAGATTAATTCTACAGTATTCTAAATGATGAACATATCTCTGATGATGACTATAAACATGCCAAGCGTGTTTGGAAAGGATTTGAGCTCAAGAATATGGGTGAGTATCATGATCTATATTTGATGTCAGATATTCTGTTACTCGCTGATGTATTTGAAAATTTCAGGAAACCATGCCTTGAATACTATAAGCTCGATCCAGCTCATTATTTCACGAGTCCAGGTTTATCTCGGGATGCCATGCTTAAGATGACAAATATTGAACTTGAATTAATGAGTGATATTGATATGTTTCAATTTATTGAGAAGGGTATGCGTGGAGGAACAAGCTATATCGCCAACAGATTTGGTGGGGCTAATAACAAGTACATGAAATCATATGACAAGACTAAACCGTCAAAGTACATCACTTATCTTGATGCTAATAACCTATATGGTTGGGCTGTGAGTCAGTATCTTCTAATTGGTAAATTCAGATGGATGACAGACAAACAGGCCAATAAAGTAGATCTCAGTAAATACACAGATGATGGCAAAACAGGATTGATTTTATAAGTGGAACTGGTATACCCTCATGAATTGCATGATCTACACAATGATTTTCTTCTTGCTCCTGAACAGGTAAAAGTCACCGAAAATATGCTTTCAGAATATTGCCGGCAAATAAAAGACAAATTTAATATCTCAATAGGGCAGGTTCATAAATTGATCCCCACATTAAGCAACAAACAAAAATATGTTCTCCACTATAGGAATCTACAATTGTATCTCTCCTTGGGATTGAAGCTGACCAAAATCCATCGTGAGAAATCTCTCGTGTTTGCGCGAAGTGCGCATTAAAGATTCGCAATGCAAGTACCTTGATCGAGTTCATCAGGACAGCTCTTAATCGCGAAAACACCGACGCGGAAAGTCAAGGTGAACAGCGTTTGAAAAGAATGAACATCGTTTCACCGCAATGAAACATCAAAAAACCTCAGAAACCTGATCTGCTCCTTAATGATGCTACGTAGCGGCACAATTACAAGGCAGGAAGGTCTGCCTGAAGAACAACCAACGGAGCTTTCAGCCATTTCCTTCGCCAAAACGAAACTTTGATACTAGTATATTCGAAACTCTTGCCAAAACCAGTTGAAAGAACCGCCAAAACATCTTTTCCTTTCGAGTAAACGAGAAACAGCCTCCTTTTGCTTGCACTTTAACACCAATCCTCCAAGACAAGAAGCAGACAGACGATCAAAATCAAAACATTCTCCAGCAAATTCTCTTGAAACTGACGCCATTTTGGCCTGAGCCGCGAAGTGATGAATGTCACTTTCTGTTTAGACTACGAGTAGTCCCTCTTTCGCTTAGTCCGTCGTGCGTGACGCGAAAGAAATTCGCGACAAAAAAATGGCCCCGCGAAATCCTGGGGGCGAGGAGCGCGAGAAAGGAGGGACTACCTCCTAAGCCCAAGAGTTTGCCCTTTCACGGCCGAGTGATTTTTCGGTGTAGGATTTCTCATCTTGACGTCCTCTTATTATCGCCTGTTATCAATAGCCCCAGGAGATCTGAATAAAATTGCTCTACTCTACTCTTCAAGTAGCCAGGCAAAAACATTTGCCGTGAGAAGTATATCTGCGTTCAGTGTTCATTCAGCGAAACTGCCAAAGAAGTTTTAAAAAGAAGACGGCGAAAGAGGCCTCTTGCAACGATTTTCGCTGCGTCTAAAAGTTATTGCGAAAATTTCAACAGAGTTTCAACCGAGAATTTATTTACATTATACATTATACATTATACATAGGAGATCATCCAACTGCGGTGAAATGTTTGCCGATAGCAGCGGAAAATTTCAGGTGAATGTTCGGTTTCAAGTAAGAAGCCGGTTCAATCTTTCAAATGGACGGCAGAAAAAGGCCAAGCTCAGTGAATTTATAGTCGTTGCTGACTTAGACGATGCTGTTGAGCGGCGAAATCACTAACACGCTCGCAGTCGAGTTGGAGGCAGAAAGCTTTGCCAAACGAAACACTGGATAAATTTAAATCTTTCCAAAGCCTGGTGGCAGATTCGCAAGAACATCACGGCTTGCGAAGCTCGAATCCAACGCTTCGATTTGCTCCGGTTCCAAAAAATTCCTGCAAGACGTCACAGGTATCTCGAATGTTGACAACACGTTGTCAACGCTCCTAACATAAGCCAATCATATTTTTGCGTTGTGAGACCAACGCGTAATTCAAACTCTTGAGCTTAGGCGGTAGTCCCTCCTTTCGCGCGCTCCTCGCCTCCAGGATTTCGCGCGGCCATTTTTTTCTCGCGGTTTTCTTTCGCGTCACGCACGACGAACTAAGCGAAAGAGGGACTACTCGTAGTCTACTTTCTGTTACTCAAGTTGTCAACGCTCTGCTACGCTCTGATGAACTCTATTGTCCCTTCGACCAATCCGGTGTTGCCGTTGCTGGAACAACTAACGCAGCGAACACGAGACAGAGGGAAGCTGTTACGGTCTCCCTATTTTTTCCGCCCCTTCGTTCCCACGCTATAAACCCCACCGCCACTACCCACGGGCATTTTGTACTCTCCCAAGTTTCGCTGGCATCAAGAGACCAAGATGGCGGCCCGTCGAACTCAACGATCGACATCTACGATATCACGGAAAAATAGGGGACTTGCGAACAGTCTATTTAGTAGCAGTACACAAAATCAAAGAAGTACTCACCTTGAATAGACCTGCTTATATAGGTATATGTATTTTGGTCTTGAGTAAGACTTTAATGTACGACTTTCATTATAATTACATCAAACAAAAATATAAATCAAAGGCCAAGTTATTATTCACTGACACTGTTTAACATAAGAAATTCAAACAAAAGATGTGTATAAGGATTTCTTCAAAAATAAAGACAAATTTGATAACAGTGATTATCCAGAAATCAGTAAATTTTACGATAAATCCAATAAGAAAGTAATCGGCAAATTCAAGGATGAAGCTGCTGGACAAATAATTATAACAGAATTCATTGCTCTTCGAAGTAAGATGTATTCTTACACCAAGGACAACGGTGAAAATGGTAAAACCGCCAAGGGCATCAAAAAAATCATAATCAAAAAGAGTATCAATCATGCAGACTACAGTAAACGGCATGTAATGCTTACTTGTTCCCTTTGTTCCATTGTTCCTCTTTGAGCTGATTAATAAAATTCACCTTTCTCCCTTCTGTTTACTTTTCAAATTATGACCGGCAGTGAGACTTATGAAATAAAACAATGTAAAAGAATAATGTGATAGATCCCCAAGAGAAATCCAGTGGCGGATCCAGACTTTCACCAATACAGTTTATTTCAGTTCAAAGACAAGTATAGTTCAGATATTCCAGTGCTAATACACTGCTCTGACAGTGCTCATTCAATTGAATTCACCTCAAGACAGCAAAAAGTCCGGGCTAAACAGCGCTCACCAATACGTAAATTTAATGTTGACCCTTGACCTATCGCGTGTGCAACTTGCTTGTAGATCTAAAGTTGTATGTATAGACGATGTGTTCGTATTATCAGTTTGCCGGTGAGCGCAAATTTATCCGACTTTGCATAAAGCACAATCCACAATAAAAATCTTCTTTTAAATGCTGATATTAAAGACACTACGCGGATCCTACAAACTGCAAAAGACAGCCGCAAAGGACAAGTTCCTAGTTCCCCGAAAGGCGAATAAACTCTTTCTGCTGATCCTAGAAGCTGCAAAGAAATGAATAAACATTTATCTCTCCGGATAAAGTGAAACGTGTTGTTTAAAGTACATCAACAACATACGCAAACTTGAAAACAACAAACAGTGTTTTCATTGTTTCTCTCTGAAATCAACACCATATCTTGAAATAACAGACATTTGGCAACGCTAATTACCTCACCGGAAATTAATTTGTTGTTTTAACCTTATACCTGTTTTTAATGAACCTTCCTATTGATTTACCTCTGACAAAGCCATTATCTATTGTTTAATCACAACCACTCTTCCGTTGAGAGAAAATTTAAAATACCACATTTGTAAAACTTTACAAAAAACTACACCCTGCAAATGAATTGTAACTTTTATTACAAAAATGACCTGTTTTCCATTGTGAGTGTTTTTCAGCTGAAAATCCTGTGGTTAAATAACGTCTTCTAGACTCTTCTAGTTGTTTTTCACAAACCAAACCTAATTTGTGCTCTTATCATGCGCGACAGCTATAAGCTGTTTTCATTACAGCAAAATGATTAGTTCTTCAGCGAATTACTTTTTTTAAAGTTGAAAGATACATTGCATTGCCTCCAGGTAAAATGTAAACAATGGCATAAACCAAAACTTTCCCCTTACACGACTTGAGTATTCTGTGGCTTTCATGTAAATGTTGTGTGACGGAACCGCCGCTCTGTATTGCATTAAAGAGACCATAATCTAAGCTACATTAGCCAGTTCTGATAAAGACAAAACTTTCAGCTGGCTCAATTTTTCGTAACACTATTCCCTATTGCTTTCTGCTATCTCAACTGCTTTCACAGCGAACCTCTTCAATGTTCTTCTTCAATTCTAATTCAATTTCACAACTATTTCAGCCCACAGATACGTTTAGTTCAGCCCTAAACAACGCTCACCAATACATAAATTTAATGTAGACCCTTGACCTATCGCGTGTCCCACAAACATAAGTTTAGTTCAGATATCTCAGAGCTCATACAATGCTCACACAGTGCTTTTTTACTACCTCCCGGAGTGTATTTCCCTTCCACTGAGGGTGAATCGTGCGCGACATAAACGGGACGAAACTATGCGAAATCACTATCCAAAGGAATGCAAGCACGCCAGCATAAAGCGATGACGTCACACAATACGTCATCGCTTAAAAATATAATACAGCACATTTCCAAAACTTCATAAAAACTAAAAACTGTAAATGAATCGTACCCTGACTTCACTATCACCACTGTAAACAGTATATTTCAGTTCTCAACAATGCTCATACAGTGCTCTCACGGTGCTCATTCTGTTCACACAATGTTCATTCAATTCACTTCAAGACTGGCAAAAGTACAACTGCGCTACCAATCTGTAAATTTAATATAGACCCTTCAGCTATCGCGTGTGCCACTTGCTTGTCTATCTAAATTTGTATGTATGGATGATATGTTCTTATTATGAGTTCGCCAATAAGCCCAAATTTATCCGACCGTGTATAAACCAAAATCAACCCCCAAATCTTCGTTTAAAACTGAAATTAAAAGCACTCCGCTGATCCTACAAACAGAAAATGAAAAGAGCAAACGAAAAGTTGCTCTCTCTGAAATCGACACCCTATTATCTTTAAAAATATTAGGAAACACTAATTACCTCACCGGAAATTAATTTGTTGTTTTAACTGTATGCTTGTCATATGGATTAAAAGCCCTCTGCTAATCCTTCAAACAGCAAAGGAAAGCCGCAACGCCCTCACCTATCGCCTGTACGACTTACTTGTCTATCTAAACTTGTATGTATGGAGGATATGTTCTTATTATGAGTTTGCCCGTGAACGCAAATTTAAACAGCCAAGGAAAGCCGCAAAGCCCTCACCTATCGCCTGTGCGACTTACTTGTCTATCTAAACTTGTATGTATGGAGGATATGTTCTTGTTATGAGTTTGCCCGTGAATGCAAATTTATCCGATACTGTATAAACCAAAATACAACCCTAAATCCTCTTTTAAAAGCTAGAATTAAAAGCACTCCGCTGAACCCACTAACAGCAACTCCCAGAGTGCATTTCGCTTCCACAGGGGGATAAAAAGTGGGCGACAAAAGCGCGAGGAACATAAACGTGACGAAATCACTATCCAAAGGAGTTCAACGTGCCAGCATAAAGCGATGACATCACATCATAAGTCATCGCTTAAAATATACACAAATGTTTCATAAGATGAAAACAATAAAGTCAGATCATCACGTAATCGGATCTTATGAATTGAATAAAGTATCACTATCATGTTTTGATGATAAATGATATCTTCATGATGATGGTATTAATTCTTATGCCTATTGTCACCGTTTGATTCAATAAAATCAGCAGTAATCTCGCTTGAAGTTTTTGGTTCATCAATAAATTCATTCCAGGAGCCATAATCGGGGACGGAGACCGTAAGCGCGCGCTATTTCTAGTATTGGGGCTGTCCCTATGATATGGGACAATTTTTCTATTTTTAGAACAAATTGCGCCATCATGTGCGGCACACGCGCGTACATGCTGCGAGGATTTTTGCGGATGTAGCGCGGGGAAATGGCGTCCGAAATTTCCGAAATGTTTGATGCTTTTGGCCCACAACTCAATAAGTTCATGTCTGTTGGAATTTTACTTCAGGATTTTCGTCGTAAACTGCTCCAGTTTGAGTGAAGTAAGACAATGTCGAATTTAGTTATGTGCCGCTTTATATCACTAAGTTGTGTTCCGCTGCTTCTTTTACAAGAGCTCCACATTACTCCACTCTAAGTTTCACATATAATGAAGATTAACAGCTCTTTCGTAACACGGCAAAAAAACTAGTTGGATATGTTTGGATATGGCAGAGTTTCAGGACTTCAAAGTTTCCCTCTTCTTGCCACACGCTAGCGAGGATTTCACCAGTGTCTATCTTGACCGAAAAGTAAAAAAAAATAATAATAATTGCAAGTTTGAGTTTGGCCTGAATCGTAAGCAACGCTTGATGTTTTATCAAGGCCCAATAAGTGACAATTAAGTTTATGTCTGTAGATGCTGCTCAGTTTTGTGTTTGTGTAAAAATCCAATAAATTTTCTGTCGTCGATGAATAACAGCGCCCGCCGATGCGTGTTTTGTACAGTCAGTAAAATTAAACATGACAAATTGGACTTCCGCACTTTCGTGTGAAAGCGTAGATCGAACTCATATAATATCTCTAGTTTTTAAATATGTTTAAGGTTGATAAATGTTTGAGAACATATTAAAAGCTTAGCTGAAAATATGTGAATACAGCAGAAATAATCAGCAAAGTTACGACGACACTTTCTGCAATCAACTCGAATAACGATTTCGATTTTGTTGGTTGAGTTATCAAACTCCTTGTGTATTTTATTTTCGCAGTGTAAAATTTCACTACGTTAAAGAAACACACATGATGTTAGTAGCCTTTTGGCGTTGGTGAAAATTGTTACAGCATCTCAGTACAAAAGACAGTGAAAGAAATCTTTGTCAAGATTTGTTGACAATTAAAAACACCGACTTGGATTTGAATGTGCACGCGCTACACTATGCAAATGAGCTGCTTGTACGCGTCAGACTTTCCTCTCATAAAACTTTCGCAAACTCGCCAAACAAACAGAAACAATAAGAAACTATCAAAAACAGGGTTTGGTTATGATTAAGCATTGTTTGGGAAACTCACAAATTACCTCAATACCAGAGTTAAAAGTTTTCTTACATAACTTTTCTTTACAGAACAAACGCAAAATCTTACTCGTACAACTAGCGCGAGCAGATATTATTCATTCAAAGCGCGAAAAGTCTTGTTTTCGACCCTGAAAAACTCACCTTTTCCACTAGCTCAGAGCATAAAACTACATATAAGAGCCCTTGGTTCTTATTTCCTGCCCTATTCCCTGCCATCGCTGTGACAAATCTGCAAGAGAATCTTGCAACCCTCACCATTTGATCACGCAACGTGACAACATCCACGCGAGAGCCCCCGACATGTGTGTGGATCCGCGCGGATATATGACGTCAGGATGGCGCAATTTGTTCTAAAAATAGAAAAATTGTCCCATATCATGGGTGCGCGCGATTCCCAAGACTTACGGTCTCCGTCCCCGATTATGGTTCCTGATTCATTCTCCAATTTTTGAAAATCTTTGGTGATGTTCAAATTCCTTTGGTGCAGTCTAGTGCTAAGGTGTCTGTATTGGCATAGGCTAAAATAGGGACTGGACCATTGGACCCTTGGACCTTTGGACTATTTTTGCATTATTTTTTGCACTATTTCTTGGACTATTTCTTGGACAAAATTTTAGACTATTTTTCAAGGGGTGGGTAGGTAGTTTTGTCAGGGGGGGTGGTTTATCATATCTTCTTCCTCAGGGAGGGGTAGGTAGAAGGTAGGTAGTTTTTTCTCTTTCGGAGGGGTGAGCAGGGGAATTTTGTCAAAATATATGATTCTTACTCATCAAAAATTAACACTTAGGAAGAGGTGGGTAGGTAGGAAGTTTTCTCAGGGGAAATGGTTGATCATATGTTCCTCCTTAGGGAGGGGAGTGTACGTAGTTTTCGTTAGGGGGAGAAGTGCTAATTACAGCACTTGAATCATTACACATAATAAACCATCTGAAAGCAATAGTCACACAACACATCCTCGCATGCGCACAACCTATTAACACGAGAGGAGAATGTAAGTAAAAGTTGTCATCTATGAGGTGACGGACCGTAATTATTACATATAAGTTACCAGCATTAGGGAAACATTTTTCGATTCTTGTTCGCTGTGTCGCTTATTGACTTGTGCCAATGCAACTTGCTGCTTATATTTTGCTAACTAATGGATCGTTTGCACCAGTCGGCCTCGACTATATTTCTCTCGCGGATAAGAACCGTCACAAGAGTTATTTCCATTCCCTTTAATCTACCTACCCCTCCCTGAGGAAGAACATATGATAAACAACCCCCCTAACAAAACTACCTTCCCATCCCTTAAAAAAAATAGTCCAAAATTTAATCCAAGAAATAGTCAAAAAAGCAGTCCAAAAAATAGTCCAAAGATCCAAGCGTCCAATGGTCCAGTCTATATTTTACCCTATGCCATCTGTATTTATCAGTCATTTGATAATTTTTGTTGTTTAAAAAAACAGTACAGTTCCATGGTGGATTATATTTCATCATTATCGGTGTAGATAATTTTCATGGTTTGACAAGAACGATTTCATCGCATGGCGATATCCCGTGTACAATAAAGAATGCGTGACATTCTCAGAAAGACAGCGGAACTTTCCCTCGGAAAAGAGTCATCCAATTTCTATTGTTAGACTGTGGTATGAATTATTTCTAACACGGAAGAAACATATCATCACTTTCCCTAATCGTTCTCACTTTACTTCTTACGCGTAAGAAACACATCATCCACCAGACTTTCCCTAATCGTTCTCACTTTATTTCTTACGCGTAAGAAACACATCATCCACTAGACTTTCCCTAATCTTTCTCACTTTATTTCTTACGCGTAAGCAACACATCATCCACTAGAATTTCCCTAATCGTTCTCACTTTATTTCTTAAGCGTAAGAAACACATCATCCACTAGACTTTCCCTAATCTTTCTCACTTTATTTCTTACGCGTAAGAAACACATCATCCAGTAGAATTTCCCTAATCGTTCTCACTTTATTTCTTACGCGTAAGAAACACATCATCCACTACACTTTCCCTAATCTTTCTCACTTTATTTCTTACGCCTAAGAAACACATTATCCACTAGAATTTCCCTAATCGTTCTCACTTTATTTCTTACGCGTAAGAAACACACAATCCACTAGAATTTCCCTAATCGTTCTCACTTTATTTCTCACCCGTAAGAAACACATCATCCACTGTACTTTCCCTAATCGGTCTTACTTTATTTCTCACCCGTAAGAAACATATCATCCACTGGACTTTCCCTGATTGTTCTCACTTTATTTCTTACGCCTAAGAAACACGTAATCCACTGGACTTTCCCTAATCATTATCACTTTATTATTCCTTGCGGGTAAGAAATACATAATCCAGTGGACTTTGCCTAATCGTTGTCACTTTATTTCTTACGCGAAAGAAACAAATAATCGCCTAGACTTTCCCTAATCGTTCTCACTTTATTATTTCTTACGTGTAAGAAGCACATAATCCACTAGACTTTCCCTAATCCTTCTCACTTTATTTCTTGCGCGTAAGAAACACATAATCCACTGGACTTTCGCTAATCGTTCTCACTTTATTTCTTAGGCCCAAGAAACAAATCATCCACTAGACTTTCCCTAATCGTTCTCACTTTATTTCTTACGCGTAAGAAACACATTATCCACTACACTTTCCCTAATCGTTTTCACTTTATTTCTTACGCGTTAAAATCACATCATCCACTACACTTTCCCTAATCGTTCTCACTTTATTTCTTACGCATTAAAATCACATCATCCACTGGACTTTCCCTAATCGTTCTCGCTTTATCATTTCTTACGTGTAAGAAACACAAAATCCACTGGACTTTCCCTAATCGTTCTCACTTTATTTCTTGCGCGTAAGAAACACAAAATCCACTAGACTTGCCCTAATCGTTCTCACTTTATTTCTTGCGCGTAAGAAACACATAATCCACTGGACTTTCGCTAATCGTTCTCACTTTATTTCTTGCGCGTAAGAAACACAAAATCTATTGGACTTTCGCTAATCGTTCTCACTTTATTTCTTGCGCGTAAGAAACACAAAATCCACTGGACTTTCGCTAATCGTTCTCACTTTATTTCTTGCCCCTAAGAAACACAAAATCCACTAGACTTTCCCTAATCGTTCTCACTTTATTTCTTGCGCGTAAGAAACACAAAATCCACTGGACTTTCGCTAATCGTTCTCACTTTATTTCTTGCGCGTAAGAAACACAAAATCCAGTGGACTTTCGCTAATCGTTCTCACTTTATTTCTTGCGCGTAAGAAACACAAAATCCACTGGACTTTCGCTAATCGTTCTCACTTTATTTCTTGCGCGTAAGAAACACAAAATCTATTGGACTTTCGCTAATCGTTCTCACTTTATTTCTTGCGCGTAAGAAACACAAAATCCACTGGACTTTCGCTAATCGTTCTCTTTTTATTTGTTGCGCGTAAGAAACACATAAACCACTGCACTTTGGGTAATTGTTCTCACTTTATTTCTTGCGCGTAAGAAACACAAAATCCACTGGACTTTCGCTAATCGTTCTCACTTTATTTCTTGCGCGTAAGAAACACAAAATCTATTGGACTTTCGCTAATCGTTCTCACTTTATTTCTTGCGCGTAAGAAACACAAAATCCACTGGACTTTCGCTAATCGTTCTCACTTTATTTCTTGCGCGTAAGAAACACAAAATCCACTGGACTTTCCCTAATCGTTCTCACTTTATTTCTTGCGCGTAAGAAACACAAAATCCACTGGACTTTCGCTAATCGTTCTCACTTGATTTCTTGCGCGTAAGAAACACAAAATCCACTGGACTTTAGCTTATCGTTCTCACTTTATTTCTTGCGCCTAAGAAACACATAATCCACTGGACTTTCAATAATCGTTCTCACTTTCTTTCTTGCCCGTAAGGAACAAAATCCACTGGACTTTCGCTAATCGTTCGCACTTTATTATCTTGCGCGTAGGAAACACAAAATCCACTGCACTTTCCCTAATCGTTCTCACTTGATTTCTTGCGCGTAAGAAACACCAAATCCACTGGACTTTCGCTAATCGTTCTCACTTTATTTCTTGCGCGTAAGAAACACAAAAACCACTGGACTTTCCCTAATCGTTCTCACTTCATTTCTTGCGCGTAAGAAACACATAATCCACTGGACTTTCGCTAATCGTTCTCACTTTATTTCTTGCGCGTAAGAAACACAAAATCCACTGGACTTTCCCTAATCGTTCTCACTTTATTTCTTCCGCGTAAATAACAGAAAATCCACTGGACTTTAGCTAATCGTTCTCACTTTATTTCTTGCGCGTAAGAAACACCAAATCCACTGGACTTTCGCTAATCGTTCTCACTTTATATCTTGCGCGTAAGAAACACAAAATCCACTGGACTTTCCCTAATCGTTCTCACTTATTTCTTGCGCGTAAGAAACACAAACTCCACTGGACTTTCGATAATCGTTCGCACTTTATTTCTTGCGCGTAAGAAACACAAAATCCACTGGACTTTCGCTAATCGTTCTCACTTTATTTCTTGCGCGTAAGAAACACAAAATCCACTGGACTTTCGCTAATCGTTCGCACTTTATTTCTTGCGCGTAAGAAACACAAAATCCACTGGACTTTCGCTAATCGTTGTCACTTTATTTCTTGCGCGTAAGAAACACAAAATCCACTGGACTTTCGCTAATCGTTGTCACTTTATTTCTTGCGCGTAAGAAACACAAAATCCACTGGACTTTCGCTAATCGTTCTCACTTTATTTCTTGCGCGTAAGAAACACAAAATCTATTGGACTTTCGCTAATCGTTCTCACTTTATTTCTTGCCCCTAAGAAACACAAAATCCACTGGACTTTCGCTAATCGTTCTCACTTTATTTCTTGCGCGTAAGAAACACAAAATCCACTGGACTTTCCCTAATCGTTCTCACTTTATTTCTTGCGCGTAAGAAACACAAAATCCACTGGACTTTCGCTAATCGTTCTCACTTGATTTCTTGCGCGTAAGAAACACAAAATCCACTGGACTTTAGCTTATCGTTCTCACTTTATTTCTTGCGCCTAAGAAACACATAATCCACTGGACTTTCAATAATCGTTCTCACTTTCTTTCTTGCCCGTAAGGAACAAAATCCACTGGACTTTCGCTAATCGTTCGCACTTTATTATCTTGCGCGTAGGAAACACAAAATCCACTGCACTTTCCCTAATCGTTCTCACTTGATTTCTTGCGCGTAAGAAACACCAAATCCACTGGACTTTCGCTAATCGTTCTCACTTTATTTCTTGCGCGTAAGAAACACAAAAACCACTGGACTTTCCCTAATCGTTCTCACTTCATTTCTTGCGCGTAAGAAACACATAATCCACTGGACTTTCGCTAATCGTTCTCACTTTATTTCTTGCGCGTAAGAAACACAAAATCCACTGGACTTTCCCTAATCGTTCTCACTTTATTTCTTCCGCGTAAATAACAGAAAATCCACTGGACTTTAGCTAATCGTTCTCACTTTATTTCTTGCGCGTAAGAAACACCAAATCCACTGGACTTTCGCTAATCGTTCTCACTTTATATCTTGCGCGTAAGAAACACAAAATCCACTGGACTTTCGCTAATCGTTCTCACTTATTTCTTGCGCGTAAGAAACACAAACTCCACTGGACTTTCGCTAATCGTTCGCACTTTATTTCTTGCGCGTAAGAAACACAAAATCCACTGGACTTTCGCTAATCGTTCTCACTTTATTTCTTGCGCGTAAGAAACACAAAATCCACTGGACTTTCGCTAATCGTTCGCACTTTATTTCTTGCGCGTAAGAAACACAAAATCCACTGGACTTTCGCTAATCGTTGTCACTTTATTTCTTGCGCGTAAGAAACACAAAATCCACTGGACTTTCGCTAATCGTTGTCACTTTATTTCTTGCGCGTAAGAAACACCAAATCCACTGGACTTTCGCTAATCGTTCTCACTTTATTTCTTGCGCGTAAGAAACACCAAATCCACTGGACTTTCGCTAATCATTCGCACTTTATTTCTTGCGCGTAAGAAACACAACATCCACTGGACTTTCCCTAATCGTTCTCACTTTATTTCTTACGCGTAAGAAACACAAAATCCACTGGGCTTTCGGTAATCGTTCTCTTTTTATTTCTTGCGCGTAAGAAACACATAAACTTCTGCACTTTCGCTAATCGTTGTCACTTTATTTCTTGCGCCTAAGAAACACAAAATTCACTGGACTTTCGCTAATCGTTCTCACTTTATTTCTTGCGCGTAAGAAACACAAAATCCACTGGACTTTCCCTAATCGTTCTCACTTTATTTCTTGCGCGTAAGAAACACATAATCCACTGGACTTTCGCTAATCGTTCTCACTTTATTTCTTGCGCGTAAGAAACACAAAATCCACTGGACTTTCGCTAATCGTTCTCTGTTTATTTCTTGCGCGTAAGAAACACAAAATCCACTGGACTTTCGCTAATCGTTCTCACTTTATTTCTTGCGCGTAAGAAACACAAAATCCACTAGACTTTCCCTAATCGTTGTCACTTTATTTCTTGCGCGTAAGAAACACAAAATTCACTGGACTTTCCCTAATCGTTCTCACTTTATTTATTGCGCGTAAGAAACACAAAATCTTCTGGACTTTCCCTAATCGTTCTCACTTTATTTCTTGCGCGTAAGAAACACAAAATCCACTGGACTTTCGCTAATCGTTCTCACATTATTTCTTGCGCGTAAGAAACACCAAATCCACTGGACTTTCGCTAATCGTTGTCACTTTATTTCTTGCGCGTAACAAACATATAATCCACTGGACTTTCGCTAATCGTTCTCACTTTATTTCTTGCGCGTAAGAAACACATAATCCACTGGACTTTCGCTAATCGTTCTCACTTTATTTCTTGCGCGTAAGAAACACAAAATCCAGTGGACTTTCGCTAATCGTTCTCACTTTATTTCTTGCGCGTAAGAAACACAAAATCCACTGGACTTTCGCTAATCGTTCTCACTTTATATCTTGCGCCTAAGAAACACAAAATCCACTGGACTTTCGCTAATCGTTCTCACTTTATTTCTTGCGCGTAAGAAACACATAATCCACTGGACTTTCGCTAATCGTTGTCACTTTATTTCTTGCGCGTAAGAAACACAAAATCCACTGGACTTTCGCTAATCGTTCTCTGTTTATTTCTTGCGCGTAAGAAACACAAAATCCACTGGACTTTCGCTAATCGTTCCCACTTCATTTCTCTCCCGTAAGAAACACAAAATCCACTAGACTTTCCCTAATCGTTGTCACTTTATTTATTGCGCCTACGAAACACAAAATTCACTGGACTTTCCCTAATCGTTCTCACTTTATTTATTGCGCGTAAGAAACACAAAATCCACTGGACTTTCCCTAATCGTTCTCACTTTATTTCTTGCGCGTAAATAACAGAAAATCCACTGGACTTTAGCTAATCAATCACACTTTATTTCTTGCGCGTAAGAAACACAAAATCCACTGGACTTTCCCTAATCGTTCTCACTTTATTTCTTGCGCGTAAGAAACACAAAATCCACTGGACTTTCGCTAATCGTTCTCACATTATTTCTTGCGCGTAAGAAACACCAAATCCACTGGACTTTCGCTAATCGTTCTCTTTTTATTTCTTGCGCGTAAGAAACACAAAATCCACTGGACTTTCGCTAATCGTTCCCACTTTATTTCTCTCCCGTAAGAAACACAAAATCCACTGGACTTTCGCTAATCGTTGTCACTTTATTTCTTGCGCGTAAGAAACACAAAATCCACTGGACTTTCGCTAATCGTTCTCACTTTATTTCTTGCGCGTAAGAAACACAAAATCCACTGGACTTTCCCTAATCGTTCTCACTTTATTTCTTGCGCGTAAGAAACACAAAATCCACTGCACTTTCGCTAATCGTTCTCACATTATTTCTTGCGCGTAAGAAACACAAAATCCACTGGACTTTCGCTAATCGTTCTCTTTTTATTTCTTGCGCGTAAGAAACACAAAATCCACTGGACTTTCGCTAATCGTTCCCACTTTATTTCTCTCCCGTAAGAAACACAAAATCCACTAGACTTTCCCTAATCGTTCTCACTTTATTTCTTGCGCGTAAGAAACACAAAATCCACTAGACTTGCCCTAATCGTTCTCACTTTATTTCTTGCGCGTAAGAAACACAAAATCCACTGGACTTTCCCTAATCGTTCTCACTTTATTTCTTGCGCGTAAATAACAGAAAATCCACTGGACTTTAGCTAATCGTTCTCACTTTATTTCTTGCGCGTAAGAAACACCAAATCCACTGGACTTTCGCTAATCGTTCTCACTTTATATCTTGCGTGTAAGAAACACAAAATCCACTGGACTTTCCCTAATCGTTCTCACTTTATTTCTTGCGCGTAAGAAACACAAAATCCACTGGACTTTCGCTAATCGTTGTCACTTTATTTCTTGCGCGTAAGAAACACAAAATCCACTGGACTTTCGCTAATCGTTCGCACTTTATTTCTTGCGCGTAAGAAACACAAAATCCACTGGACCTTCGCTAATCGTTGTCACTTTATTTCTTGGGCGTAAGAAACACAAAATCCACTGGACTTTCGCTAATCGTTGTCACTTTATTTCTTGCGCGTAAGAAACACCAAATCCACTGGACTTTCGCTAATCGTTCTCACTTTATTTCTTGCGCGTAAGAAACACCAAATCCACTGGACTTTCGCTAATCATTCGCACTTTATTTCTTGCGCGTAAGAAACACAACATCCACTGGACTTTCCCTAATCGTTCTCACTTTATTTCTTGCGCGTAAGAAACACAAAATCCAGTGGGCTTTCGGTAATCGTTCTCTTTTTATTTCTTGCGCGTAAGAAACACATAAACTTCTGCACTTTGGGTAATCGTTCTCACTTTATTTCTTGCGCGTAAGAAACACAAACTCCACTGGACTTTCGCTAATCGTTCTCACTTTATTTCTTGCGCGTAAGAAACACAAAATCCAGTGGACTTTCGCTAATCGTTCTCACTTTATTTCTTGCGCGTAAGAAACACATAATCCACTGGACTTTCGCTAATCGTTGTCACTTTATTTCTTGCGCGTAAGAAACACAAAATCCACTGGACTTTCGCTAATCGTTCTCTGTTTATTTCTTGCGCGTAAGAAACACAAAATCCACTGGACTTTCGCTAATCGTTCCCACTTCATTTCTCTCCCGTAAGAAACACAAAATCCACTAGACTTTCCCTAATCGTTGTCACTTTATTTATTGCGCCTAAGAAACACAAAATTCACTGGACTTTCCCTAATCGTTCTCACTTTATTTATTGCGCGTAAGAAACACAAAATCCACTGGACTTTCCCTAATCGTTCTCACTTTATTTCTTGCGCGTAAATAACAGAAAATCCACTGGACTTTAGCTAATCGATCTGACTTTATTTCTTGCGCGTAAGAAACACAAAATCCACTGGACTTTCCCTAATCGTTCTCACTTTATTTCTTGCGCGTAAGAAACACAAAATCCACTGGACTTTTGCTAATCGTTCTCACATTATTTCTTGCGCGTAAGAAACACCAAATCCACTGGACTTTAGCTAATCGTTCTCACTTTATTTCCTGCGCGTAACAAACACAAAATCCACTGGACTTTCCCTAATCGTTCTCACTTTATTTCTTGCCCGTAAGAAACACATAATCCACTGGACTTTCAATAATCGTTCTCACTTTCTTTCTTGCCCGTAAGGAAGAAAATCCACTGGACTTTCGCTAATCGTTCTCACTTTATTATCTTGCGCGGAAGAAACACAAAATCCACTGCACTTTCCCTAATCGTTCTCACTTTATTTCTTGCGCGCAAGAAACACCAAATCCACTGGACTTTCGCTAATCGTTCTCACTTTATTTCTTGCGCGTAAGAAACACCAAATCCACTGGACTTTCGCTAATCGTTCTCACTTTATTTCTTGCGCGTAACAAACATATAATCCACTGGACTTTCGCTAATCGTTCTCACTTTATTTCTTGCGCGTAAGAAACACATAATCCACTGGACTTTCGCTAATCGTTGTCACTTTATTTCTTGCGCGTAAGAAACACAAAATCCACTGGACTTTCGCTAATCGTTGTCACTTTATTTCTTGCGCGTAAGAAACACAAAATCCACTGGACTTTCGCTAATCGTTCTCACTTTATTTCTTGCGCGTAAGAAACACAAAATCCACTGGACTTTCGCTAATCGTTGTCACTTTATTTATTGCGCGTAAGAAACACATAATCCACTGGACTTTCGCTAATCGTTGTCACTTTATTTCTTGCGCGTAAGAAACACAAAATTCACTGGACTTTCGCTAATCGTTCCCACTTCATTTCTCTCCCGTAAGAAACACAAAATCCACTAGACTTTCCCTAATCGTTGTCACTCTATTTATTGCGCGTAAGAAACACATAATCCACTGGACTTTCCCTAATCGTTCTCACTTTATTTCTTGCGCGTAAGAAACACAAAATCCAGTGGACTTTCGCTAATCGTTCTCACTTTATTTCTTGCGCGTAAGAAACACAAAATCCACTGGACTTTCGCTAATCGTTGTCACTTTATTTCTTGCGCGTAAGAAACACAAAATCCACTGGACTTTCGCTAATCGTTCTCTCTTTATTTCTTGCGTGTAAGAAACACAAAATCCACTGCACTTTCGCTAATCGTTCTCACATTATTTCTTGCGCGTAAGAAACACAAAATCCACTGGACTTTCGCTAATCGTTCTCTTTTTATTTCTTGCGCGTAAGAAACACAAAATCCACTGGACTTTCGCTAATCGTTCCCACTTTATTTCTCTCCCGTAAGAAACACAAAATCCACTAGACTTTCCCTAATCGTTCTCACTTTATTTCTTGCGCGTAAGAAACACAAAATCCACTAGACTTTCCCTAATCGTTCTCACTTTATTTCTTGCGCGTAAGAAAAACAAAATCCACTGGACTTTCCCTAATCGTTCTCACTTTATTTCTTGCGCGTAAATAACAGAAAATCCACTGGACTTTAGCTAATCGTTCTCACTTTATTTCTTGCGCGTAAGAAACACCAAATCCACTGGACTTTCGCTAATCGTTCTCACTTTATATCTTGCGCGTAAGAAACACAAAATCCACTGGACTTTCCCTAATCGTTCTCACTTTATTTCTTGCGCGTAAGAAACACAAACTCCACTGGACTTTCGCTAATCGTTCGCACTGTATTTCTTGCGCGTAAGAAACACAAAATCCACTGGACTTTCGCTAATCGTTCTCACTTTATATCTTGCGCGTAAGAAACACAAAATCCACTGGACTTTCGCTAATCGTTGTTACTTTATTTCTTGCGCGTAAGAAACACCAAATCCACTGGACTTTCGCTAATCGTTGTCACTTTATTTCTTGCGCGTAAGAAACACAAAATCCAGTGGACTTTCGCTAATCGTTCTCTGTTTATTTCTTGCGCGTAAGAAACACAAAATCCACTGGACTTTCGCTAATCGTTCCCACTTCATTTCTCTCCCGTAAGAAACACAAAATCCACTAGACTTTCCCTAATCGTTGTCACTTTATTTATTGCGCCTAAGAAACACAAAATTCACTGGACTTTCCCTAATCGTTCTCACTTTATTTATTGCGCGTAAGAAACACAAAATCCACTGGACTTTCCCTAATCGTTCTCACTTTATTTCTTGCGCGTAAATAACAGAAAATCCACTGGACTTTAGCTAATCGATCTCACTTTATTTCTTGCGCGTAAGAAACACAAAATCCACTGGACTTTCCCTAATCGTTCTCACTTTATTTCTTGCGCGTAAGAAACACAAAATCCACTGGACTTTTGCTAATCGTTCTCACATTATTTCTTGCGCGTAAGAAACACCAAATCCACTGGACTTTAGCTAATCGTTCTCACTTTATTTCCTGCGCGTAACAAACACAAAATCCACTGGACTTTCCCTAATCGTTCTCACTTTATTTCTTGCCCGTAAGAAACACATAATCCACTGGACTTTCAATAATCGTTCTCACTTTCTTTCTTGCCCGTAAGGAAGAAAATCCACTGGACTTTCGCTAATCGTTCTCACTTTATTATCTTGCGCGGAAGAAACACAAAATCTACTGCACTTTCCCTAATGGTTCTCACTTTATTTCTTGCGCGTAAGAAACACCAAATCCACTGGACTTTTGCTAATCGTTCTCACTTTATTTCTTGCGGGTAAGAAACAAATCATCCACTAGACTTTACATAATCGTTCTCACTTTATTTCTTACGCGTAAGAAACACATTATCCACTACACTTTCCCTAATCGTTTTCACTTTATTTCTTACGCGTTAAAATCACATCATCCACTGGACTTTCCCTAATCGTTCTCGCTTTATCATTTCTTACGCGTAAGAAACACAAAATCCACTGGACTTTCCCTAATCGTTCTCAGTTTATTTCTTGCACGTAAGAAACACATCATCTACTGGACTTTCCTTAATCGTTCTCACTTTATTTCTTATCCGTAAGAAACACATCATCCACTGGACTCTCCCTAATCGTTCTCACTTTATTTCTTACGCCTAAGAAACACGTAATCCACTGGACTTTCCCTAATCATTCTCACTTTATTATTCCTTGCGGGTAAGAAATATATAATCCAGTGGACTTTGCCTAATCGTTGTCACTTTATTTCTTACGCGAAAGAAAGAAATCATCGCCTAGACTTTCCCTAATCGGTCTCACTTTATTATTTCTTACGCGTAAGAAGCACATAATCCACTAGACTTTCCATAATCTTTCTCACTTTATTTCTTAAGCGTAAGAAACGCATCATCTATTGGACTTTCCCTAATTGTTCTCACTTTATTTCTTACGCGTAAGAAACACATCATCCACTAGACTTTCCCTGATCGTTCTCACTTTATTTCTTGCGCGTAAGAAACACATAATCCACTGGACTTTCCCTAATCATTTTCAGTTTATTTCTTACGCGTAAGAAATACATTCACCCTATTATTTCTAAAACCTTAGAAACGCATCGTTCTTATTCATCATATCTCTTCTCAAACTCTACTTTATTCGTTTGATGCTTCATATTTAGTTTATGTGGGACTATATACACCAACAAATAATATTCTAAACAATACGGACAGAACCAACGTGTAACTTCCATATATATTACTTTAATAATCGGTTCAGTTTATTCCAAAATGATTCTTCTTTGTAAACAAAGTAGAACCTTTTATTCGAAAATTTACTTGATACAAATGAGTATACTTCATACTTGTTCATACAATATTGGCACATAATTTTATCCATTCTATTAATATGAGTCAATCATGGGACACAAGTCAATCAAGCCAAAGTGTAAGCCAATCGAGCCAATCGAGTCAATCAAGTCAATCAAGCCAAAGTCAAACCCACAGACTAACTCAATCAAGCCAATCAAGTCAGAGTTCAATTTGGGATTCTCAACCTTCGGGTGAAGAATGGTTGCCATCAGACTACGAAGAAACTGATTCAGACTAAAAACATATGGAGAGAAAACAAGATATATTATTGGTGATGGAATTGAGTGAAACAAATAAGTTTAATTGTGGAAATGTTATCCACGAAGAAATGATCAAAATGGACTACATCAATTGTCCATTTTGCGATGAAGAATTACAACAGCCAACAATTAAAATAGTGTCATGTTGTGAAAAACAAGACATGATAAATAACAAGGGTACAAATGTATGCCGCAATTGTGGTACAGTAAGTGGTTATGATACAGCCAGTGAGTACGTTGATTTTCATGAAAACAAGTACAAGATTGTCAAGAAATCGGTTTAACAAAGAAAATATCATTTAGACAATGTGTTAAACGATATCACTAGTAAAAATGGATGGCAATTATCAGTACACAATAAAAATAGAATACATGATATTTTCCGAAAAATAGACAGGATAATGCCACAAATTAATGGTGATCGTAAACGAATGATTAACATTAATTTTATTCTAAAAAAATTTTCGAATTTTTGGATTTACCGACTGATAATATACCAATAACGAGGTCCAAAAAACTTTGCTGATGTTGAATATTATTGGAGTAAAATAATTAATCTTATTCACTTGTGAACAATTTATTAAACTTATCCTCAAACTTGTCGTATAATGGACACATGTCTATTATGATAGTATTTGTACAAAGCTTTCAACTCTGATATCTCAGCTTCGGTTAAATTGTTATCGATATGATTGAAATTGAAAGCAGTCTTTGATGCTTTCATATATATGGTTTAGATATTATTTAATCCAATTCAAAATATGTCCCCAACCTTTTTTTTCTGCTGCTACCATAGCGTGAAAAGCATCTCCACCAATTGCATAAAGGTTTGTTGTGAACCCCATTCGATATGTATTTTTGAAGATGTAGGTTGAGGAAAAGAACGTGTTGTTGTTATTGTACCAGGCATTCCTGCAATTTCGGCATTTATATTTTCACCGTTTTTAACAACCCATATCATGAATTGTTTATTTTTGAAATTATTTGTTATATCGATAAATAGTTGTTCGTTACGATTGAATGTGATTGTAAGTCGGAAAGTTCTACCACCACTACCACTACTGTCTAAACGATTCAGTATTCTTACATAGAATATGTCTCTCTGAGTATTTACAAACGCGCCAAAATTCTCTGAAAAATTAGTATCATGTTTGATAACGAAAAACATGGAGAAATCTTTCTGGACGTCGATATTGACATTCATTTCGCCATAGAAACCACGGAAACGGTAAGTTAAATTGAAAACAGAAAATGGTATACTACTTGGTGAACCAGTCCGAGTAGTCACTTTCAAATCGTCCAACGCAGTCACACTAGGACCACTTCTTTTGATCTCTTCTGGATCTAACAAGTCTGCGTAAAATTCGAATAATCTTTTTAACACCTCGTCGTGCAATGCCACTCGGGATATTTGTTTTTCAGCAACGTATACTTTTGTTGTCAGTTCAGTGATGTTGTAGTTGAAAGGATCGATTTTGGTTTGCATTTCTCTTCTGAAAAATTTTACAAGATTATCTTCAAACTCATTCAACTGTTTGATATTCACAGTATCATTATTTTCGACACCGTCTTGGACATTTTTTATCTGATGTTTCATGTCAATATTTTCATTAAAGTTTGCCGTTTGAAATTCAACAGCAGTTTTGAATGTCAGTTTGCCATTTTCTAAATAATACAGCTCATCGAAGACATCTTAGCTCAGAGCGCTCTGTTTTCCCTCGATCCCATAAATAACCAAATGACCACGCCCCTGAGATGGACTGTTTGTAATACCCTGACATTTCAAGTCAACGTTGAATATGAACTCGCAGCGTGTTACACTACTTGTCCTCTTAGATTTAAGCGCTGCTTTTGACACCGTGGACCACGCGATTTTGCTAAAACGCTTGACCACTGATTTTGGTATAGGCGGGAAGGCTTTAGAGTGGTTCTCGTCGTATTTGTCGGGACGCAGCCGGCGTGTTTTGTTTGAGGGGGCTACATCTGGTAGCTTCGATCTGCGTTTTGGTGTCCCACAAGGCAGCTGTCTCGGCCCGCTTCTGTTTGTGGTTTACGCCTCCAAGCTCTTTCAGATAGTACAAGTCCACCTGCCGAATGCGCACTGCTTCGCTGACGACACGCAACTTTACTTGTATTTTAATCCTAACAGGCCTATGGATCAAGTGAAGGCATTGGAAGCTATGGAGCGATGCATTAGTGACTTACGTAAATGGATGTACCGGGACAAATTAAAGATCAACGATGATAAGACTGAATTTCTCGTTATCGGATCGAGACAACAGTTGCTGAAAATTAATCACAGTTCAGTCCGTGTTGGCATGATCGATATTAAGCCTGTTAAGGTAGTGCGTAATCTAGGAGCCTGGTTCGACTCGCATTTTTCTGTGAAGGTGTTTTATTAAAGCATCCTTCGGGGAGAATGAAAAAGTCATTTGGTGACAGATCCTTCACTGAGTGTGTCTGCGCCCACTCTGTGTAACGCTCTTCCTGTTAGCCTCCGCATGATCAAATGTATTTCCACGTTTAAGTCAAATCTTAAAACTTATCTTTTTAAATTAGCTTTTAATATTTCTTAAATATGTATATATAAATAAATGATGTAGTGTTTTTTTAATTATTTTTAAATTTTATTGTAGATTTTTAATACTTGTATGGTTTTAGGTTATTTATTGTTGTAATGCGCTTTTGATCAGCTGGTATGTTAAAAAGCGCACTATAAATGAATAAATTATTATTATTATTATTATTATTATTATTATTAACGTAATTGTATTCAGGTGGAGTTACATCGTACTTATGGAAGTGAATGATGAATCCACTATATTTCGAAAACAGCCTGATTGTTTGTTGACTGATATTCAGTTAGGAAGAAACAACTGACACTGTCACCTGATCCATAGCTGGTGGGAAGAATTCAATCACCAAAGTGAATTCACCCTCAGGAAGTAGATACATGTTGAATCCCAGTCGAGATGCATACCAGTTTTGTGCGTCTTTTCCAATTCTGAAACTGTAAGCTTTCTTACTAATATCATGAGGTGAATCAGAAAAGTCTTCGATACCACCAACAATAATGTTACTCTCACGTGTTGATTGATTAACATCATCCATAAGATATTGGAAAACACTTTTTTTGTTTGTTGAGTCGCTGATATGTGAGTCATTTATTTGTTTTTGTAAAACTATCAGTCAGCGTTATAATCATAGCCCCGTTGACTTGGTTTACGTACCTGATATTGGTGGCTGACAGCACGTTGTGGGAGTCAGTGGATAAGTTGATGATTTTGTTGTTACTCCTGTCTAAATCAGCAGCCATTTTATTTGAACCATCAAGTAAAAACGTTTCATTTTCGTTTGCTTTGGTTGTTAACTGTTGATAATTGACTGCATCATTGTTGTCGCTGCCAGGTGTAATGTTTATTATTTTGTTGTTCCCCATATCTAAATCCACATTCATGGAAGTTCCACCGTTAATATTCAATTTATGACCAGTCTGACAAAAAGATGATGACGATGATAAAAAAGATGGTGATGATGATCTTGATAAACATCCAATAATTTTAAAATTTCAGTACTCCACCTACAGAGTATTAATAAAATTGAAAACAGGCTACCAACTTGGTCTCACCCAATCAAATTTTCACGAGCTCGTTGGCTTTCTTAAAGATGCTGAAAATTATGGGTCACGAATGCCTGATTTAAGTCAAGATACAGAAATGCTAAACATACACTGTGATTTGGTTAATATCAGCCTTGTTAATGGAGGAGATACAGATATAATTTAATCTTTCTCAACCAGTATCCTCAAACCGTCATTTAGTTTCACTATGGAACCGCAAAGAGTCACATTTAATCCTGTGAATAAGAACACCATTTCGAGAATGAGAATATATATAACCGATGGCAAAAGACGACAGATAAATCTTAATGGCGCAGATACAGCTTTTAGCTTACTGTTGAAAAGAATTGTCGAATTTATTTATATGAAATCGTATGAATTCAAAAGATTTTACCATCCTCAAATGGGTAAATTTGTGTCAAAACACAAACGAAACGGTTTGATTGTTGACAATATATTCAAACCGATAAGAAGTATAGCATCATCTGTATTCCAAAATGTTGCCAAACCAATCGCGAAAAAAGCAATAAAATCTGGCCGGAGTAGAACACGCTGGTGAGCGTTTGGGTAAAAAAAGCAGCAGAGAAATCAGGTGATCTGATGATGAAACGACTAAGAGGTGTGAAACAAAAAACACCAACACTTCCAACGATAAAAGAAGAAAGTAGAGATATAATATTGAATCGTTTAATATCAGGAGAAGGTGTAAGGAAAAGGAAAGGAAAGGGACTACTGCTCGGAAAAACAGTCCATTCGACTCAATTCCAATACTTGGTCAAATATTATATAACACGAATTTTTATCTAAACTAATAGTATAATGGCTTTTAGATCAAGTGAAATGTTACAACGAAATGAGTTTGTAAGATACCAGTCAGATGATGCAATCAGAGCACCAGCTAATGGTGAACACCAAGATAAAAATGGATACAAATTTACAATCAATGACAGATCAGCGTTCAACGATTGGTATAATACTTATTTTAAAAATTCTGTTTCAAGTACCACAACTCGCTGATGGAACAGCTTATGGTGGAGGTGATAGAATTACGGTCATCAATGGCTCACACTCTTTCATCAATCATCTGATGATCAAATCTGCTGGTAAAATCGTATATGATACAGATAATCTCCACAAGGTCAGTTTTGTTAAGAATCTATTGGAGTATTCTGATGATTTCAGCAGATCAGTTGCAAAAAACGGTCTTTGGTATTTGGATACTAGCCATCAGATTGCTAATGCTAATCAGAATGCAGGAGTTGAAGCAAGACGAAGGTTAACAGTGGGAAATGCTGATGTCAATGTTATTATTCCTGTCAATAGATATTCATTCTTCGAAGTGTTAGAAGATAAGATGCTTATACCAATGCAATTACAATTCAATATAACACTTCAGAATGATGATGAGCTAATTCAAAAAGCAGATGCTGCCGATGATGGAAGAGTCGCCATTAATCGTTTTCTATTATGGGTGCCCAAATTAATTCCAAAAGATAGTCTATATGACAATTTTGTCAGCTCATTTTTGAAAGAAACTAAATGGTCCTATCTGAGATCGTCTATCAAATGTCCGCTCCAGCACAAGCAAGTGGTTTTGATCAGATTTCAGCAAGTGTGGATTATGTTAAACATATATTTGTATATCTCCAAAGAAATAAAACAAATGTCGTGGCAGAAAATCCTTACTTATTTGATACTTATAAATTGAATGCCGCTGATGCTAATAGTTATCTGACGACATGTACATTAGAATATGGAAGTGGAATATTTTATCCAGAAACTGAGTATGATACAGAAACTAAGGTGAGAATTTTTAACGATTTGTCTTATGCTGCAAGAAGAAATGATTTTAACACTGGTACACAACTGAATCTTGCAAATTTTAATGGTCTTTATGGTATGATATATTTTGATTTAACAAACCAAACAGAAAAAGTTACAAGGGATCCCAAACAGTTAATTTTCAGATACAAAATAAATGCTGCTCCAGCAGCTGCATTCAATGTTGACGCAATTGTCTTTTACGAAGAGATGCTGGTTGTGATTAACAAAATTGGTCATGAGTTAGTTATTGTGTAAATAAATAGAATAGGAAATATAGAAGTTAGTTAGTTATTCCTCAATACGAGGATGTTTTTCAAAATACATATTTTATATAATCTATATAATATATGACGCAATTATTTGAAATAAGGGTGAAATTATCACCAAATCAGAAAAAGAATCTTGCTAGTGCATTTCATAAGCGTGAAACCATTGTTCTCAGGCTTTCAAAAGATGCACTAACTGGAAATAACGTTTTGTACGTTGCACAAAATGTGCTGAAACGATTGCACAAGAATAAACAGCTGAATAAAGGATTGGACATCAAACTGGCTAAGACTAATATCAGAAACGAGGTTCGAGGTAGTCTGTTGACAAGCATATTAAGTTTAGGTCGTACTTTTGCACCTACCATAGCAAAGAAAACCTTGCATTATCTGCATTGGCCGGATTAGCTTCAGAAGGTGCTTTCCAAATTGTGAAGAAAATAACGGGAAGAGGCCAAACAGGTGGTGTTTTTATGATACCAAAAAATATTATTAGTGATCTTGTGAATACTTGTCACCATCTATTAACCAGAAAACAAGCTAGAGATTTGGCAAGAGTATTAGCAAGAGGTGATCCGAATGTTCTTCTGAAACTCTCCAATAAACAAATAGGTTCCGGACTAGAAATTTATAAGAAATCCAAAATTGCAAAAGAAAGCGATTGATTGGGGAATTAAGAAAGCAACTCCTGTTATTCAAAAAGTTGGATCTGAAGCAATTAATTAATTATCAACCAAAGTGAGACCAAATTACAAATATAAAACTGACAGAATGGATCTTGATGCTGACATGTACAAAGGAGGTGCAATTGATATCCAAAAAGCGATTGGCAAAATACCAAAACCAAAGGCTGGATGGACACCAGGAAAGTACAAATAAATGGGACCATATAATCCATTGAATAAGCAATTAGAATACAACCCATGCACCGGTGAGTTCTCAAATGGTACGTACAACCGTGTAATAAGGTGGATGAGATAGCTGCTGATCACGATATTTGTTATGATATGGGAAAAAAAACAAAGGTGATTGTGATTGGCAAATGGTTTCATCACTGGATGAAATACCATATGGTGAAATGCCAAAGAGGGGATCAACAGCACGATTCTTGATTGATCGATAAAAAACAGAAACTGGGTCTTGGGGTATCAAAAAACGGAAGAATCCGTCGAGTGAAGTGAACTGGCAAGAAAAATTAGCTGATGAATTACGCAAACCAGTAAAACGTGACTTTACTCGACGGCGTGTAACAGTCAATCATATTGATGAAATATGGTGTTCTGATTTAGTTGAAATGCAGCAGCTCAGCAAGTGGACCAAGGGCTACAGATATCTTCTGATGGTCTTAGATGCGTTTAGTAAATACGGTTGGATTGTACCGTTGAAGGATAAAAAAGGTGAATCTGTAACTGAAGCATTCAAATCCATTATCGGAGAGGGAAGAAAACCTGAGTACTTATGGACTGATGAGGGTAAAGATTATTATAAAAAGCATTTGAAGGACTTGTTGGATAAGAATAACATAACACTGTATTCCACGGTAAATGAAGAAAAATCATTGTGAAAGATGGAATAAAACAATAAAAACCAAAATGTGGAAGCAGTTTACTATTTGGGGTAATACAATAATCAGTATTTGGATATTCTACCCAATGTATTAGAACAGTATAATAACACCAAACATGGTTCAATAAAAATGACACCTCTTGAAGCTAGTCAGGAAAAAATGAAGGAATTGTATACTTTAATCTGAATAGTAATACAGAACCATCATTAAAACCGAAGTTTAAAATCGGTGATAAGGTTAGAATAAGCAAAGGCAAGAGAAAAGTATTCGACAAAGGATATACCCCTAATTGGACTGAGGAAGTATTTACAATTGATAAGATCCAATATGCGAATCCAGTCACTTACAAATTAAAAGATCTCCACGGTGAAGAGATAACAGGCAGTTTTTATGACCCTGAGCTGTTAAAAGCCAAACAGGATATATTCAGAATTGAAAAAATCATAAGGAGAAATCATAAGAAGAAGCAAGCGTTAGTAAAGTGGAAGAGATACAGTGATGATTTCAACAGTTGGGTACCACTAAAGGATGTGCTGAAAATATAAACGTTAATCGAGTAATGTATGTTAGCGACATTACTTGGTTGTGGTGAAAATAGTATAGCCTATATATACAGATAGATCGTCTATCAGATGTGTTATTTTTGCCATATCTGCTTTTGCTATTATGATAGCCAAAAATATTATTGTTTCTGGCTATATGTATATTTTATATAAAGCCATATATTCAAATGAATACTTGGAGCCGTCTAACTTTGAAAAGGCATATTTATAGCCATATTTTTTATCGCAAGTCATTTTCACTGAACCAGCACTAGCATGAAGCTTTTTTCCAGCACTGGATAAACTTTTGAAAATCATAATCGTCCCATCGGAGCGGTTTATTGATTTGACTTTTTTCTTATTCAAATGATTATACTTCACAAAAGAATAATCTCGATTTTTTGCTGCTTTCTTACTATTCTCACTTTGTGATAATAATTGTAAATTACACAGTCTATTATCAGTTTTCACATCATTAATATGATCAATGACTTTATCACTCGGAATTGAACCGTTGAGACATTCCCATATAAATCTGTGAGCTAGCATTGAGTTTTGTTTGAATCCCAGCCCGCTGACAGAACAACGATTATATCCACAATGATTTAAGCTGCACCCAACTATTTTCATTGTTCTGGTATTAATAACCTTGCCAAGATTCGACGCGGCATATTTATTATACAAAGGATGAACCTTATATATTTCAATTTCATTTTTCATACTCATACTACCAATTTATCAATAACGTTTCTCTTTTATATAAAATTCAAAAGCTCTGTTTTGCCACTTGGTGAATAAGTTTTTGATTTGCAGAGGCTTGAGATAGCCTAATTTATGCTGTTTCTGGCTAAAGGAGTTTTTTGATTTCCAGAGGGGTGGCAAGAGTACTTTTTGGTCATGACCCGACTTCGCGAAGGGTTTCTAGTAGAAGGATTTTTTTTGATTTCTAGAGGGTTGGGAGACATGAAATTTGCCAATGAGAGGGCTTAGGACAAAACATACCCTAAGAGGCCTGAAAATGCATTTTTCGAGTTGAGGCCCGGCGAGGGTATTTTTTGGGTTTCTAGGGGAGTGGGTATGCCGTTTTTTGCATAATGTCCTAGTACCGCCATTTACTATACTACTTTCGGTTTTCAAAAAAATCGCCAGAAGAAAAACGTTTTGAAAACTTACTTATGAGCAGTCTGGCCGAAATATTAACTCACTTAGTGACTATAACTAGAAAGTTGCCGAGACCGGGCTAGGCACAGCGTAATTTTGACCAACTTTGGGTCCATTTCCAGGAATTTCCCAGCCCTAAGGTCTCTAAGCTAATTGGAGAAGACTTTGGTTTTCAGTGAAATGGCCAGAAGAAAAATTTTTCAACGCTTACTTATGAGCAGTCTGGCTGAGATATTAAGTCACTTAGTGACTATGACTAGAAAGTCGCCGAGACCGGGCTACGCTGCAGCGAGATTTTGACCAACTTTGGGTGGATTTCCAGGAACTTGGGCGATATTTTCCAGTCATAGGGACTCTAAACTAATTCGAGAAGACTTTGGTTTTCAGTGAAATGGCCAAAAAAAAAATTTTTGAACGCTTACTTATGAGCAGTCTGGCCGAAATATTAACTCACTTAGTGACTATCACTAGAAAGTCGCCGAGACTGGGCTAGGCGCAGCGCGGTTTCAGTTGACGAAATGTTAACTCACTTAGTGACTATGACTAGTAAGTCGCAAATACCTGGCTACGCGCCGCGCGATTTTGACCAACTTTGGGTGAATTTCCAGGAACTTGGGCGATATTTCCCAGCCCTAGGGACTCTAAACTAATTGGAGAAGACTTTGGTTTTCAATGAAATGTCCAGAAGAAAAATTTTTGAACGCTTACTTATAAGTAGTCTGGCCGAAATATTAACTGACTTAGTGACTATGACCAGAAAGTCGCCGAGACCGGGCTACGCGCAGCGTGATTAAAGGGACCCTTGGGGAAATTAGCCGATCACCTCAATACTCTTTGTTTGGTTACTTCTCTTTTTATTTCCACTATTGATGACTTCATTAGAATACTGACAACGTTCCCCTACTGCCACTCTTGCCTGATTACAGCAATTACTACAACTCTAATGCGTAGGTTTGGCCCGCGCTCGTTTATCTGGATCACACCCGTGCTGTCAATCAGCTGTCTAATACGTCAAATTCGGAAATCAACGCTGATGTCAGTACATGCGCTGTGTTCTACTACCAAGAACTCGCAGAATTTACTTAGTGAAAAATCTTTTCATTTCTGAATTTCCACTATCAAGCATAGGGTGTATGATCTAAATAAATCAGCACGTTCAATATAACAATTATCAAGAATAAGTTTACAAATTAAAATCAAGGAAAAGTGCCAGGATCTCTAATAAAAGTTGCTGTTGAAAATTCTGTACGACTAAAGTGTTACAAGAAATAGGTATGCAAACTCCCAGCTTCGTGGGAGGGAGTTCCAGTTGAAGCCATCCATCTCATTAAGTGAACGTGCTCTTTTGGTACAAACATATCTTAACGAGGTGCCGCTGCTATTGTAAGGAATCTTTTCTTTATTTGGGTCGAAGTGTGAACGACAATCCTCAACAAAAGTCCTTGGCACACCTGGATCAGACAGCACGAAAATGCGTTGACAAGGTATTTTGGGGACAATACCTAATCACATCATTAGAAGGGGGAACCCCCTTCCCCCCCGACAATGTTGTAAGCGGGCAATGACCACTTCATCACGATTAACAAAATTGATTTGGGCGGAACGGGGCGAACTGATAAATTGCCCTGACAGATATTGCAAAAGTGGGAAGGTGTGCCAAGACTTTTGTCGGAGATTGTAGGAATAAAGTAATTAAACATCGCTATAAAACTCCCTGAACAGCTCAGTAAAAAGGGCAAGGTTTGACTGAAAAGTTGGACAGGAGACTAAAAATAAGTTAAGGAGTCTAACGCGACTAATTCCAAAAAGAGCGCTTCCAAAATCTAGATTTCAATTTTTATTTTGTTTTCTCGATCGACACCCACGAGTAAACAAACGAGTTGCTGAACAACGCAGCTGACCCGAAAACATGTAGTATAGCAACGGTGCCCGCAGAACATGAATGTACCAAGGTATTTTACCAGGTCTAACAAGAATCAGTTAACAAATTATTTAAGTAAATACTACATTAAAAATAGTTAGATTACAGGGCACTATTTCCAGTGTAACAACAGTCAGGTAATTTACACATACGAAGAACTAGTTCCTAGGAAACGCAGCACCCGCGTATACAACAACAACGATAAGAAAGGCAACATTTGATCAGCTAGTCAAGGAGCAAGTCCGTAATGTCAATGTATCCCAAACACCTAAAGTATTCCAATATTATATTTCGAATGACCCAACACCTATTTCTTAAAACATTACCGTTGCCTTTTTACCCATTATTACAACGAATAAATATGGTTAAGAATTGATATCTTGTTTGCATTTTATCGTTTTACATATTCTCCACCCTTAGATTGAGCTAGTCCCTAGCTCACAGTGAGTTAATAGAATGCAAGCAAGATAACATGACAATACCATAACAAAAAAAATGGAGGCATATATATATATACATATATATATCTTCACGAACTCAACACTACAGCTGAACAATGTATAACCTACAAGTAAAAATTATGTGGACATACGGCATTAAAAGAAAATCGCATAAGCGAAGGGTTGATAGGAATAACAGTGTTCAAAAATGCTCACGTAAAATCTTAATTGTAATATAAAGTGTAAACAGAAGATTAAACCTAGTTGAGTTTCTTACTGCTGAGTTAACAGACAAAAATTTAGTAGTATTCGTGTCAAACCCCGCTTAGTAACTTCATGAAATACTTAACAAAATTGTTTGTTGTTTGTTTGTTTCAGTGTTTTTTTTTTTGGTTTAGTTTATGTTTCTTTGTTTTCGTTAATGATTGGTAGTTATAAATAACCAAAGCGTGTCAATGGCTCATTCTAGTAATACAAGACGGAATTTCTGATTTATCGGGTGGTTTACGTTGTTTTGGCATGAAGAATTTGTAAGGAGGTGTATTGGCCTGACAAACAGTAACAATTGCTTCCTTTAGAGGGCTGTGCCTTGCAAAATCCAAAACTTTCCTTATTTCTTCCGTCATAGGAGTATTGGTCAGATATTCTGTTAAACTAGGAAAGGTTACTGCTTCTTCGTAAGTTGGCAATTTAGAAAAATCTTTAGCTGAGTCAACTGTTGTGCTTGTTTCATTATGTTTGGAGCTGGAAATTTGCTGTGTTTCACACGCGTTGTCGTGAACTAAGTCTTCTTGGCAGCTTGCTTGGCTGGGCAAGACAAAGAGACGAGAGTCAGTGGTAATTTCCTGTGAATACGAAAGAGTTTCGGTTTTCTTTGTGTGCACATTGGGTATGGCTTCCGAATCTAAATTCCTAGTCCTGAAAATACCTGAAGTGGTCTGACTGCGTAAGTCAGATTTTGGTAAAACCTGTTGTACAACTTGATCAGGGGTTTACAAGGGTTGTTTACTCACAATGCTTTGTTCATTTTCCTTTGGAGCGTCTTCCATTTCTGTGTGAAATATTTTCTCGTTAATCTCTTCTCTTAAAATTGGGTAACTTCTTTTCTGTTTTAATATTGGTTTTAATTTAACTGACGATATATTATGATTTCTGGTATCTATTTTTAACTTCTTCAATGCGTTTCCGTTTTCCTATGGTTTCGTCACTGTTTGTGGTGATAACATCTTTGAGATGTAATTCTTTCCTTTCTAGGTCATCTACGTAGGTACTATGATGTTTATCAATAATCACGGTAACGCTAGCGTTAATGTTTCCATCGGGACAAATTGACATGTTGTTAACACCTTGTGCGGCGTCATCGCTGAGTGAGAAAACTGTCTGATTTTGCGGTATTCTCTTGGTAATATTAATATGGACATAGCCAGTCTCCATTTTATTTTCAATTTCTGATAAATGATATTTGCGCACTTTCACTCGTGTATTTCTGTTAACCTTTCTTTTATTGCGTCTCGTATGTTGACAACTCTGGTTCAATTTGGTAACTGTATTTAATTTTCTCAACATGTATTATCAAAAGTTACATTGTGATTACTATTTTTCGTCGCCGAAGAAAGCGGACATAAAGATTCCCTAGACTGTGTTTCAGACACGATATTTTTAGTAGGATATGGGTGTTCCGGGATTACCACGATATCCGAAATAGGCGAGTCAGAAAAACTGTCATCAAGGCGATTGTGACTATTTACAATTGGCGATTCCGTGCGAATATCATCAATACTATTTACACCTGTTTTACAAGTAGAAACATTATGTCGAGCAACCGAATGTCTTGGAGAGAATCTGCTATCTATAGTGGTAAAACAATTTCTGGGCTTATAACTAACTTGATTGTTGTTTCTAGTTGCTCTTCGAAAACCTTGTCTATAATATTTAAATAATTTTGTTCTGCCAAAACGGACTCTTGGGGTACCAACAAGAGTCCTTAGGCGTTTCCCTGGTTGGAATTTGGTGGTTCCTCTATGGCTAACATAGAACGTCGATTGTAGAAGGGGTGAATACGGAATTCATTACTATATTCATCATTCCAGCCTCTGTAAGATCGATCATATGAGCGATTGGCGGAATGGCACGGATTCTGATACCGCCTTAAAACACTCTCTAAATATGTTAACCGTCGCTGTAACTGGTCTAGTTGACTGTTTGGTCCCTGCCAATTACTAGGTTGAAAAGGGCGCGATGTCCCAGGAGGCTGATCATCATAAGCAGCCATAGCATAAGTTGCGTTTATGTGCTGCTGCTGACGCTGTTGTTGTTTTTGGAGTGTTTTAATGTGATTGGACAATTCGTCCAGTTTCTTTTCAGCAGCTGAAGGACCTGGAGCTGGCGCAGCGGTGGCTATCACCGCATTGTTCAAGTACTTGAAGGTTGCTCCAGGAATTTAGTAAACGTGATTTGCATTTTCGTTAACACAGATTGAGTATCTGAAGCAGCCTGGCGGCGATTGACGATGTCCTTCATACGCTTGAGACTCGGCCTCCTGAAACGTCTTTGGCCTACCTATAGTGACACATAGGCTTGAAGGTCACCCTGTAATCCCTCAATAAAATATCTCACTGTTTCTACGTCAGACAATTTTAATCGTTTGCATAGGCGCGTAATATCAGTAATGTAATCGTCGATGGGCTCGTTTGGAGCGTGTTTACGCACACTTAATTGTTGACTTAAAATCCAATCCTGTGGGCCAGAGCCAAAACGTACGCGAAACGCATCAAAAAGAGCAGATAAAGTGCTGGTAGTTTCCTCAGCTAATGTGACAAAGCAGGCGTGCGCAATGCCCCGCAAATAGAGTGAAAAAGCATTAGGTTGCAACTCCTCCGACCAATTATTTAATTTGGCTATGCCACGAAACTTCTCCAACCATACTGACGCGTCCGCTATAGGATTTCCGTCAAAAATTTCTGGCTTCAAGCCGTGATCATGACTAGTTACTTTTTGGTCAATCTTATTTTGTAGAGAATCTAATTGTGTGCGTGTCGTATGCACTTCTTTTTCTAGATCGCCTTTTATTGTCGTCAGAAAAGAGGTAAAGAAGGCTTTAAACTCTTCTTTTTGGGCAGCATTCATGATACCGGATACAGGACAAACACAAATATTACTTTCTCTGTGCGTTTCAATCAGCTGTGCCTGATGTATTTGAGAACGCGTAACGATCTTTTTAGAGGCTTTAGGCCTAAGTGGCATAAATTGCAACAACCACTATTCCTATCAATCCCAATTAAATGTGGGTGCAAACTTTTAACTAAAAGATAACAGAATTGGATCACCACAACGAACAGTAGCACAAGTACGTAAGTACTAACAAATATATTATTTAAAACTAACATAGGGTGCTAGAAAAGGTTACGAAAAAGGAATAATGAGTACGCAACATCAGTAGGCCTTACGCTCCATCTGGCGGGTTGATTTCCTGGCTTGTCCTGGCTTGACCTGGTTTGTGCTGGCTTGACTTGGCTTGACTCAGCTTGTCCTGTTTCTCTTAGTTCTGCAAGTAACTCCGTAAAAGAAAGACACGCACGCGTCGGCTTCTACTTCTTGGAACTTAACCCTCAATGTTCAGTTCTGTTTATTTTTTGTCTCAGTTCCCTTTAGACAGCGACTGTAAACGTTAATGTTGGCGTTTAATCCACCGTCTGCATATGATGATGATGTTAATTACAACATCCACGGTCGAGCAGTTGGTAACCGGAGTGGTCCGGTTAAAACATTACGGCCATAGCCACGTCTAGTCATCCACTGATCGGATTTTCGACACAAAATCCGGGCCGTCGGGCAGCGAAACCGGAACTCCACCAGCTTGTTAAAGCGACCTTGGGGAAATTAGCCGATCACTTAAACACTCTTTGTTTGGTTAGCTCGCTTTTTATTTCCACCATTGATGACTTCATTACAATACTGACAACGTTCCCCTACTGCCACTCTTGACTGATTACAGCGATTACTACAACTCTGATGCGTAGGTTTGGCCCGCGCTCTTTTATCTGGATCACACCCGTGCTGTCAATCAGCTGTCTAATTCGTCTAATTCGAAAATTAACGCTGATTTCAGTACATGCGCAGTGTTCTACTAGCATGAATTCGCAGAATTCACTTAGTGAAAAATCTTTTCATTTCTGAATTTCCACTATCAAGCATAGGGTGTATGATCCAAATAAATCAGCACGTTCAATATAACAATTATCAAGAATAAGTTTACAAATTAAAATCAAGGAAAAGTGCCAGGATCTCTAATAAAAGTTGTTGTTGAAAATTCTGAAAAATTGGACAGGAGACTAAAAATAAGTTAAGGATTCTAACGCGACTAATTCCAAAAAGAGCGCTTCCAAAATCTAGATTTCAATTTTTTTTTTTTTTTCTCGATCGACACCCGCGAGTAAACAAACGAGTTGCTGAACAACGCAGCTGACCCGAAAACATGTAGTGTAGCAACGGTGCTCGCAGAAGTAGTAGTAGTAGTAGTAGTAAGACTTTATTTTACTAGGGTAGCATATGACAGTAATAAAACTGATAACCTAATGGCCCTCAACATAAATGTACCAAAGTATTTTAACAGGTCTAACAAGAATCAGTTAACAAATTATTTAAGTAAATACTATATTCAAAATAGTTAGATTACAGGGCACTATTTCCAGTGTAACAACAGTCAAGTAATTTACACATACGAAGAACTAGTTCCTAGGAAACGCAGCACCCGCGTATACAACAACAACGATAAGAAAGGCAACATTTGATCAGCTAGTCAAGGAGCAAGTCCATAATGTCAATGTATCCCAAACACCTAAAATATTCCAATATTATATTTCGAATGACCCAACACCTATTTCTTAAAACATTACCATTATCTTTTTACCCATTATTACAACGAATAAATATGGTTGGGAATTTATATCTTGCTTGCATTTTTATTGTTTTACAATTTTGACCAACTTTGGGTGGAATTCCAGGAACTTGGGCGATATTTCCCAGCCCTAGGGATTTTAAACTAATTCGACAAGACTTTGGTTTTCAGTGAAATGGCCAGAAGGAAAATTTTTGAACGCTTACTTATGGGCAGTCTGGCCGACATATTAGCTCACTTAGTGACTATGACTGGAAAGTCGCCGAGAGCGGGCTACGCGCAGCGCTATTTTGACCAACTTTGGGTCAATTTAGAGGAACTTGGGTGATATTTCCCAGCCCTAGGGACTTTAAACTAATTTTAGTAAGACCTTGGTTTCTAGAGAAATGGGCAGATAAGAATTTTTGACCACTTACTTAGTAGCAGTCTAGCAAAAATATTAACTCACCTAGCAACTATGACTAGAAAGTCGCCGAGATTGGGCTACCGGCAGCGCGATCTTGACCAACTTTGGGTGGATTTCCAACAACTTGGGCGATATTTCCCAGCGCTAGGGACTCTAAACTAATTCGAGAAGACTTTGGATTCTAGTGAAATGACCAGAAAAATATTTTTGAACTTTTACTTATGGACAGTCTGGCCAAAATATTAACTTACTTAATGACTATGACTAGAAAGTCGCCGAGACCGGGCTACGCGCAGCGCGATTTATACCAAGTTTGGGTCGATATCCAGGAACTTGGGCGATATTTTCCAGTCCTAGGGACTCGAAACTAATTCCAGAAGACCTTGGTTTTCAGTGAAATGGCGAGAAAAGGTGTTTTGAACGCTTACTTATGAGCAGTCTGGCCGAAATATTAACACACTTAGTGACTATGACCAGAAAGTCGCCGAAACCGAGCTACGCGCAGCGCGATTTATACCAACTTTGGGTCGATTACCAGGGACTTGGGCGATATTTCCCAGCCCTAAGGACTCTAAACTAATATGAGAAGACATTGGTTTTCAGGAAAATTGCCAGACGAAAAATTTTTGGACGCTTACTTATCAGCAGTCTGGCCAAAATAATAACTCACTTAGTGACTATGACTAGACCGGGCTACGCGCAGCGTGATTTTGACCAGAAGAAAAATCGACCAGAGGAACTCGACTAAAAGTTGGTCAAAATCGCGTTGCGCGTAGCTCGGTCGCGGCGACTTTCTGGTAATAGTCACTAAGGGAGTTATTATTTCGGCCAGACTGCTCATAAGTAAGCGTTCAAAACTTTTTCTTCTGGCCATTTTATTGAAAACCAGTCTTCTCGAATTTGTTTAGAGTCTTTAGGGCTGGGAAATATCGCCCAAGTGTTTGGAAATCGACCCAAAGTTGGTTGATTGGTTGATTGTTGAGTTGTTGAGTTTTTTTCCATAAATAACCAAAAGAAATGTTTGAAATTCATTACAAAACTGATTGGGGGCGAGGTCTATAATCACGGTGAAAAATGGTTAAGGGCTCTTTTTATGACTGGATATGTTGTATGCAAGCTCACTAACAAGACTCAACATCTGAGACGTTGTCAGATGTGATACTGTCAAGCAAACCCAACTCTTTAAACAATGTGTGGCCATAAATTTACTTTGACTTTTATCCAGAATGCCTGGGATTTAATGGGCCGGACTTCCATAAATTTCTACAAGTAATTAGGCAACAAGAATTGCAAGCTTCGTTTATAAGGGATTTATTACGCAACTGAAAATGTTCAGAAAAATGCCACGATCACAAACTGGAGAAACATTGCAAACTTCAAACGCGCAATTCTGATTGAAAGCCGACTAGTCGCATACTCGCGCCTGATGTTAAACAAAACAGAAGGGAAAAAGAGTTGGAAAGAAAACAAAACGAGTGTTTCGTGTGATCAAAGCAAGCTCTTTCAGAAACGCCATAACACTAACGAAAATCTTTAACAGTGATCGTGGGGGATCATTCTGGACAGTGCCCGGTCCAATACTTAGGGAATACTGTGCCAGCAATGAAGCAATTTGATTGGTTAATCTGAGTTCTTAACCCTCTGAACTAACTTAGTGATGAAATATAAACTAGTTATGTAACGTTTTCTCTTGGTATACATTGGAATATCCCACTTGTATTCACTTGGTATATACAAAGAAAATACAAGTGACACAAGAGAAAGCGCTGCATAAGCGTTGCGTGCGAAAGGATACCCCCTATTCCCTCATTACAGCCGTAAAATAATGTTTTCAGTGACACGGCTGCAAAGGTAACAGAAAAGAAATACCACAATGTACAGCAAACACAAATTAATTTTTATTCCTAAAACATTCCAAAGCAAACAGAGGATGGTAATATTATCTAAAAAAAAAAGCTGGAAACACATCCATATCTACGAAGAGGAAAACAAAAGGAGCAATGTCAATAACAGGCCAAAATACTCAATACTTCTCATGAACACTACTATTAAGCTGCATTTAGCCAAGTCTTGCCATCACCTCGAGTATTCGTTTTTTTTTCAATAAAAGGTCATTTACAATGCGAAACAGCATCTCGGTAATCGATCAACAGATTATTACAAACAATTCCTGCTCTAGCCAGTGCCAGAACCTAAGGATTAATTCACCATGCATATGGAATGTCATTCATTTTTATCTTGTTCAGTGTCAACTAAACTGCAATATTAATTCTCAATACTGATGTTCATTCAGCTCCATCTTGCTCATTTCAGAACTAAGATAGTAATTCTCCACATTAATTGTCATTCAGTTTTATCTTGCCCAGTGTCAGAACTTAAATAGTAAATCTCCATACTGAATGTCGTTCAGTTTTATCTTGTCCGTCGGCAGAACTGATATTGCAATTCTCCATACTGATTGCTGTTCAGTTTTATCTTGTCCAATGTCAGAATTGATATTGCAATTCTCCATACTGATACTGGTTAAGTTTTATTTTGTCCAGTGTCAGAACTGATATTGTTGTAATTCTCCTTACAGATTATCTTGTCCAGTGTCCAAACTGATATTGTTTTAATTCTCCACACTGACTCTCATTTAGTTTTATCTTGTCCAGAGTCAAAATTGATATTGTTGTAATTCTCCCTACGGTTGTCGTTCAGTTTTATCTTGTCCTGTGTCAGAACTGATATTGTTGTAATTCTCCATACTGATACTGGTTAAGTTTTATTTTGTCCAGTGTCAGAACTGATATTGTTGTAATTCTCCTTACAGATTATCTTGTCCAGTGTCCAAACTGATATTGTTTTAATTCTCCACACTGACTCTCATTTAGTTTTATCTTGTGCAGTGTCAAAACTGATGTTGTTGTAATTCTCCATACTGACTACCGTTCAGTTTTATCTTTTCTGTTAATAGAACTATTGTTTTTATTGTCCATACTGACTGCTGTTCAGTTTTATCTTGTCCGTTGTCAGAACTATTGTTGTAATTCTCCATACTGACTGCCGTGTAATTTTATCTTGTCCTTTTCAGAACTATTTTTGTAATTCTCCATACTGACTGCCATTCAAATTTCTCTTGTCCATTGTCAGAACTATTGTTGTAATTCTCCATACTGATTGTCGTTCAGTTTCATCTTGTCCAGTGTCAAAATTGATATTGCAATTCTCCATACAGTTTGTCGTTCAGTTTTATCTTGTCCAGTATCAGAACTGATATTGTTGTAATTTACCACACTGAATGTCACTCATTTTTATCTTGTCCGGTGTCAGAACTGATATTGTTCTAATTCTTCACATTGACTGCCATTCAGTTTTATCTTCTTTAGTGTCCGTACTGACATTGTTGTAATTCTCCACACTAACTGCCGTTAAGTTTTGCCTTTTGCAGTGTCAGAACTAATATTGTTGTAATTGTCCATACTGAATGCCATTCAGTTTTATTTTCTCCGTTTTCAGAACTATTGTTGCAATTCTCCATACTGACTGTCGTTCAGTATTATCTTGTCCAGTGTCACAATTGATATTGCAATTCTCCATACTGATTGCTGTTCAGCTTTATCTTGTCCAGTGTCAGAACTGATATTGTTGTAATTCTCCACACTGACTGCCGTTCGGTTGTATCTTGCTTAGTGTCAGAACTGATATTGTTGTAATTCGCCACACTGACTGCCATTTCATTTTTTCTTGTCCAGTGTCAAAAACTCATATTGATGTAATTCTCCACACTGACTGCCGTTTCTCTTTATCTTGTTCAGTGTCAAAACTGATATTGTTTAATTCTCCATACTGATTGTCATTCAGTTTTTTCTTTTGCAGAGTCAGATGTGATATTGTTGTAATTCACCATGCTGATTGTCATTCATTTTTATCTTGTCCAGTATCAGAAATGATGTTGTTGTAATTCTCTACACTAACTCCTGTTCGGTTTCATCTTGTCCTCTGTCAGAACTAATATTGTTCTAATTCTCCATGCTGACTGCGGTTGAGTTTTATCTTGTCCATCACCAGAACGATTGTTTTAATTCTCCATAGTAATTGTCATTTAGTTTTATCTTGTCCAGTGTCAGAGCTGGTATTGTAGTAATTTTCCATACTGATCGTCATTCAGTTTTATCTTGTCCAGTGTCAAAACTGATATTGTTGTAATTCTCCACACTGACTGCCCTTCAGATTTCTCTTGTCCATTGTCGGAATGATTGTTGTAATTCTCCATACTGCTTGTATTTCAGTTTTATCTTGTCAAGTGTCAGAATTAATATTGCAGTTCTCGATATAGGTTGCCGTTCAGTTTTATCTTGTCCAGTATCAGAACTGATATTGATGTAATTCACCATACTGATTGTCATTTAATCTTATCTTGTCCAGTGTCAGAACTGATATTGTTGTAATTCGCCACACTGACTGCCATTTCATTTTTTCTTGTCCAGTGTCAAAAACACATATTGATGTAATTCTCCACACTGACTGCCGTTTCTCTTTATCTTGTTCAGTGTCAAAACTGATATTGTTTAATTCTCCATACTGATTGTCATTCAGTTTTTTCTTTTGCAGAGTCAGATGTGATATTGTTGTAATTCACCATGCTGATTGTCATTTATTTTTATCTTGTCCAATGGCAAAACTGATATTGATGTAATTCTCCACACTGACTGCCGTTTACTTTTATCTTCTTTAGTGTCAGAACTGATATTGTTCAATTCTCCATATTGATTGTCATTCAGTTTTATCTTTTGCAGTGTCAGAACTGATATTGTTGTAATTCTCTATACTGACTGCCATTTAGTTTTATCTTGTCCATTGTCAGAACTATTCATGTAATTCTTCATACTGCATGTCGTTCAGTTTTAACTTGTCCAGAGTTAGAATTGATATTGTTGTACATGTAATTCTCCCTACTGGTTGTCGTTCATTTTTATCTTGTCCAGTTTCAGAACTGATATTGTTGTAATTCTCCACACTGTCTCCCCTTCAGTTTTATTTTAATCAGTGTCAGAACTGATATTGCTGTAATTCTCCATACTGATAGTTGTTCAGTTTTATGTTGTCCAAGTTGGAACTGATAGTGCTGTAATTAACTTTCTTATATCTCTTAGTTAGTACACGTGCTGTGATTGGTCAATTTATCAGGCCGTACTCTCCTGTACGGCACACTAAAATTTAAAGCTGGTTTTGTTGAAAAACTGTTTTGTGATTTATCGCCAAGTGTTCCTAACTTTTATAGCAAGTAAACATTCAAGACTTTTTTTACTCTAAATTGTGTATTAAAGCATGCTAACAACTTAAAAACAATTTCAAATTGACTCGTTTTGATTTTGAGGTGCATCAGAAATTTGAAGGCATTCCGCTTAAATAGAAATCGTTCCTGAGCCCATCATACACACAATAGAGATATAATAAATATCTTACTAACCTCGTTTTCTCGGTCTGTACCGTAAGTTACGGATCCTCGTTTTTTCCCCTTCGATTTATGGCCTGCGTGCTTTGCCCTTGAGCCATAAATTAAAGGGGGAAAAAACTCGGTCCGTAACTTATGGTACGGCCCTCAAACTCGGTTAGTAAGAGGTATATACCGATTGTCATTCATTTTGTATTTTGTCCAGTGTCAGAACTGACATTGTTCTAATTTTTCACACTGACTGCCGCTCAGTTTTATCTTGTTCAGTGTCAGAACTGATATTGTTGTAATTCTCCATACTGATTTTTATCCAGTTTTATCTTTTGCAGTGTCAGAGCTGATATTGTTGAAATTCACCATACTGATTGTCCTTCATTTTTATCTTGTCCAGTGTCAGAACTGATATAGTTGTAATTCTCCACATTGACTCCAGTTCAGTTTTATCTTGTGCCGAGTCAGAACTGATAATGTTGTAATTCTGCGTACTGACTGTCGTTCAGTTTTATCTTGTCTGTTGTCAGAACTTTTGTTGTAATTTTCCATACTGATTGTTGTTCAGTTCTATCTTCTCCAGTGTCAGAATTAATATTCCAATTCTCCATACTCATTATCGTTCATTTTTGTCTTGTCCATTGTCAGAACTAATATTGTTGTAATTCTCCGTACTGACTACCGTTCAATTTTACCTTGCTCGTTGTCAGAAATCATATTGTTCTAATTCTCCACAATGACTGTCGTTCAGTTTTCTCTTGTCTGTTATCAGAACTATTGTTTTATTTCTCGATACTGATTGTCGTAAAGTTTTATCTTGTCCAGTGTCAGAACTGAAAATGTTGTAATTCTCCATACTGATTGTCATTCTGTTCTGTCTTGTCCAGTGTCAGAATTAATATTGCAATTTTCCATACTCATCCTTCATTTTTATCTTGTCTATTGTCAGAACTGATAATGTTGTAATTCTTCATACTGATTGTCATTCAGGTCTATGTTGTCGAGAGTCAGAATTAATATTGCAATTCTTTATACTGATTGCCCTTTGTTTTTATCTTGTCCAGTGTCAGAACTGATATTGTTGTAATTCTCCCTACTGATTCTCATTCATTTTTATCTTGTCCAGTGTCAGAGTTGATATTGCAATTTTCCATACTGATTGTCCTTTAGTTTTGTCTTGTCCAGAGTGAGAACTGATATTGTTGTAATTCTCCATACTGATTGTGTTGTTCAGTTTTATCTTGTCCATTGTCAGAACTCATATTGTTGTAATTCTCCATACCGATAGTCATTCATTTTTTATCCAGTGTCAGAACTGATATTGTCCGGTGTGAGAACTGATGTTGTTGTAATTCTCCATGTTGATTGTCATTCAGTTTTATGTTGTCCAGTGTCAGAACTGATAATGTTGTACTTCTCCACACTGACTGCCATTCAGTTTTATCTTGTCTGTGTTCAGAAGAATTGTTGTAATTCTTCATACTGATTGTCCTCCAGTTTTATCTTGTCAAGTGTGAGAAAAAATATTGCAATTCTCCATACAGGTTGTCGTTCAGTTTTATCTTGTCCAGTATCAGAACTAATATCGTTGAATTCACCATCCAAATTGTCATTCAATTTTATCTCATCCAGTGTCAGAACTGAGATTGTTGTAATTCTCTCTACTTACTGCCATTCAGTTTTGTGTTGTCCAGTCTCAGAACTGATAATGTTGTACTTCTCGACACTGACTGCCGTTCAGTTTTATCTTGTCCGTTGTCAAAAGAATTGTTGTAATTCTTCATGCTGATTGTCGCTCAGTTTTATCTTGTCAAGTGTGAGAATAAATATTGCAATTCTCCATACAGATTGTCATTTAGTTTTATCTCGTCCAGTGTCAGAACTGATATTGGAATTCTCTATACTGATTGTCCTTCATTTTTATCTTGTCCAGTGTCATAACTGATATTTTTGTAATTCTCCTCACTGACTGCCATTCAGTCTTACCTTGTTCCTTGGTTAATCATTTTAACCTTAGTTGGAAGTAGATTTTTAATCCTAGTTCTAGTTTAAAACCTTAGTTTTAGTCTCACATTTTTATTTTTTATTACTTCTGTATTTTAGACATTAATTTTAATGTATATTTTAGACTTGTATTTTCTAGAGGACCCTCCTGGAAACCACCTTTAGGTGATTGGAGGCCTCCTTTTAAAATATCAGTTTATTATTATTATTTTATTATTATCATTAAATCTTCAGTAGTTACAAGACATCGTATTGATCACAGTTTCAGGAATATTAATAACATATCCAAATTAGGGAACTCTTTCCTCAATACCAGTGCTTTCCTTATCACCACAAATGTTCCCAAAGTAAGATTTGCAATGCTGTCAGATAAATGTCACATAGCAGATAGTAGTGGCTTCATTCATTTCTACCCATTCATTAAACTTAAAATTTTCAACAGATTTTCCTTCTTTATTAAGGAAAAAACAAAGTTGAGATAACAGTGACCCAAAATGTTCTCCAGCTTTTACAGGTATTAAACCAGTCGTGCTGAATATTTTCCTTGACTCTTCTTCAAAATGCCAATTTTCCCTAAATTAACAAAAAATTCATTGACCTTAGAAGAATTTTTTCCTGACCATTTCCTGACCTGGTGTGGCACCCCTGTTTTAACTATTACACAGAAAGCTAAACCATAAAATTTATCGAGAAATGAGGCTCCCAACCATCACCCAATTCACAGATTCTGACATCAGACTTATTACCTTAGAAAAAAGTTCAGCAGTAACTTTCCTTGAAACCCTCAACAACTACCATCCCTCTATCAAATTCACCATAGAAGTGGACACCAATACAGTTGACTCTTGTTATAGTGCACATCCTTGAGATCGTCATTTGTTGCCGTTATAGCAGGGCTGCCTGCAGTAGAGGGGTGAGATGAAAATGACTCAATACAAGTCATATAAACCCACATGCAGTGCACATACTGCTTTGTGCTTTTAAGCAAAAATTGTAATATATGTAGTATAGGTCAAAATAGTGTACAAACTACCGGTAGTAAACACTCCAAGACAACAGAACAATGACAAATCACTCAATACATTCAAGGTGTCCCTCGTAACGATTGAGAAACACTAAAAGAATCAGTGTGGGATCATATGAAGTGTTCACAATTTTGCAATAGGGATAGGATAATAGCCATAAATCAATGGCTGCTCCATCATTCAACTCTCTGCCAGACAGTGTCAGAAAATTGACAGATTAATTTTCATTCATTAAGGCCATAAGACACCGTCTGTTTCAGAAAGTGATTAAGATTTATTATTAAGATTTAACAATATTTTCATTCTAACACTTAGTAGTTTGTAGTCCATTGTATTAGTTTTAATATTAGCTTTAATGTTTCAGTTTTAATATCCCATTATATTTTTTTTTCTGAGATTTTTACAGTTGGTGTGATATCACAGGATTTTTACTGACTTAACTAAGTGCAGATGTAGTTATATTCTATTTTGCCAATTTTGACATCTAAATTATGGTTTTTCATATATAGCCTCTATCAGTAACATCAGGCTGTCCATAAAAGCAGGGGGTCTGCAAGGCAAGAGCTGTCTGTTCAAAAGAAAGGCTGCAAACTAGAAAGGAAAGATCTCTCGCCTTATTGTAAAAGCCTTGCCAACTTATTACCACTAAGGCAATGGATCAACACCGTATGCTACACAAAATGACAGCAGCTGCCAACAATTTTTCTCTTAAAAACATGAAAGATGACTGATTGATACTTTCAGCAGGGCTCGACTTTCAGGAAAAAACCTTGGTGCCAGCTGGCCCCTTAGTTTTCATATTAATTTTAGTCACCAGCAAAAGTATTTCAGTCAGCAAAAAGCATGGAAAGGTAGTTGCCAGTGAAAAAATTGGGTTGCATTGGTGACCCCAACAGTCACAACGTTGAGCTCTGATCAGCTTACAAGCACCAATCCTCGCCCACGCCAAAATCTGGGGAAGTTCTCTCTCTGATGTTGCTGAGGAAGGAAGGTTTCAAGAGCTAATCAGAGAAACTTCTCCAAGCTAAATGCAATGCCACATGGCCAGGGCAAAGGCCACAAAAAGACTGCAAGTCAGATGAAAATGATGACCAGTCTCCACAATGCCCTGTACCCTACAGGGCATGATGAGTCCATTGTTGCTAAGACATGTTTTCTTTGTTTCTTCTTTTAGTCTTCGACTACAATTTGGATGCATTTTGTGTTTAAAAAAAATCAGTTCATAGGCCATCATCCTGTTCAATATAACTAAACAAAATCCAGTAACAAAATTAATTAAGGACCATGGCACAGGTGTAGCTTATTCATCTTTTTGATTTAAGTTTGCAATAAATTATTTTCATTTGCATGAAAATAATTGAGTGATGTTTCTTCTATGCACCTTTCATTATTATATACCAGTAATTTGTCATCATATCATTATTGTGGAAATTATTTCATTTCATTTTAATTGTTATGTGTACCGGTTTGTACCAACTGATTCCTATAAATGGCTTGTTCTTTTCAGGGTGTTTTCACGAAAGCTGTGAAACAAACTATTTCTTAATGAATATAACATAATATTGTCTACTGCATACAATATTTCATAAAGACAACTATTTCAGTTTAATTATTACTTTAGCATATTTAGCTTTGTATCATCTCATTACACCAGGATCTCTCATTGCCAACAACAATTGTAATCTATTGGCAGTGTTTAAAACAGCTATTTCATCTACCAAAGGCAGCCCTAAAAGCTGATTACTGAATAACATTCCCTAACAGTCCCTGGTGCAGTTGCAATTTTAAGATCCACTGGACAACGTTTTATGTCCAAAGTCAAGCTGGCTTCACCTCTTGACTGCAAGAGAGGAATTATGCACACATTAGTGCAACAGACCTTTGACTTGGGCATGGCTGAAAAAGCTGAGGGTGGGCTGATTGTAGGAGATAGATAAATCAGGTACCAATCAAGCAGCCATGTAAGGTGCAAGACTTAGCCAAAGTTTCTGTCAACATCAGCCTGTTGAGAAATATTTTTCACACTTGATTTGCAAAAAAAATGTAACTGTATGTTTCAGCATGCTGCAGTTTGTTGTTTTCTGTTGAAGTCATCTCAACTCAAACGATGTTTTTGAATTAAAGTCAACAAAAGCAAATCATTCTGTAAAAGCTGAACGTTGAGGGCAGGAAGGTTAATGTATATAATATTACTCGGCATTCTTTACCAGGATAATTGAGTCATAGAACGACCAACCACTTGTCGTTATAGCAGGCAATTTGTCAGCTTTCAAAAATGAACTTGAAGTTCATTTAGGTATTTATATAATTTTACTTTTGCAAAATGCTTGCATATGATTTTTACTATCTTACTATTATATTAGTGTTGCTTTTCTTCCCTTCATTCATGTTTGTAATTTCAAGGAAGTTTTCAATTATGGCCAACCTCACTTACTTCCTTGCAGGGTGCCTATTTACTTCTGTTTGTGACTAATCATTTGTCATTGCTTTGTTTTACTCTTTCATCTTGTTACTTCTATTAATTTGTATATTTGTATTGTACTTTCTAGTGTTACACGAGCCCTTTAATTGGTGCAAAGTTTACAGATCTAGAACAAGAAGAAGTCCCAGGTCCACAACCTACAATTACAAAATAAATGTCAAAGAGTTACCTCCAACAGTCATAATAATAGTAATAATCATAATGTCTTTATTCATTTGATAAAAATGCATATCAAGTGTTACAATTAATAAAAGATAAAATGATTAAAAAGATATCTAAAAAGCAGTTTTGCCTCCAGCAATGTCCCCAACAATATATGCTCTCTTTCCATGGTCTTCATGAAGCAACCGACTGTTGACATACTACCCACAGTAATCCTGTGCCTGTGCTGCTCTCCTCCAAACCCCAAGCTTCTCAGCTAAACACCCTGGGTAATCCAACACAGGAGAGCATAACAGAAACAGCCCCTGAACCAATGGCAGCACCATCTCAAAATATATCAGACTGTCCAGTCGACCAACCAAGTCCAATGTTATATAGTAAAGGGAAAGTGACTTGCCCTCAGTCTGGATCAAATACCCAATAAGGCATGAAACAAAACAACCTAACCGAGATTAGATCAGGCTGTATGTCCAAACCACTTGTGTGCATAGACCTGTGCACCACCATTTCAGCCATCAGTATGGGGGCATGAAATGGTGACATCCCAACATTACAATGGACACGGTGTGCAGTATGCAGAGTGGAGAGGCAGAGACTGGCCGTTCTCTTAATACTGGAATCTTGAAAGCCAATAACTAATATCTCATGATTAAACTTTCACACAGGTCCTCAAATTCACAGGATTCTGCCAGCTGGCCCACTCACATCATAATCAATCAATAACCTCATGTTCTGCTTGATTGTTGAATTCATCAAAACTTCAGGACAACTCGGATTAATATTAATCCATGGATTATAATAATAATAGATTATTATAATTCAGTAATAGATTATGGCAAGGCAAAAAAATTGGAAGGATTAGATTATTAATATCATTTGGATTAATATTAATCTCAGAAATTAAAAAGTTGCGACAGGCCTGCACAACTCCCATTGTACCCAAATGCGTATTTTTTGCCTTTAGCGTTTGTCATGTACTTACGCATTGTTTAGACTCATTTTTATTGCAAGATTTGTTTGAAGTCTCTACATGCTTGCTTTCAAGGGACAAAATACGAAGCTTTCCGTGAACATTTTACTTACTTGCATTATATATTATGACGCCGGGCCAGGCTGTGATAAGAACTGTTTGCAAGCAGTAGGTACATCCTTATCACAGAAATCATACTATTTGTCCTCGAATGGTTTTCTTCGGAGATGCTGTAGCTTTACTTCAAGAAGCTATATGTTTCTCTAGATACAAATTTTATGGATTGTTGAAGCAGGTGAACAGTTGGCATCATTGTCCCAGGTTAGAAGTGGCAACATTCTCATTACAGTGAATAACAAGACATGTATAAAGTATCATTATCAACGCATACAGGATATATTATCAGCAAGGTCACTTGCCAACATAATGCTAGGGTTCTTCCGTACAGCTGAGATTGGTGGCAGCTCTTCAGTAAGTCAGGCACCCTCGTGGACCTCACCAGCTAACCCACCAGCAACAATAGCCCCTTCCATGACATCAATCCTGAAACCCTGTCCTTCATCACAAACTCCTACTCTAAGTCCAGTATATACGTAGACGGTCCATTTTATGAAATGCTCCCAAGGAAATGGCAATCTCTATGGATCCAACTCAGAAAGGCTAAGTCTTTCAGCAATAACTGGAAGGGATTCACAGATTTCCTTTGATGACGTGCGTACTGACATCCATTTCACTTTGTTATTTTTTAAGTTACTCAAGATCTTTATTCTATTCTACATTAAGAATTTTCATGGCCCTGCAAAAAAGTCAGTTGCAACTGTACTGTATTACCAGCAGAGCTGACACAACTGCCAACTTCTGCTGCTAAAATATCATAACCATTAATAAAGATTGCAAAAGTTGACTGAGTGTAACAACATAAAAGAGTTTTCTTCACAAACTACTAGCACAAGAAGCATATCCATTGTGGTTGGAATAGAATATTTTCTTTATTGACAGACTTGTACAAATTTGTGCTGCCAAGTCTGTGTCATATGAACGAAATATTTCCACAGCTTATATAGTTATGTAAAGCGATTGATACCATTATTTAACAAATTGCCAAGAGATAGTGATAAGGATGCCTTAGATTGTTAAATGATGTCAATCTTCAGAAGCTTTGGTCAAAGATTAATCCTAGGTAGGAATAATATTAATGCCACAAAGGATTAATAGGAATCCTATGTAGGATTGATATTTATCAGATTAATATTAATCTTACATAAGATTAATATTAATCCTGATTAATTAAGGCATGGCTCGAACCTCAGTAAAGGATTATAATAATCTATTACTGGATTATAATGATCTATTACTGGATTATAATAATCCATTGCTGGATTATAATAATCATTAGGATTAACATTAATTCGATCGATATTAATGCGAGTTGTTCTGAAACTTGACCCCTTAAAATAACATGTTTCTGTGGCATAAAATGGTTGCTTAACTGAGGAATACAGAATCTTTTCAGGGTGTTCCTGATCTGCATCAGTTAAGATAGCAATATTCATAACTTCAAATTCACAGTTCTGGTGCTTTTGAAGGCAAAAATTCCTTGATCACACTCTGCTACTAATACACAAATTTGCTGCCTCTCGTCCCTTCTGACACCAGATTGAAGCTTGACATATTCAAGAGGTGAGTGACACTAACACAAATAAAACCCAGGAAGCCATAGATATAATTCTGCCCTTTGTTATAGATCCTTTGGGTTAAACATGCGATGCTTTATAATCTTCTTTAATGAAAAGTTGTTGAGACCATAGGATTTGCATAAGAGGGGAGCTGGAGGTCTGCTCATCTACCATGACTAATCTTCAGTAGAATTTTGTTCTTGCAGAGTAATTTTCAAATTCTTTTTGTCTCAAAATTTCTTTTGAGACGAAAAGGCATGATGTAAGATTGCTGTTTTTCCACTTAGTTGAAACATACCATTTCTTATATTGAGGCCTTACATTCATGCATTCAAGCATACAATGTGTGGTTATGTGTACATGTACATCTGCGCACTCTGTGTGATCCCTGCCTTGCAGAGGACTTTTCACAGCTTTAGACTATTTGATCTAACCATCCCTGATTGCTCAGAGCGTGAAATGTTAAACTGGATGATAGAGTATATTATTTTCAAATCAATACTCTATCGTCTCTCTATAAAAATTAAAATAAAAAAAAATATTATGGGGAGTTTTTATCATCTAATCCTTACAAAGACACTTGTAAACAGCTGTTTCTGCCTTTTTAAAGCAACAGTTAGCTTTTTGTTGCATGATCAAGTAAAGGGGCAAATTTTAGCACCTGGTGCACTGCAGGTGTTGAAATAAACCCCTTAAACCTTCTTACCAAAGAATAAGCAAATGAACAAGACTGACAACATTAACTTCATCATACAATGCACTTTGAATGTACTGTAATCTACCTCAAGCAACTTAAACCAAACCAAGTATTCACACTCTGCATTCCGACAACACGCAGGGCTGGTGATTCATTTTGCATCAACTAGACGCTGTTGTGCTGTCCTGAAACTCCACAAGCTCCATCGCCACTTGCAGTTTTCTAATAACATCATCACTGATCCCATCCTATGCAGTTGAATTTCTCAAGTAGTTTCCCATATAGTTGTCATGAATCATGCCTGTTTCAAAATACCTCCAAGAATATTTCATATTAAGTTTCATGTTCCATACTAAAAATGCAAAGTACATTAACATTTGTCACAATCACAAATATATTCTGCAATAAAATTAGAGCAGAGGAAGGGGAAGGTGGGGTTATCCATCCTGACTTCTTTCTTCACTTTTTCATTTCAAAGCTGGACCTAAACAGGTTGAAAGGCTGGCCATTTTCTTTCGCATGTGTTGGAAGATTAGACACTGACAAAATATGTTGACTTCGACATCTTGCTTTTGAGTCTTGCAAAATTCTGGTTGGTATTAAATTACAAGTCATGAGAGTTACATGAGCTCTTTAAGATCCAGTCACTACAGACCTTCGATTTCATATTAAACTCCTCACTCTTATCACCATTTTAGATGATCAATCTGATCAAGAACAGACTTAAAATTAATTATGAGCGAAGTATCCACCATACCAATACATGCCAATCTGGATGCACAACTTCAAGTTTTACTAATTTAGAGGTTTTCTGTTTCTCATTGCTATCCCAAACTTAAATCCACCCAATGAAGGGAAGTTTGCTTAAAAGTTATTTACAATATAAAATTTTAGGTTTGACCAGCAAAGCTGCTTGGAGACTCTTTATTATCTATGGACATTCCCTTAAAATAGCTTGTGGCAGTCTGGCCAACTTATAAATTTTGTCTTTTCCATATCCATTAATGCTACCCAAGCCAAAGTCCCATTATAAGGTATAAACTGTACCAGACAAATTAACTGGAAAAGGTGGGAAAGGACTATACTTAAGCGTTACCTACCAGTAAGTCCTAAGTCAATTCATTGCCAGCTGCTAGCATCAGTCAACTACATGTACATGTATCTAGCCAGCTTAAATTTGGCTGCTCGAATATCCAAATTGATGTATGGTCTGCCTTTGAGATGTTGAATCAGAATTCTTCATGATTTAAAGTTGACATCACAAGTGTGCACTGTTGACAATAACTTTTTTGCCAATGTTGGGAAGGGGTAGTGGGAGGTTGTGCGGGGATAGGAGCTGATGGCCTAATGGTAAATCAGTTGGACTCTGGATCAATAGGTCCAAAATGGAGCCCAAGCCAGAGTTGCTGTGTCATGTTCTCGAGCAAGACACTTGACTCTCCCAGTACCTCTCCCCTCCAAGGAGTGAAAATGGTACTGACCGATTGTAGGAGCAACCTGACAAAAACAAGGGGTAACCTGTGATAGACTAGAATCCCATCCAGAAAGAGAGTGGCAATACCCCTGGGCATTTCATGTTGCAGAGACCAAAGGTAAGCACCAGCACTGATGAGCCATCTGGCTCATCCATATCCCGAAGGGGTGGAACAGAGTTCCCTGTCCTGCAGCCGGTGAAATAATCACTAGAGTGTTCTCATTCCGAGCCGCAAAGACCAGACGAGGGATTTCATTTCCTGTTTAAAGCAAACCTTTTCCCATAAAAGTTTAACCCCCTTGACTGGATGTACCAGCAAAACGTTCAAGTGAGGGAGGGAAAAGGACATTGGTTAATATGCATTTCAAACAGACAGCTACACTGCAGATGGCTGGAAATGTAAAATGACAGCTTGGGACGAGGGCAATGGTGGATCATGGAATGAGGAGAGGACATCGGAGAGTGATGCTCCTCGAGTGCAGCTGTACAGGCACGTTGATTCAAGAACCCACAATGAAGGATGATCCCCCAGTGGTGATGTGGTTGGCATGTGGTGTTGTGGTAACCAAAGCCACTATTCAGATTTCTGAAGGAGCCATTTCTTATTATAGAAAAAAGACAGGCAGCCTTTGTAACAACAGTTATTCCTTTTGATATTTAAATGCCACATCTGATAGGGATGAAACTCAGCTTTTGATATTTGTTGAAAATTGGGAGAATAATGCATTCCATGCCCAGTAGAAATAATGTTACATGTTCCAAGCCATAATGGCAGTAGGTGGGGTGGAGAGTGAGACATGGTGGCGGATCTTTCCTTCATGTCAGTGACATTTCTGTCCTTCAGGCATTCAGTTCAAGATGCTCAAGTGTATATCTTGCAGGAACTACAGTGCAAGGATTTCCTGGCTGTGATGAAGCAAAATCATCCATGCATTCAGAAAAAGTACCAGGTGATGAAATGACACATCTTGATGAAGAGGTGGCTAACAGCAATCGCATGAACTGAGGAGGATTCAGGTTATCTGCCCAAAGGTGTCACAACAACAAAGATGCCGCACATGCACCCCTGCCCACGCGCGCCAAACTTTGCCTCCAACCATGCGCTCCAGTGCCGCGCCATCACCACATCTGCATTGCCTCCACCTTTGCTGCTGTAACACCTTTGTGCAAAAGCATGGTGAATCCTCCCCACCTCATGTGACTGATGTAAGCTACTTCTTTGTCGAGGTGTGTCATTTCATTGCTTGAGACTTCTCCTAAATAGATGGAAGATAATGCTTCATCACAACTAGAAAATCCCTGCACTGTAGTTCCTGCAAGAACACACTCTTGAACACAATCTTGAGCTAAATGCCAAAAGGATGGAGACGTCTCTGAAATGATAAAAGGATCACCAACCATGACTTTCTTTCCACCCCATCTGCTGCTCTGTTATAGTATAAAACATGTGACATCATCCCAACCAAGCATGCAATACATCATTTTCCCAATTTTCAACAGCCAATCAGAAGCTGCGCATCATCCAAATAAGGTGTGTCATCTGAATATCAAGCACGAATAACTGTTGTTTTATAACCTATCTTTTTCCTATAACAAAAAGACTCATTCAGAGGTCTGAATTCTAACCTTGGTGACCACAATAACATGTGCTAACCAAATCACTACTGAGATATTCTCCTTCACTGTGGACTCCTGAATCAACCTGTCTGTACCACCAGACTCAAGGGGTACCATTCCCTGATTTCCCACCCCATTACACAATCCACAACTGCCCTGGTCCCAATCTGCCATTTCACATTTCCAGTCGTCTGTTGCATAACTGTTTGCTAAAAGTGCATGTTAACAAATGCCCTTTCCCTCCGTCACTTAAACGTTTCATGGTATATCCAGTAAAGGGTGTTGGACTTAAATGGTAAAAGGTTTGTTTCAAACAGGACACCAAATCCCCCTGCCAGTCTTTGTGGCTAAGAATGGGTACATTCCAGTGATGTCTTCCCTGGCTACAGGGCACGAAAGTCTGTTCCATTCCCAAGGGAACAGAGAAGCCAGATGGATCATCAGCACGAGTGCTCCCCTCCAGTTTCTGTAACATGAAGTGTCTAGGAGTGTTGCTTCTCCCCTTGGATGGGATGCTAGTCCATTGCAGGTGACCCCCAGCAATTGTCAGGTTGCCCTAACAAATTGGCCAGTACCATTACACTCTTGGGTGGAGAAAGGCATTGCAAGGGTAAGGTGTCGTGCCTGAAAACATGACACAGCAACCCCAGCTTGGGCTCTATGTTGGACGTATTGATCCAAAGTCCAACTAACCATTAGGCCATCAACTCACCACCCCAACCTACAACCCCCGGCCGGCCCACCACCCCTTCCCAACATTGCCAAAAAGTAATTGCCGACAGTGCACACTTGCGATAACACCTTTAACTTGAGACGAATTCTGACAAAACATCTCAGTGACATGCCATATATTAAATTTGATATTAAAGTAGCCAAATTTAGCTTGCCTTGATACATGTAGTTGATTATTAGAAGCAGTGAGCGAACTTAGGGCTTACCAGTAAGCAAAGTATATAGATTACAATTGTTTCTCTTTTTGCTGCCTGGCTCATTCTCAGTAGAGTAACCAGTGAACTCTTAATGTATTCTCTTCCTATGGTTAGACGTTTGTTTTGCTTTATCCTGTTAATTTGGTCAGGGCTCGACACTTATGGTAGCCAACTTGCCACAGGCTAGAGTAGGAATTAAGTTTTGGCTACAGAGCTGGGCACTATTTTTTCAACTTACTGGCCTGGTGGCTAGTGACAACTTATATGTCACTAAACAAAAAAAAAATTGCTAGCCAAGTGTTGATGTTGACTGGGTGCAATAACAGCAGAATCACTAGCAAGACTTGAAAACACAATGCAAGCGACTCTCTTTAATATATTATGGAATTAATTTTAAAGGAAAAAATACACAATGCAATTTTGCATCTGAAACCTCTTGACCAGTTGACATACAGTTGGCACACCTTGTGTCACGCTTGACTGGTAATGTTAAACACAAGGGCGAACCAATTTATGACCGAATTGCACTGGTTTTAATTTTGTTCAATGGTCTCATGTTTTCCTCACATCATATCTCTCAAGCCAACAGATCACAAAGAAAAATCCAGTGATTTTCCTGAAAAGACTTTAAGGACTCTTTGATACCTCCTTGTAAAAATATCCAGACCCCAAGACGTCATTGTAAAAACTGTCGAGACTTCTTCAGTCTCTTCACAGACAGGAGCTGTAGAATTCAAACTGTTTCAAAGGCAGCATTAGCAAAATTTGACTGCTAATAAAGGTCAAAGGAAATAAATCTTTCTCACTGGTTATTTCTGCAGTGGTAAGTTCTGTCAGTATGGAAACAACAACAAATCACCTGTATGTTGTTACGCTAAATGAAATGTTATCCCTTTACAGTTCTGCACGATTTTGTACATGATTTTATCAGGGTGCTCATGTTTTGTGCTACTAATTTGTAACAAGAAAAGAACATCGATGTATGCTTTCAGAAAATGCTGTCTTGTTTGTCAAATATTTCTTTCAACATAATAACATGCTCAGTTTTTATACCCTTTCAAGTACCAAACAACAAAAAGTAAACATGATAACACCACAATGAAATTCTTACCTTGTTTCCGAGAAAAGTGTTAGTGTTTGTCTTCATTGAGGAAGACAGCAACTAGTTTGGCCAAATTCATTTTGTTTACTAGCCAAAGTGGCTAGTGGAAATCAGAAACGTACTGGCCAAAACAAAATTTCTCCTAGTCTGTGGCGAGGTGTCTACCATTAATGTCAAGCCCTGTGGCTAGTAGGTTTCTGATTTCCACTAGCTGCTTTGGGTTAGTCTCAAGCAATGAACTGACACACCTCGACAAAGAAGTAGCTTACACCAGTGACATGAGGTGGAGAGGATTCACCATGCTTTTGCACAAAGGTGTTACAGCAGCAAACGTGGGGGCAATGCAGCTGTGGTGATGGTGCAACACTGGAGTGCATGGTTGGAGACAAAGGTTGGCGTGTGTGGGCAGGGGTGCATGTGTAGCATCTTTGTTGCTGTGACACCTTTAGGCAGACAACCTGAATCCTCCTCAGTTCACGCAATTGCTGTTAGCCACCTCTTCATCAAGATGTGTCATTTCATCACCTGGTACTTTTCCTCAATGCATGGATGATTTTGCTTCATCACAGCCAGAAAATCCTTGCACTGTAGTTCCTGCAAGAGATACACTTGAGCATCTTGAACTGAGAAAATCATGCACAAAATCGTACAGAACTGCAAAGGGATAACATTTTATTTAGCATAACAACATAAGTGATTTGTCATTGTGTCCATACTGACAAAACTTACTACTGCAGAAATAATTACGTGAGAAAGATTTATTTCCTTTGACATTTATTATTAGTCAAATTCCACTAATGCTGCTTTTGAAACAGTTTGAATTCTACAGCTCCTGTCTGTGAAGAGAGTGAGGAGGCCTTGACAGTTTTTACAATGACGTCTTGGGATATCGATATTTTTTCAAGGAAGTCTCAAAGAAAAACAGAGTTCTGAAAGTCTTTTATTGGAACTGGTTTAGTAGTAGTATTGGCATTATTGGACAATCTAGTCCATAATTTTAGCGTGTGTTAGTAATTGTACATTTCCTTAAACATTTTCTGAGATGGCTTTGGAGTCCGATTCGTGATCGGCAGATGCAATGACAAGAACCACAGACATAAGTGGAATCAGTGGGTGGAGCAAGGGCCCTGGCCTTCTGACGTTCTCTCCTGGTATCCGCTGTGATGTGCAGAAGCTTTTCTCCCTCTCGTAGGGCTTTGGTGCAATTTGTTTTCCACGCACTCTTGTCACTGGCAAGAGTCTCCCATGAATCGATTGGAGCTGGTTTACACACAAAGTAATTACCAACAATAGGTATTAAAGAGAGTCGCTTGCATTGTGCTTTCAAGTCTTACTAGTAATTCTGTTGTTGTTTTACCCCGCCAACGTCAACACTTGGCTAGTTAATTATTTTTATTTGACTAGTAACATAAGGTGTCACTAGCCACTAAGCTAGTAAGTTGAAAATCTAGTGTAGAGCAACCTCGTTCCCAGGGTCTCTAATCTTATCACCCTCTGGAGCGAGCGACGAGAGACCCTGGCTGGGTCTGGTCACATCCCACTTTGACAATTGAGAACATCAGGGAGGGGTCCTCTGTAATCAGCAATTTGTTACATTGAGCTTTGTCGAATTCAAAGTATTGCCCTGCGACTGCCATTATCTACGGCGTTTATCAATACTTAGCTTTCAGGCTGAAATTTCGAATAATATCTACTCCAATGTTTACCTAAAGGTTAAGCAAGTCTGTCTCAGGCAATTTAGTGGTCGTGATTTTCAGTGTTGCCATCTTACCCACTGGATTTATGGAAAGTCACTCATATTTCAACAGTGGGTGTCGAGCAGCACAATTTCATCCCGTAGTAATTGTTGTTTCTCCTCTGAATGCACACGATCAAATTGGTGCAAAAAACATAAGAATGTCTCCAGGAAAACGTATAACTTTCCCAAAGTAAAGCTACGACAGTCTCTGAAGAAAAGCTGGACGAAGATAAATATGATATTCGTGCAACGCACTTTGCAAACAGTTCTAATCAAATAGCCGGGCCCGGCGTCACCTGCGGTGTCACAATATCAAATGCAAGTAAGCAATATCTTCGTGGAATATTTTAATCTTTGTCCCTGGAGAGCCAATACTTAGAGCCTTAAAACATATCTTACAATAGAAACGAACCTAAACAAAGTATAAGCACGGCATGGCAAATTACAGAGGTGTCAAACTCTGAGAAGCGACGTGCACTTAACAGCGGAAACCATGCAGACCTGTGACCTCTAAAAATGCTGTAACATAATCAAACGACTCCGCTCTACTGATAATTTCCATTTCTTCTTGCAACATGGCCAACCAGGGTCTCTCTTCACTCACTCCAGGGAGCGGTAAGATGAGAGACCCTGGGAACGAGGTTGAGTGTAGAGCCCTGTTGGTAATTTTTTTTCATTCTTTTTCAGAACAAGAGCAAGACAACAAAACACAATTTTGCTATTCCATTTTTGGGGGCTATTTAATTTCCTTTCTTCTGCTAACCCTCTTCATTCACCTTCACCTATCTCTTTTGTGACTAGGTGTCACACAATGCCGCACCCCTCTTTATTGCTGTATCTTATCCACAAAAAATTATTCTGTTCCACGACATATGGTCCTATACATGCTAACTTACAGGCAGCATCCACTACCTGTTAAGCACACTAATATAATGCAATATCAAACAATCTAACTATCAGTGAGCAATGGACAATAAACACACTCGAGGCAGGAAAGAATATTTTGCAAATCCACCAAAATGAGAGCAACAGCGATGAAATGCTGCAAGAGAACAAGGAACTTTGGGAAAAAAATCAAGAACCGACCAAACAAATATCTACTTTCCGTTGAGGTATGATGGATACTTCACTAAGACTAAATTTATAGTTGGTAGTTCGCTCAAGTATATACCGAAGGGCCTAGCTCACAAGTTGATCTTGTCACCATAATTTTCAGTGGAATGAAGCACTGCTCATAAAGCCCATATCCAGATTTTACTTGTTCATAACCATAACCTGCACAATTAAAAACATTTTGTGATCTTACCGTGAAATAGCATGCACAGTTTGGGCCTTTCAATTCAAGCTAGGGTTGTAAAGCAGCGACAGCTACTGTAGTGACCTGGTTAAACATAGATATCAAAGCTAGACTTCCTTCAAATGACCGTAAACTAAACATGAGCAACATCTTTGGTCAAAAGCACGATGAAATAACTGTAGCTTACTTGATTTAAAAACTCCCGCGTCTTCCCCAAATTGAATATTTGAACACATTCGGACTAACCTCCTCAGGAGTAGGCCTACACCGAGTGGTTGCGAGTACAGTCGCGTTTGACAGCGGTTTCTCACAATAGAAAGGGACGTACTAGAAATCTGACCAATCCTCGTTTAGCTTAAAATTTCCCAATCTAAATCCAACATGGCGGACGAATTTCGACTTATGGGGTAGTTTGTTCCCCTAATCCTGAAGCGTTGAAAGGCTGTTTCTTTCAAAGCTACTTTCCTTGACAGAAGGGGTTCAAGAAGGCAAGCTATTTCTTTGTCCTTAGGCCGTCAGAGTAGTGGAGGAGCGTTTACTACTCATGAAAATCGCCGAATACAGCAAGAGATAAAGTGGACTAAGATCAGAGATCGCCTTGGTTATGTTGCCATTGAGAAATCTTCCCTTCCAACTGGGGCAGTTTGTATTTGGTGCCTGAAAACTTCAACTGCAATAAGATGCCGTTACTGTGGGCCTCAAACGTTTTTGTGTCGCGAATGCGCTAGGAAACTTCATTCCAGTATCACCACATACCATGTTTTAGAGTTGTAGAAGGTACAGCAATGACCTGATCATCTCTTTATTTAAAAAAATTAACTCACTTTACTTAAATGTACATTTATACGTACATGTAGTTGTTGCAAACTATTAGCTTTAATATATAAGCTTGCACCGTGCGTAAAACATCTGTGTAGTGAATTACGTTTTATCCAAGAACAATCACACAGAAATTAATCTTAACCCCACCTAGTTCAGAAGTAACCTTATCTGCCAACACTATTAATTCAAACTTCAGTCTGCTATCTGCTAATGACTGGCAGCGATGTAGCAGGATACATCCTGCTACATCGTGATAGTTTACGTGTAAGCTGGTTTAAGGCCGTTGACCGTACATGTTAGCCAATGTTATAAAACTAACAAATTGTACTAGTGTACTAATTATAGCTAGAGACAACCAGAAACAACAGATCAGTTATAATTGCTAGCACTATATTTTTTACATTGCCACTAAAACTTTTGAATGTTTCATCATAATCTATTTACCCTTGTTTAATCATATGTATTTTTATTTAGCCTAGTATATTACTTACTTCCAATATAGTTGTATGCACTTAGGAGCCTGCCTGATTTCTTGCTAGGTTAGTTAGGTACCCCAAATTACAGTGCAGCTCAGATATATGCAAACTACGCATACGCATTTTATACGACCATATTTTGCATATACGCGTACATATGTGTGTGTATATGCCCACATATACACGTATATACGTGCATATATGTCTCTTTGTTATGCATTCCCATAGGTTTCTTTATGTGAAGCATTGTTAGTCAAACAAAGGACATTATATTTCTGGGAATGAAAATGCTTCAAAGCGAAATTTGCATATTGTTGAAACATCGTGCCAATCAATGAAAGCTATTATATTTTGAGTTTTCAATCACTTCGCAAATTCGCTGACAAACTACCGTTTATTAAAACTTGCTTGATCTTTAGCTACCAAAAATGGGAAGAAAATTGAAGCAGTCTCTTGAACTCCCTATTTTAACACGTGAGCTCTATGTTTTTACAAGTAAAGATCTATGTTTCAGCACGTGTTGGCAAGTTGTTTGCAAATGTTTCTTTGTCTGAATTAAGCGTTCTGAAGATCCTAGTCAAAAAAATAAAATCTCTGGTTATATTTGACACAGATCATTTATTCAAATGGTAAAATACTCTTTCCTTGACGAAAAAATTGTTTATCCAAGTTTCTATGGTGCGCTGCTCATGTTTAGTTATTTTTTCTGCAAGAAAAAGTTCTGTGTTTCGACACGTGTTGGCAAGTCATTTCCAAAATGTTTATTGTCTGAACCGTTCTGAGGATCCTTTTTGAAAAAATGATATCTCTGGTTCATTTAAACTGTGAAATAATCCTTCTTTAGCCAAAGAATTGTTTACCAAAGTTGCTATGGCACGCTGCTCACATCTAGTTATTTTTTTTCTTCAGGGAAAAGTTCTATGTTTCAGCATGCGTCGGCAAGTCGCTTGCGAGATGTTTACTGTTTGAAGGCTACTTTGAAGTATTCCGAAGACCTTGTGGAAAAATGATATCTCCCATTATACATGTACATGTATCTGACACAAACCGTTCATTCAAATGGTAAAATACTCGAAGTTTCTATGGTGCGCTGCTCACATTTTGTTATTTTTAATTTTCTTCAAGGAAAAGTTGGGTGTTTCAGCACACGTCTCCAAGTTGCTTGCTTAAACCGGTGTTCACTTTGCGTCAAAAAAATGTTATCTTTCGGTTGTGTTTGCTCCATGAAGATGAAATTGCTGAAGCGTGTATCCCCGGTTCTATTTGACAAAAAAACAGTAAATTTATGATTTAACGGCAAAATACTCTCTCTTTTAATTAATATTCAGTCAGTTAATTTTGTGTCAAGTGCCCAATTGCAAAATGTTAGTTTGAGCTTACATTTTGCTAATAAGTCGTCTGAAGGCATATGTGCATATACTGTATACATGTGTTCAAAATAAAGAAAACTCTTTCTTGCTCTGGGGCAAGCTGTCAAGCCATTGAAAACAACAATGACCTGTTAAGAAAAGAAAAAAACAATAGGTTAGCTCATACATACATGTACTAATCAGGCATATGCGTATATACTGTATAATTATGTGTATATGCATACGCGTATGTGCGTATATATGTATGTATACGCACATACGCGTATTGGGCTGACGCGAATTACGCGTATTTTTTGGTTCGGATATATCTGAGCTGCACTGTAGTAGTACTGCAGCCAGTTACAATGTGATTGTTATTATTATGATTTGCACAGGATGGAATGTTTGTTCCTCTTTTTCTAAATCATTTCATTTTGAAAAAATTTAATCACCACTGCTTGTCTGTGGAGATTCAGAGTATCACCTGTATAGATGAATATGGTAAAATATTTTTTGGTATAAATTTGTATATATAATTACAAGTTTTGTTATTAGTATGTTAAAGTTGCATAACTGCAACATGGATAATTATTTACCAGTTTATCAATTACACGATTTTGCATATAGGTAACCATCATTCCAAGAGAATTGCATTCTCAGTTTCAGGTGTAGTGCATCAAGTATTTTGTACTTGTAATTGATTGTTTCTTTTTGAAATGTGCATTCCAGGGTTTTTTCAAGAATAGCAGTTATTCCTATCAGTAAAGTTGGTGGGAAACAAAGGTTGGAACACTGCCTTAGTTTAAAAGCTGAATTACAGCCAGTCCTTGAAAGGACATTTCTCAGTGTAGGGACACTGATAGAGCTGGGATCCTCCTTTGCAACAATGAGAGAAGATGACCTTTTTAAAGAGATGTATGTAACATCATGGGAGAAACAAGACTGGATATGAGGAGCCAAATGAATTATGCTCTTGTTTTGTTTGCAACTGGAAAGGTAAGTATATAGGCAGGTAATGCAACAAAATTCTGACAATCTTGATTTTGTTTTCGGTTCTCTGAAAATACTTTAGAGAATCAGTAAGAGAAATTTCCTTTTTTTTTTCAGACTTTGATCTGTACTCCAATTTTCAATTTAGTTGAACCTAAGGAGTAGAGTTTATTGTCTGTGTTATCAAAATGTCAGTAATATTATAGAAGTGGAAGTTATTTGAATTCTGGTTTCCATGCCAGGGCAAAGTATGTGAATCCATACCATACTTTTAAAAATATGTGATATTTATGAATGTGGGTCTTATAAAAGTTGTGAAATTTAACAAATTGACACTGGTTTTTTAAGTATCTGTCCTCTTATTAATGGTAAATTGCATCATAAAGTTCATTGTCAAAGTAGTCTGCAGATCCACTTGCCTTCATCCATACAACTTTGACAATGTAATATTTATGACCAAATTTATCATCAATTAGAACACAGATGCATAAGAATCTGCTTGCTGTGTTTTTTATTTTCATTACAGTGAAACCTGTATTAGGCGGACACCCTTCTGGTGATTGCTAGGCAGACACCCTTACTAGTGTCTGCTTAACACAGGCTGTCCGCTCAAAACAGGTTCTAGTATGTTGTGCAATAATAGTCAATTATTAACCGTTTTGTAACACAACTTAGCATGTAACATCAAAGAATAGCTAAGACTGCTCATAGCACAATGTCCAGTTGATCACTGCATCAATCTGGAATAATCACTCAGCTTAAAAACGATATTGCTGAACAATGTACAGGAGTCTCAGCTGAACCTTTAGAAGTGAAATGAGCCCTTTAAGTGTCCGCTTACTGCAGGTTTTGTGCAACAAAATGTCTTAATATTGGTGTCTGCATCTGTTTAATTAAGAGGTGTCTGCTGAATGCCGGTTGATTTTTAATTACTGTAAATGTGGGAAAAAAATTTTGGGACTTATTAAAGCTGGTGTCCACTTAAAAGAGGGTGTCTGCTTAATATGGGGTCTGCCTAATACAGGTTTCACTGTTAACAAAATCCAAAATTGTCAAATGGAGGCTTCACTAGAGGAAAACACCGGTTAAAAGCTAAATTGAATTAAGCCAAAATGATCCATAGAATCACGGCCTTTATTCCACTGGGAAATTCCTGAAAACATACTGAATTATTCCCAAGTTTAGTTTATTTTCATCAAATACTCAAACACAGCAAAAAAAGGGTTCTACTGTATTGCGGTAAATTTTCATGCCAAACTACAATAATTTACCCAATCTTTTTCACTTCACAATTGAATTCATTATATTCACAAGCTGATCTTCAGGCTAGCTATCTGTTAATCCTGTTTAGATGCAATTTGAGAAAGCAAAATCATATGCTAAATGTCGCTGAAACTGTTCACGATGATGTCAGCTGTGAGTCTGTACTCCTACTGATGATAAAAATACATGTAAGCCAGTGATCGTGCAAGAAAGTAGGCAGTCATTGTGAACAATTAAATGTACTTGTAAAATTGAGTCTCTCTATAACCACTGACAACAGATGAAGATGGGCTACAAACACAAGACTATATATTTTTGATTGTGACTTGATCTTTGTACAGACAGTTTTGTTGAGCAGACATACATTGCTATGGAGATTAAGAATGAGATCAATGGTAGTAATATAGAATGAAATTTATGAAACCTGGGTTTCAAAACTCCCTAGACTGTTAGCTGGGAAACAGTTATAATTGTTACGGATGTGGTCATGGTATTTAAGAATTGAGTCATAGAGGGTTATTCATTAACAGTAAGAAAATAAAAAAATCTTACAACATGTACTTTTGGCAAATTATTTGTAATAGCTTTACCTTAGACTGACATCAATAAAATACCGCAAGGGAGCTTAATTTTGAAATTTGTTTCCTTGTAGATACTAGGGAAACTCCAATTGAAAGAAGCCTATCTTAATATAGTAGAGAGCCTCTTCTCTGAGAAAGTAGTGCCCAGGCACATGCAGCTTCTGGATCAAGATGAAGGGAGGGCAGACAGTGCTGTTGATTATAATGAGGAGGAAGTGGCAGAGATGACGGCAGTGGTCAACAGGATTGTTCAAAGCTGTTCCGTTGTTCCTGAAAAGGTCTTGCTTAATTTGGTTTTGGTTTATTATATACTTTTGGATAACATGTCAAATGCAATAACTTATAATTTGCTTGAGTGAAAAATAATGTACAAATGACACAATCCTGAGTTACATGTAAGTCAGGCTGCAGGAATTAATCACACATACATGTAAGACACATTGCTCATTATAGCTTAATACTGTTTAACCAATCTCATTTTGGCTATGTAATTGTATTTTTTTTTTCAGACAAAGCATTTCTTTATCCCAAAAACATCTTTAACCAAATGGAAGTGTGGCGATGTCTTAGGATTTAAAGTACTTGTAGATGAAGCACTTGTTTTCACTGGGAAGAGGATGTGTGGGATGACTGACTTTGCCAGGAAGAGGACAGTTGTCAGGATGCTTGCACGTTCAAAGGCGCCTTTTTTCAACCGAGATACTAATCAACAATGATGAAGGTATATGCGTATAGAGAAGACTTGTGACATTCTTTTAACAGTATTTTGATGGTGATAGTAAACAACACACCAAAGGTGTCCAGGGCTAGGAACTGAGGATATATGATGTCACAGGTCAATGAGTGACTGCCACTGTGACTAGTATTTACTGTTCCCCTTGTTCCATTTGACTGTTATTAGTTATGCAGCCAAGACAGTGATGTGTTGGACAACTATAATGATAATCTCATGACAATCTGCATGCGTGCATTCACTTTGTCTATAGCTGTCAGAGCTAACTAAATATGATCATGTTGAATTCCAACTTGAAAATTTACAAATTCACCATTGATAGTGATTCCGTTTTCCTCAAACAGTATGCCGAATTTTATTATTCCAAGTTGTTGTTTTGTACAATGTAGATTGATTTAAGAAATGTACCAAGATTGATAACTCAGATGCAGAGCCCTTATACAGCTTATTGAATCTTTTGTTTGGTGGCATTTGTGTTTCTGTCATGGTGGTGGTTGCATTAGCCCCCTGAGTAATAAGTTTGAACTGTTGTTAAACTTACTAGGTAACATTATCTGTCAAAAATATATTTTCTTTGATGTTTTTGTATTATCATTGTTTTTACCTCCTTGTCATGTTTCAAGCCTTTTTTGAGATAACAATAACAGACACCAAGAAATAATTTTTTGGCTTTTTTGAAATGTGGTCTACATACCAACTTGGGAATAAAGTCAATGTACAAAACTCACTTTTTCTGTTTTGTTTTCAAACACTCGTTCAGCATATGAAGAAACCAGAGAATCAAGTTTTTGGGGATGTCCTCAAAGAGGTAAAATAATTAAAATTGATCAAGTTATAACTTACTAACAGTTAGTAATAATCTTAACAACAAAAGAATGTAGTTCCCATTAACAGCTGTGCTGTCTGTCTTTATAAAGTACTGCCAATTAAAAATTAATTTTTAATCCTTCTCTTTTGCCATATTGTGAGACATTACGCCTGATCTCAAAAAAAAAAATCCAGGACTCATAGAATTATAAATAATAAATTTAAAGTCTTGTGCTACACAGTTCCATCACCTATGTCAAGTGCTAGCAATATTGACAAAGATGCTTGTGGCCCATGTTAAATTATCACTTCTTGTAGAATCCATAAATAAATAAAGAAAAAAATGCTGTAACACACTGTATGTTGTTTTAAAGAGTGAAGAAGCAGCCAGTGGAACTTCAGTTCCTGTGGATACCATTTTAAATGACAAGGTAATATTTAGCTTCTCACTTTAACCCTTTGACTCCTAATTTTTATATTCTAGAACAGGGAAGTGGATGATTTATTCACTGTTGAAATGACGTAACTACACAATGTTTCATTTATGCACACAACCTTAGCTTGTTAAAGATGTATGATGTTAACAATTTTTCTGGGGGCCCACATGGGCATTTGTAGGTATTTTGAACTTTTCTTAAATTCACAAAACTAAAAATGCAGCAGGACTTGTAAACATAATTTTTGAAAATAGTTTTCCAAGGGGTCTTTCAGGTAAAATAAAATAAATTATAAAATTTCACTCCTGCATGTTGCATGATTCTTCATATTTACAGGCAAAAGCACAAAAGTAATTATATTGAGTATTAATGAATTTTTTATAATCAATTTCTGTAATATGTTAATAAAGTAAGTTCTAGATTATTGTTTTTATAGGTATCAACCCCTTTGGAGACTGTTGTTGATGATGACGAAATTTTACTTCAGAATGTTCGCCAAATACTGAAAATACCTTTTTGGAACAATATTATGCCCTTTTATCGTGACAAAGTTAGAGCAAATTATGTCCTAAAAAGGACTTGACTGTCTATCAAAATTAATGCTATAAATAACAGTTCTCTTTGTAATACGCTTTGTATGTTCAAACCATGACAAATGGTTATAATTGACTGTGGTCTTTTCATCTTTGATACCTGCAGAAATGGAATCTCATAGGTCTAAAGGGCCAGAAACTGGAAAGGAAGAAGGTGATGAATTATAAATTTTATTTGGCAGTATAAATGCACTTTAGAAATGCAATAGTTGCGCTACTTTCTGATGGCAATGATATATCTCTAAGTTATAATAATTAAAATTAAAATATTTATTTCATGATATTTTTATTGAAATGAGAGGTGCTGAAAGAAACTATACAGAATTCTATACAAATGTCCAACTAGTGGCTCAAACAACTAAGTATTCTGTCTCAATTTTGTTGATTTCTATATATTTAGGTACCAGCAGTAATGCCAGAATGGACCAGGATGATGTGGACAAATTGGTAAATCTGTTTATTGGGATTAGCTGTGTATTAAAGCACTACAGTACTGACGTTTTTTCAGTTACCACAATGTTTTACACAAAAGGTTTAAGTAAATGCTCAGACAGGCATGTTGGAAAGTAATTCCTTGCAGACGTTTGTAATCAAATGATGTAATTTGGCAATAAGGTGGATGAAAAGGAATGAAAACTTCTCTTCTAAAAAATGGACAAACAATACAACGCTTTGTTAGATGGCTTGTGTTTGTAGCCTTTAGAATGCGAGCTCTGATTAGCTTATTATACGGCATTATTCTCCCGTAATGCCCACGGGTCGATTACGGGCCTGCTAAACTAAAGCAAAAAGCCATATAATAAACAACTTATTAACCTCAAACATTCAGTCTATAAGGAAAAATCTCAAGCCACGGCCTTGCCGTATTGACTTTGCTATTAGGGAGTTTAAGAAGCTACGACGACGACGCCAAGGAAAACGTCGATTAAAAAATGAATTTATATGTTACCTACGAATCTCGTGATACTCTTAAGTCATTTACTTTGTTTATGACTGTCAAAAGTATGACGAAACTGAATCTGGGACACAGAGATAAATTTGAAATAGAAATTTCAAACCTTAGCTGTTGTGGTTTACGTTGTTCAGACAACGCGGAATTTGGCCATTTCACGTTCTTGTTTTGCAGGGGACGGCAAAGAAATGTACCAAGAATCATAACGCGCGTGCACAGTCATTGTTCTGCTCATTAAACCTTTTGTTTAGCGACGTTGCCGTTGCCGTCGTGGCTTTCTTAAACTCTCTATTGCTCGGTTAATGCGGCATGGTCCCGGTTTGAGATTTTCCCGTAAAGACCTCACTCTCGGTTAATTAGTGGTAAATATTACCATCCGAATGCGAAATTCATCAAATGTGACTGACTGATCACATGTGATGAGTTTTTAGAATCATTTAATACAAGTGGAAACTTAAGTATGAACTCTGCCTAGTAAAATATCAGTTGTTTTAGTTTCACAGTACTTGTTCATGATTCTTATATCAACATCTGATCAACAGGCTTTGGATGAAGAGTTCACAAAGGCTGCCCTGGTTAGAAAAGGTAAATGTCATAATATTTATTTATTTCTTAATGTATTAATTTAGTCAGTAAGTCAGTCAGTCAGTCAGTAAATCAGTCAGTCAGTCTTTCAGTTACTGATTTATTAAGGTTAGGCTGCGTTAAAAGGCAACAAAATAAGCAATATATTGCAAAATTACCATTTATGTTGTGGTGCACATAAAGTAAAAACACCAAAAGCAGCCTCCATGAAGCATTTTCATTGGTTATTTTTAAGGTGGCTCCCTAGGGTAATTACGAACACCCTCCCTATAGAGCGCGAGTTAGAAAACGAAACTTAGTTAATTTCTCTTAAAGTTTTACCCGAAGAGATTTACCAGTATGGGTACTGTTAAAAATAAGGCTTATGTTTTGGTTGTAAACTTTTGGATTAACGCCGTTACCATGGCAACATCTAATCTAATGACAGGCAGATGTATTCCTCATTTTGACCTAAACTCCTTAATATTTATACTTTCCTTTGGTGAAATTGTTTCATACTTCTCCACATCATGGAAACGATACTGCCTGACACTTTGAATTGGTAAAAAGTCAAGGCTGTTCAGACGGTTTTTCCAATAATCTGTAATTTGTCATTATTCTAAATATATTAGATTAGCTCTGAGAGATTTTCACAAAAATAGGGTATTTTATTGGAATTGTTTGTGGTAAGAACTGAGCCAAATTAAAGAAAAATTCACCCAAGGGAACGCGAGAAAATTAGCATTTATTTGGTCACGCTGACGTCAAAAAAATCAGGACAACACGCGTGGTGTCACGCGTGGTTATTTATTTAAGTGCGCGCTCATGAATGAATGAAGGATGGACTTGATTGAGATTGTGCTGTACGGCATGCGCAATGGCGTGTGCGGCCTCTACGAGTCCTAACAAAAATGGCTTCGTTCACCAAAACCAGGGAATTTATTCTATTCTACCACATAGGCTTGATTAATGACGAGGATTTCTTTCTCCTGCATCCATTTTACATCTGCGAGACCTATGTAGATTTGCCTCTCAGGCTTAATTTCAACCACAAAACAAAATAATACTGATAAAAAGCTCGATTACAGCAGGATCAGGGTGTTTGTACAACGTGATCAGCAAGAAAAAAAGTTTGATCCTAATAAAATACATTTTGAACAGCAAAAAACAGTTATAGCTCAGTTCAGTACATACGGAGCTCGTCATCTGCGACTGTTCGGCCCGATACAAATACGACTGTCGCTCACGGTAGATGGTTAAATCGTTTAAATTTTCTGCAGAAATGACAAAGAAACATTTATTTTGGACGGAATTTTATGATTCCATACTTTATCTTCGAACTAGGCTGTTTAAACAGTGAAAAAAGCGTTAAAATGAGGAGTAAACAGCTGGCTTACACGAGGGAAAAGCAAGGCTACGGCCGGAAAGTCGTACTGGAACGCGCGTCATGACGTCAATGGAATTGATCTTTACTATTTGCCGCCTTTCTTGTCCCTAATTTATAATTGCTCATCAGGCATTTTGGATGATGGTATCAAAGAAGTAAATTATTCAAAGTGAAAGCATGATGTTCGGACTCCAAAAGGTAGTCGTTGGTCACATGATTTAAAGGAAAATGCATATTTCATTACGCACATCAGTACTGCTATCATAATTAGAATCTACCCTGGTACACATGTTATACGACCCCATTTTTGTTTCTCCTCTGTGGTCGTTGTAAAGGGGTTACATTTTATGGTTTTTAATAACAGTAACAGTAATAGTGATTTAAATTGACTCAGTTCTTTGTTGTTTTAGGTGCTGACAAGCAGTTAGTAGATGGCCTACACCAAGGTCTTACAACAGGTATTTTTACATCAAAGTAAATGTGGAAAAATGAACTGAACAAAATGGCACCAATAGAAAATGAATGGTACTGCAGGGCAGGAAAACAATGAAATCCTGTTGCTCAGTGGGCCAGTACATTTCAGTTTTCAGTTGCCCCCACTAAAATATTAATTGCCCAATAAGTCTGCTTTGTTCATTCCTTATCAACTAAAGGCCGCCGCACACTAGCCGATTTTTTGTCGGCCGACAAAAAATCGGCTAGTGTGCGGCGGCCTTAACAAGACTGCTGAGGCTAATTTCACTTGCCCACCGGACTATCAATCTATCAATCCATTTTCACTAGCCCAAGAGCAAAATTTACTTGCCCTGGGCAATCGCAAGTGGTGTTTTTTTTCCTGCCTTGTACTGAAGCTATCAGCAAGGCTACCTAAAGCAGCTTTCTCCAAAGACAAACGCACTTGGGATTGTTTTAAAAGTATAACGTTTCCAGCAATATGCAAACTCAACCCAGGAAACACCAAACATAAACTCTTTGATAGGCTGCCCTACCTCTCCTCTTCCAATGCTGTAGCAACACAAAACAATTCCATGTGGGTAATTTTGCAGTAAGCTCAACATTTAAAGGGGTGGAGCAGAGCAAAACTAATTACTTTTTAAATACATAAATTGTCTCTAGCTGTAGAAAGGAGTGGAACTAGTATGGGCACAATGAAGCATTTTGAATTCCAGTATACAGAGATCAGCTCAACAGGCCGTTAATTACATGTTAAGACAGGAATAGAACTTAAGTGGACGGTTTGGAGGGCACTGAAATAGAGCTTTGCAAATATTTCAAAATGAAGCCCTCGACCCATTTCTGACCTGCGTGGAATTTGGCCACTTCGAAGAAAAATGATCAATCGGAACCAGGGAAGGTGATCTTTTTCGTATACAGACCAGTGTCGTTTAGGAGTCCAGAAAATTTGAAACCAATTGAGAACGAATACAGTTGAATTTGTGAAGTATCGAAACCTCTATGCTGCCTACTCTACGGATCCCATATTTCCTGGCCAACTATGATTCATAATTACATATTATACACAGTATTTTAACTTGAAAGAGCCAAAGAAAAGACACTTAACCTTTAACATTCTTGATCCATTTACGAGGATGGTTCCCCTTATTCTCAATAAGCGTCTTCATTGGATACTTTTCTTCAAAGTTGCTACGATCAAATAGTCAACAGACACAACAAATAAGACCAAAGGCACTCACCTTTTATAATTTATTATCTTCTAGGCAAGAGGAACCGTAAAGGAAAAAGTTGGAAGAAAAACCTTGAAGAGGATTAATCTTTTTCTCTGACAATTCAGTTCTGGGAACTGTAAATCATTCATCCAACTGACTTTGTCTCGTAATTGTACTAACGAAAGGCCTTGCGGAGGATGCAATTAAGGTGGCTACGACTGCATGGTCAAACAAGATTGATAATCATATCTTCCTTCGAATAGCTAAATAATGTCGAAATGCTCTTTTCATCAATTTTAACCATCGTTCCCGTTCCCGTTCCTGACAAATGTAGATCGATTTTTACTTTTTTCAGGTGTGGTTTAACATGAAATTGGATTTTTTTACAGTACTGAGAAAAGCGTTAAGTCAGTGATTTATATTAAAACACTAATATTACTGGTTTACTTAAAATCGAATATAAATAGGGCTTATTTTACAACTCCTGGCAAATGTTTTTCAAGAACGGTGCCAATGAGGGATATTGGTTGTTATCGCATTATTCAGCTTGTACTCAATAGTGTTTGTAAGTAAGAGCATTGCACATTCTGAAGAATTTCACACTACCACGGTCTCTGTAAATTTCTCTATTTTGTTATAATAAAGCTTCCCACAATGCCACCTTATTTTAGTGTTGTATTTCCCCAAACTCTTTTCACATAATCAGTATTTAAGGTGGCTCCCTATAGTTTTACGATCGCACGCGCACTGAGGACGAAAAGTCGAGTAATCCGCGCGCGCTGAAAAGAGAACGTCAGTGTTTTTGGATATTTTATGAAGTCAACATGAGCACAAAAAGCAAAACTGACAGTGAATATTTTCTTTTGGTATCAAACATGTGGGACGGCATGGCAATCATTTACTCTTCAGCTGTAAAGCATGTCTTGTCCCCCTCTCCGCCGAAAAGTAGTGCTTTTCCATAGTGAGCCACCCTCCTCCATGTGGACTCGAAATCTCCTATTACAGAATTTTTTTGTTAGAACTTTCAAATTTTAGCTTCAAATTTCGTACTTGAAACCACCAGAGATTGGTGCACCTCCGGTTGGTGTCCAGTGTAATTAACACATGCGGACTTACAGTTAACTGCAAATAGCCTGTTCCAGGCGTTTGGTTAGTGAGGAACGGCGGAATGAAAACATGAGAAATATTCGTTGGTGTTTTATTAATCGACCATCGAGCGGGGGAGCCGCGAATTAATCTAGAACCCAGATCTTCCAAGACCAAGCAGAAGGGAGATTTCACTTCTCAGGGTCAAACAGAGTGAAATCTGGGTATGAGATTAGCCGCGAGCCACTCGAGTTTAATTCTATCATGAAATCTGATTGGCCAACAGAAAACAAAAGTTGCTATGTCACAGAACCGTTTTCTGGCTCGAGTTCGCTGACGTTATTTTTCGGTGTAGACAAGCGACAGGCGGAAATACGTCTGCATTCGCAGGCTGTAGAGCACTTTAAAATAATAAACACTGTAGGCTTCCCAACTACCGGAAGGAGGTGCAGTATTCCTTGGAATCATTGGCAGGCGCGTGCCGTCCACTTCTCTAAATCCTGACCCCATTTCAGACCAATAAATGTCACTTTTCATACCCTTTTCTAGGCTTGACCTCTAAAATGCTGTTTTCAAATATGTATGACCGTTCAGTGTATTCTGCGAGGCAAATCGCGCTTTATCGTGGTATTAAAATTGATTCCTCTCGTTTTTGTTTGAAGATGATAAACTCGACAAAAAGAGACATAAATTTCAAGTAATGTCTATATTATGGTTTATTTAAAATTAAGCCATACTTTCGCGGACCAAACCGGCGAAATCATTCTACCCATTTTCAAACCAAAACGATTCACAAGCCATAGCCTTCAAAAAGGCGGCACATACCTTATATAGGGTAGAAACCCCTCTCCCCACGCCCTGAATTAGCTTCTTCTCAGTAACAATAGCTGGAAAGTAAGGAACGCATCTTTAGTAATCAACGAATTAACAGTACGCAAAAACATCTCGATCGAGATAGCGAAAAGTCTCAAGTATGTACAGTGAAACCTGTATTAAGCGGACCCCATATTAAGCGGACACACTCTATTAAATGGACACCTGCTCAAGTTCCCCCTTTTTTTCTTACATTTACTCCAAAATAAACGTGCATTCAGCGGACAACTCTGTTAAGCGGACACGGATACCAATATTAACCCATTTTGTTGCACAAAACCTGTAATAAGCAGACACTTCAAGGGCTTAATTCTGAAAGCCCAGCTCAGACTCCGTCAACATTGTTCACCGATGTCATATTAAAGCTAAGTAGATTATTCCAGATTGATGCATTGAATGACTGGACATTGTGCTACCGGCAGTCCTTGATCTTACAATATGTTACACTATGTTACAAACGGGTTAATATTATTGCACAATATATTTGAACCTGCTTAGAGCGAACAACCCATATCAAGAGGACATTAGCGAGGGTCCAAAGGGTGTCCGCTTAATACAAGTTTCACCTGTATTAACGTACACCAAGCAAGTAAAGAACAGCAAGCAAGTTAAGTACACCAAGCAAGTAAAGTACACCAAGCAAGTAAAGAACACCAAGCAAGTTAAGTACACCAAGCAAGTAAAGTACACCGAGCAAGTAAAGAACACCAAGCAAGTTAAGTACACCAAGCAAGTAAAGTACGCCGAGCAAGTACGGTAAGCCAAGCAAGGAAAGTACATCAAGCAAGTAAAGTACATCAAGCAAGTAAAGTACGCCGAGCAAGTAAAGTACATTAAGCAAGTAAAGCAAATCAAGCAAGTAAAGTACATCAAGCAAGTAAAGTACATTAAGCAAGTAAAGTAAATCAAGCAAGTAAAGTACATCAACCAAGTAAAGTACATCAAGCAAGTAAAGTACATCAAGGAAGTAAAGTACACCAAGCAATTAAAGTAAATCAAGCAAGTAAAGTACATCAAGCAAGTAAAGTACATCAAGCAAGTAAAGTACATCAAGCAAGTAAAGTACACCAAGCACGTAAAGTACATCAAGCAGGTAAAGTACACCAAGCAATTAATGTACATCAAGCTAGTAAAGTACACCAAGCAAGTTAAGTACATTAAGGAATTAAAGTACATCAAGCGAGTAGTGTACACCAAGCAAGTAAAGTACACCAAGCAATTAAAGTACATCAAGCGAGTAGTGTACACCAAGCAAGTAAAGTACACCAAGCAATTGAAGTACATCAAGCAAGTAAAGTACATCAAGCAAGTAAAATACATCAAGTAAAGTACACCAAGCAACTGAAGTACACCAAGCAATTAAAGTACATCAAGAAAGTAAAGTACACCAAGCAAGTAAAGTACACCAAGCAATTAAAGTACACGAAGCAAGTAAAGTACATCAAGCAAGTAAAGTACATCAAGGAAGTAAAGTACACCAAGCAATTAAAGTAAATCAAGCAAGTAAAGTACATCAAGCAAGTAAAGTACATCAAGCAAGTAAAATACATCAAGCAAGTAAAGTACACCAACCAAGTAAAGTACATCAAGCAGGTAAAGTACATCAAGCAATTAATGTACATCAAGCAAGTAAAGTACACCAAGCAAATAAATTACATTAAGGAATTAAGGTACATCAAGCAAGTAAAGTACATCAAGCAAGTAAAGTACACAAAGCAAGTAAAGTACACAAAGCAAGTAAAGTACACAAAGTAATTAAAGTACACCAAGCACGTAAAGTACACCAAGGAAGTAAAGTACATCAAGCGAGTAGTGTACACCAAGCAAGTAAAGTACACCAAGCAATTAAAGTACATCAACCAACTAAAGTAAATTAAGCAAGTAAAATACATCAAGGAAGTAAAGTACACCAAGCAATTAAAGTAAATCAAGCAAGTAAAGTACATCAAGCAAGTAAAGTGCATCAAGCAGGTAAAGTACATCAAGCAAGTAAAGTACACCAAGCAAGTAAAGTACATTAAGGAATTAAGGTACATCAAGCAAGTAAAGTACACCAAACAATTAAAGTACATCAAGCAGGTAAAGTACATCAAGCAAGTAAAGTACATCAAGCAGGTAAAGTACACCAGGCAATTAAAGTACATCAAGCAAGTAAAGTACACCAAGCAAGTAAAGTACACCAAGCAAGTAAAGTACATCAAGCAAGTAAAGTAAATCAAGCAAGTAAAGTACACCAATCAAGTAAAGTACATCAAGCAGGTAAAGTACATCAAGCAAGTAAAGTACACCAAGCAAGTAAAGTACATTAAGGAATTAAGGTACATCAAGCAAGTAAAGTACACCAAACAATTAAAGTACATCAAGCAATTAAAGTACACAAAGCAAGTAAAGTACATCAAGCAAGTAAAGTACACCAGGCAATTAAAGTACATCAAGCAAGTAAAGTACACCAAGCAAGTAAAGTACACCAAGCATTTAAACTTAAGTTCCAGAGAATCGACCCAACGTTGGGTCAAAATCACGCTGCGCGTGAACCGGTCTAGGCTACTTTTTCAGTCATAAAATAAAGTGGGGCTATATTTTGGCCTAGAAGCTCGAAACTGAGCGTGCGATCCCTTTGCGTCTGTCGATTTTACCGAAAACTAAGCCCATTACGAGTTAGGTAAGAGTCCCTGGGACTGGAAAATTTCCCTCAAGTTGCTGAAAATCGACCCAAACTTGGTGAAAATTACTCTGCGCGTACGTCGGTCGGGGCTACTTTTTCAGTCTTACAATGAAGTGGGGCTATATTTCGTTCTGGAAGCTCGAAACAGAGCGTGCGATCGTTTTACCTCTCTCTATTTCACCGAAACCCAAGGCCATCAGCAGTTATTTTAGTGTCCCCGGGACGGGAAAATATCCGCCAGGTTGCTCGAAATCGACTCAAAGTTGGTCAAAATTACGCTGCGCGTAAGGTGGTCTTTTTCAGTCTTAAAATGAAGTAGGGCTATATTTGGGCCTAGAAGCCTTAAGCCCAGCGTGCGATCGCTTTACCTCTGTCCATTTCACCGAAAACCAAGGCAATAACGAGTTAGTTTAGAGTCCCCGAGACTGTAAAATATCCCCCAAGTGTGCTGAAAGTCTTAAAATGAAGTGGGGCTTTATTTCGACCTAAAAACTCGAAACCGAGCGTGCGATCGTTTTACCTGTGTCCATTTCTCCGCAAACCAAGGCCATCAGAAGTTAGTTTAGAGTCCCGGGGACTGGAAAATATCCCCCAAGTTCCGGGAAACCTGATCTTGACCAACTTTGGCTCGTTTTCCCGGAACTTGGGGGATATTTTCCATCCCCAGACTCTACACCAACCTCTGATGGCCTTGGTTTGCAGACAAATGGACACAAGTAAAACGATCGCACGCTCGGTTTCAAGCTTTTAGGCCGAAATAAAGCCCCAATTCATTTTAAGACTAAAAGAGTAGGCGAGACCGCCTTCCGCGTATCGTGATTTTGACCAACTTTGTCTCGATTTCCCGGAATTTGGGGGATATTTTCCAGTCTTAGGGACTGTAAACTAACTTTTGATTGCCTTGGCTTTCAGTGAAATTGCCAGAGGAGAAATATTTCAACGCTCGGTTTCGAGCTTCTAGGCCGAAATATAGCCCCGCTTCATTTTAAGACTGATAGACTAGCCGAAACCGCCTTAAGCGCATCGTGATTTTCACCAACATTGGCTCGAGTTGCCAAAACTTGGGGAATATTGTCCCGTCCTAGGGACGCTAAACTAACTGGTGATGCCGTTGGTTTTCAGTGAAATGCCCAGAGGAAAAATATTTGAGCGCTCGGTTTCGAGCTTCTAGGCCGAAGTATAGCCCCACTTTATTTTAAGACTGATAGAGTAGCTGAGACCGCCCTACGCGCATCGTGATTTTGTCGAACTTTGGCCAGATCTGCCGGAACTTCGGGGATATTTTCCAGTCCCAGGGACTCTAAACTAACTCGTGATGGCCTTGGTTTACAGTGAAAGGGAGAAAGGAAAAATATTTAAAGGCTCAGTTTCGAGCTTCTACGCCGAAATATAGCCCCACTTCATGTTAAGACTGATAGAGTAGCAAGACCGCCCTACGCGAATCTTGATTTTGAGCAAATTTGGCTCCATTTGCCGGAACTTGGGAGATATTTTCCAGTCCCAGGGACTCTAAACTAACTGGTGATGGCCTTGGTTTTCAGTGAAATGGACAGAGGAAAAATATTTGAACGCTCGGTTTTGAGCTTCTAAATCAAAATATAGCCCCACTTTATTTTAAGACTTATAGAGTAGCCGAGACCGCCTTGCGCGCATCGTGATTTTGACCAAATTTGGCTCGATTTGGCGGAACTTAAGGAATATTTTCCAGTCTCAGGGACTCTAACCTAAGTGGCGATGTCCTTGGTTTTCAGTGAAATGGACAGAGAGGAAAAATATTTGAACGCTTGGTTTCGAGCTTCTAGGCCGAAATATAGCGCCACTTCATTTTAAAACCGATAGAGTAGCCGAGATCGGCTTACGCGCATCGTGATTTTGACTAACTTTGGCTCGATTTGCGGGAACTTGGGGGATATTTCCAATCCCAGGAGCTCTAAACTAACTGGTGATGGCCTTGGTTTTCAGTGAAATGGAGACAGGAAAAATTATTGAACGCTCGGTTTTGAACTTCTAGGCCGAAATATAGCCCCACATCATTTTCAGAATGATAGAGTAGCCAAAACCACCTTCCGTGCATAGTGATTTTGATCAATTGTGGCTCGATTTCCCGGAACTTGGAGGATATTTTCCAGTCCCGGGAACTCTTAACTAACTCCTGATGGTCTTGGTCTGTAGAGAAATGGACACAGGTAAAACGATCGGTTTTGAGGTTTTCGGCCGAAATATAGCGCCACTTCATTTCAAGACTGATAGAGTAGCCGAGACCGCCTTCTGCGCATCGTGATCTTGACCAAGTTTGGCATGATCTGGCGGAGCTTGGGGGATATTTTCCAGTCCCGCGGACCCTAAACTAACTCCTCATGGCCTTGGTTTGCAGAGAAATGGACACATGTAAAACTATCGCACGCTCGGTTTCGAGCTTTTAGGCAGAAATATAGCCCTACTTCATTTTAAGACTAAAAGAGTAGCCGAGACCCCCTAACGCGCATTGAGATTTTGACCAACTTTGCCTCGATTTGCCGGACTTTGTACGCATCGTGATCTTGACCAACTTTGGCTCGATTTGCCGGAACTTGGGGGATATTTCTCACTCCCGGATACTCTAAAGTAACTCCTGATGCCTTCTGGTTTGCAGAGAAATAGACACATGTAAAACGATCGCTCGCTCGGTTTCGAGCTTTTAGGCCGAAATATAGCCCCACTTCGTTTTAAGCCTGGAAGAGTAGACAAAACCGCCTTGCGCGCATCGTGATCTTGACCAACTTTGGCTTGCTTTCCCGGAACTTGTGGGATATTTTCCATTCCCGGAGACTCTAACCTAACTACTGATGGCCTTGGTTTGCAGAGAAATGGACACAGGTAAGAGGATCGCACGCTCGAACTCGAGCTTTTAGGCCAAAATATAGCCCCACTTCATTTTAAGCCTGAAAGAGTAGCCGAGACCGCCTTACGTGCATCCTGATCTTGACCAACTTTGACTTGATTTTCTGGAACATGCGGGGTATTTTCCAGTCCCGGGGACTCAAAACTAACTCCTGATGGCTTTGGTTTGCAGAGAAATGGACACAGGTAAAACGAACGCACGCTCGGTTTCCAGCTTTTACGCAGAAATATAGCCCCACTTCATTTTAACACTGAAAGAGTAGCCGAGACCACCTTACACGCATTGTGACTTTGACCAAATTTGGCTCGATTTCCAAAAACTTGGGGGATATTTTCCAGTCCCAAGGACTCTATACTAACTCCTGAAATGCTTGGTTTGAAGAGAAATGGACACAAGTAAAACGATCCCTTGCTTGATTACGAACTTTTAGGCCGAAATATAGACCCACCTAATTTTAAGACCGAAAGAGTAGCCGAAACCGCCTTGCGCGGATCGTGACCTTGACCAAGTTTGACTCCATTTCCTGGAACTTGGGGGATATTTTCCAGTCCCGGAGACTCTAAACTAACTCCTGATGGCCTTGGTTTGCAGAGAGATGGACACAGGTAAAAAGATCACACGCTCGGTTTCGAGGTTTTAGGGCGAAATATAGCCCCACTTTATTTTAAGACTAAAAGAGTAACCCAGACCAACTTTGGCTCGCTTTCCTTTCGATTTGCTAGATTTCGGCCTAAAAGCTCGAGACCGAGCAAAGATCGTTTTACCTGTGTCCATTTCTGTGCAAACCAAGGCCATCAAGAGTTAGTTTAGAGTCCCTGGGTTTGGAAAATATCCCCCAAGTTCCGGCCAATCGAGCCAAAGTTGGTCAAGATTACGATGCGCGCAAGACGTTCTCCGCTACTCTTTCAGTCTTAAAATGAAGTGGGGCGATATTTCGGCCTAAAAGCTCAAACCTGAGCGTACGATCGTTTTACCTGTGTTTATTTCTGCGTAAACAAAGGCCATCAGGAGTTATTTTAGAGTCCCCGAGACTGGAAAATATATCCCAAGTTCCGGCAACTCGAGCCAGAGTTTGTCAAGAATACGATGCGCGTTAGGCGGTGTCGGCTACTCTTTCAGTCTTAAAATAAAGTGGGGCTATATTTGGGCCTAAAAGCTCGAAACCGAGCATGCGATCATTTTAGCTGTGTCTATTTCTCTGCAAACCAAGGCCATCAAGAGTTCGTTTAGAATCCCCGGGACTGGAAAATATCCCCCAAGTTCCGGCAAATTGAGCAAAATTTTGGTCAAGATCACGAAGCGCGCAAAGCGGTCTCGGCTACTCCTTCAGTCTTAAAATGAAGTAAGGCTATATTTCGGCCTAAAAGCTTAAAACTGAACGTGCGATCGTTTTATGGGACTGCAGACTATCCCCAAAGTTCGGGGAAATCGATCAAGCCGAAATATAGTCCCACTTCATTTTAAGACTGATAGAGTACCCGAGACCGCCTAACGCGCATGTTGGTTTTGACTAACTTTGGCTAGATTTGCCGGAACTTGGGGGATATTTTCCAGTGCCAGGGACTCTAACCTAACTCGTGATAGTCTTGGTTTTCAGTGAAATGGACAGAGCAAAAATATTTGAACGCTCGGTTTCGAGCTTCTAGGCCGAAATATAGTCCGACTTCATTTTGAGACTGATCGAATAGCCGAGACTGCCTAACGTGTATCGTGATTTTGACAACCTTTGGCTCGATTTGCTGGAACTTGGGAGATATTTTTCAGTGCTAGGGACTCTAAACTAACTCGTGATGGTCTTGGTTTTCAGTGAAATGGACAGAGGAAAAGTATCTGAAGCTAGGATTACGTCCAAAATTGAGCTGGTGGTTTCCGTTACTCGTGTTGGCTTAGATATAAGTTGTGAGAGATTGTAGGAGCGGCAAAAATTTAGTAAGGCTTTCGTCTCGGGATTGTCGTCTCTCTCAAGACGACAATTCATATCTCCAAGCAGGTAGATAGGCACATTTAACGACGAAGCATAAATAAAGGTTTAATTAAGTCAGAGTCAAAACATGACAGTGGAGTATTTGGTGGTCTATACGCGGTACAAACGATAAACGATCTTGTGTTCTTGACCTGGATTTTAAGCCACAGTTGCTGGAAACCGGATGGTGCGGTAAATGATATATCACTCAAGTACTCGGCTTTAAAATTTCGCGAAACATAGGCACAGACGCCGCCGCCTCTGCTATTCTGACGATCAAGACGATGGATGACACAACCAGGGATTTCGATTTCCAAATCTTGAACCGTGCCGTTGAGCCATGTTTATCATTGTTGATCATGCCATGTTTATTTGAACGCTCCCTTTCGAGCTTCTAGGCAGAAATATACCCCTACTTCATTTTAACACTGATAGAGTAGCCGAGACCGCCTTAAGCGCATCGTGATTTTGAAAATCTTTGGCTCGATTTGACGGAACTTGGGGGATATTTTCCAGTCTCAGGGACTCTAAACTAACTCGTGATGGCCTTGGTTTTCAGTGAAATGGACAGAGGAAAAATATTTGAACGCTCGGTTTGGAGCTTCTAGGCCAAAATATAGCCCCACTTCACTTTAAGAGTGAGAGAAGGTAGCCGAGAGCGCCTTACGCGCAGGGCGATTTTTACCAACTTTCGGTCGATTTCCAGGAACTCGCGTTATATTTTCGAGTCCTGGGGAATCTAAACTAACTCGTGATGGCCTTGGTTTTCAGTGAAGTGGACAGAGGAAAAACAGTTGAACGCTCTGTTTGGCTCGGTTTCGGGCTTCTAGGCCGAAATATAGCTCCACTTCACTTTAAGAGTGAGAAAAGGTAGCCGAGACCGCCTAACGCGCACGCGATTTTCACCAACTTTGGGCCGATTTTAAGGAATTAGCGAGATGTTTTCCAGTCCCAGGGATTCTAAAGTAACTGGTGATGGCCTCGGTTTTCAGTGAAATAAACAGAGGAAAAATATTTGAACGTTCGGTTTCGAGCTTCTAGGCCAAAATATAGCCCCACTTCACTTTAAGAGTGAGAGAAGGTAGGCGAGACCGCCTTACGCGCAGAGCGATTTTTACCAGCTTTGGGTCGATTTGCAAGAACTTGCGTTATATTTTCCAGTCCTGGAGAGTCTAAACTAACGCGTAATGGCCTTGGTTTTCAGTAAATTGGCCAGAGGAAAAATAGTTGAACGCTCGGTTTCGCTCGGTTTCGGGCTTTTAAGCCGAAATATAGCCCCAGTTCACTTTAAGAGTGAGAAAAGGTAGCCCAGACCGCCTAACGCGCACGGCGATTTTCACCAACTTTGGGCCGATTTCCAGGAATTAGCGGGATATTTTCCAGTTCTGGGGACTCTAAACTAACTTGTAATGGCCTTCGTTTCAGTAAAATAGACAGAGGAAAAATATTTGAACGCTCGGTTTCGAGCTTCTAGGCCGAAATATAGCCCCACTTCATATCAAGAGTGAGAAAAGGCTGCCGAGACCGCCTTACGTGCAGGGCGATTTTCACCAACTTTGGGTCGATTTCCAGGAAGTTGCGGAATATTTTCCAGTCCCGGGGTCCCTAAGCTAACTCTTGATGGCCTTGGTTATTAGAGAAATTGACAGAGAAACAATATTTGAGCGCTCGGTTTCGATCTTCTAGGCCGAAGTATAGCTACACTTTAATTTAAGAGTAAGAAACGGTAGCCGAGATCGCCTTACGCGCAGGGCGATTTTCACCAACTTTGGGTCGATTTCCGAGAATTTCGGGGATATTTTCCAGTCTCGGGGACTCTAAACTAACTCGTGATTGCCGTGGTCTTCAGTGAAATGGACAGAGGAAATATATTTGAACACTTGATATTGAGGTTCTAGGCCAAATTATTGCACCACTTCACTTTAAGAGTAAGAAAAGGTAGCCGAAAGCGCCCTATGCGCAGGGCGATTTTCACCAAATTTAGGTCGATTTCCAGGAACTTGCAGGATATTTTAAAGTCCCGGGGAATATAAAGTAACTCGTGATGGCCTTGGTTTTCAGTAAAATAGACAGAGGTAAAATATTTGAACGCTCCGTTTAGGAGCTTCTAGGCCGAGTATAGCCCCACTTTACTTTAAGAGTAAGAAAAGGTAGCCGATACCGCCTTACGCGCAAAGCGATTTTCACCAACTTTGTGTGGACTTCCAGGAACTTGCAGGATGTTTTCCAGTCCCGGGGACTCCAAGCTAACTCGTGACGGGCTTGGTTTTAAGTGAAATGGACAGAGGAGAAATATTTGAACGCACGGTTTAGAGCTTCTAGGCCGAAATATAGACCCATTTCACTTTAAGGGTGAGAAAAGGTAGCCGAGACCGCCTTACGCCTAGGGCGATTTTAAGCAACTTTGGATCGATTTCCAGGAACTTGCGGGATATTTTCCTGTCCCGGGAGTTCTAAACTAACACGTGATGGGCTAGGTTTTCAGTAAAATGGACAGAGGTAAAATATTTGAACGCCGAAATATAGCCCCACTTCATTTTAAGACTGAAAGAGTAGCCGAGACCGCCTTACGCGCATCGTGATCTTGACCAACTTTGGCTCCATTTTCCGGAACTTGAAGGATATTTTCCAGTCCCAGGGATTCTAAACTAACTCCTGAATGTCTTGGTTTGCAGAGAAACGGGCAAAGATAAAACGATCGCACGCTCGGTTTCAAGCTTTTAGGCCGAAATATAGCCCAACTTCATTGTAAGACTAAAAGAGTAGCCGAGACCGCCTTTGGCTTGCTTTCCCGGAATTTATGGGATATGTTCCAGTCCCGGGTCCCTAAAGTAACTCCTGATTGCCGTGGTTTCCAGAGAAATAGACACAGGTAAAACGATCCCACGCTCGGTTTCGAGCTTTTAGGCCGTAATATAGCCCCACTTCATTTTAAGACTGAAAGAGTAGCCGAGACCGCCTTGCGCACATCCCGATCTTGAGCAACCTTGGCTCGATTTCCTTTCGATTTGCTATATTTCGGCATAAAAGCTCGAAACCGAGGAAAGATCGTTTTACCTGTGTCCATTTCTCTGCAAATTAAACCAAGGCCATCAAGAGTTAATTTAGAGTCCCTGGGTTCAAAAAATATCCTTCAAGTTTCGGGAAATCGAGCCCAAGTTGATCAAAATGACGACGCGCGTAAGGCGATCTCGGCTACTCTTTCAGTCTTAAAATAAAGTGAGGCTATATTTCGGGCTAAAAGCTCGAAACCGAGCATGCGATCCTTTTGCCTGTGTCCATTTCTCTGCTAACCAAGGCCATCAGGACTTAGTTTAAAGTCCCCGGGACTGGAAAATATCCCCCAATTTCCGGAAAAACGAGCCAAAGTTGGTCAAGATCACGACGCGCATAAGGCGGTCTGGGCAACTCCTTAAGTCTTAAAATAAAGTGGGTCTATATTTCGGCCGTAAAGCTCAAAACCGAGCGTGCCATCGTTTTACCTGTGTCCATTTCTCTGAAACCAAGGCTATCAGGAGTAAGTTTACAGTCCCCGGGACTGGGAGATATTTTCCAAACTAACTCCTGATGGCCTTGGTTTGCAGAGAAATGGACACAGGTAAAATGCTCGCACGCTCGGTTTCAAGCTTTTAGGCCGAAATATAGCTCAACTTTATTTTAAGACTGAAAGAATAGGCGAGACCGCTTTGCGCGCATCGTGATCTTGACCAACTTTGGCTTAATTTCCAGGAACTTGGGGGATATGTTCCAGTCCCGGGGACTCTAAGCTAACTCCTGATGGCCTTGGTTTGAAGAGAAATGAACACAGGTAAGAGGATCGGAGGCTCGAATTCGAGCATTTAGGCCAAAATATAGCCCAACTTCATTTTAAGCCTGAAAGAGTAGCCGAGACCGCCTTACGTGCATCGTGATCTTGACCAACTTTGGCTTGATTTTCCGGAACTTAGGGAATATTTTCCAGTCCCGGGTATTCTAAACTAACTCCTGATGGCCTTGGTTTGCAGAGAAATGGACACAGGTAAAACGATCGCACGCTCGGTTTTAAGCTCTTAGGTGGAAGTATAGCACAAGTTCATTTTAAGACTGAAAGAGTAGCCTAGACCGCCTTACGATCATTGCGATCTTGACCAACTTTGGCTCGATTTCCCGGAACTTGGGGGATATTTTCCAATCCCGGGAACTCTAAACTAACTCCTGATGGCCTTGGTTTCCAGAGTACTGGACACAGGTAAATTAATCGCACGCTTGGTTTCGAGCTTGTAGGCCAAAATATAGCCCCACTTCATTTTAAGACTGAAAGAGTAGCTGAGACCGCCTTACGCGCATCGTGATCTTGACCAACTTCGGCTCGATTTCCCGGAACTTGGGGATTATTTTCCAGTCCCAGGAACTCTAAACTAACTCCTGATGGCCTTAGTTTGCAGAGAAATGGGCACAGGTAAAACGATTGCACGCTCTGTTTCGAGCTTTGAGGCCGAAATATAGCCCCACTTCATTTTAAGACTGAAAGAGTAGGCGAGACCGCTTTACGCGCATCGTGATCTTGACCAACTTTGGCTCGATTTGCCGGAACTCGGGGCAAAATTTTCCTGTTCTAGGGCTTCTAAACTAACTTCTGATGGTCTTGGTCTGCAGAGAAATGGACACAGCTAAAACGATCGCTCGCTTGCTTTCGAGCTTTCAGTCCGGAAAATAGGCCCACTTCAATTTAAGACTGAAAGAGTAGCCAAAAAGACGTTGCGCGCATCGTGATTTTGACCAACTTTGGCTTGATTTGCCGAACTTGGGGGATGTTTTTCGAGTCCCGGGGACTCTAAACTAACTCCTGATGGCCTCGGTGTGTAAAGAAATGGACACAGGTAAAACCATTGCACGCTCGGTTTCGAGCTTTTAGACCGAGATATAGCCCCAATTCATTTTAAGACTGAAATAGCAGCCAAGACCGCCTTGCGCGCATGGTGATCTTGACCAACTTTGGCTCGATTTCCCGGAACTTGGGGGATATTTTTCAGTCCCGGGGACTCTAGAGTAACTCCTGATGGCCTTGGTTTCCAGAGAAATGGACACAGGTAAAACGATCGCACTCTCGGTTTGCAGCTTTTAGCCCGTAATCTAGCCCCACTTCATTTTTTAAGACTGAAAGAGTAGCCAAAACCGCCTTAAGCGCATCGTGATCTTCACCAACTTTGGCTCCTTTTCCCGGAACTTCAGGAAGAATTTTAAATCCTAGGGACTCTAACCTAACTCTTGGCTGCCTTGGTTGGCAGAGAAATGGACACAAGTAAGAGGATTGCACACTCGGTTTCAAGCTTTTAGGCCGAAATATAGTCCCACTTCGTTTTAACACTGAAAGAGTAGCCGAGACCGTCTTACGCGAAACGCAATCTTGACCAACTTTGGCTTGATTTCCCGGAGGTTGGGAGATATATTCCAGTCTCGGGGACTCTAAACTAACTCCTGATGACCTTGGTTTGCAGAGACATGGACACAGGTAAAACGATGGCACGCTCGCTTTCGAGCTTTTAGAGCGAAATATAACCCCACTTTTATTTAAAACTAAAAGAGTATTCAAGACCGCCTTTCCCGCATCGTGATCTTGACCAACTTTGGCTCGATTTCCTGGAACTTGGGGGATATTTTCCATTCCGGGGGACACTAAACTAACTTTTGATAACCTTGGTTTGCAGAGGAAAGGACACAGGTAAAACGATCGCACGCTCGGCTTGAAGCTTTTAAGCCAAAATGTAGCCCCACTTCATTTTAAGACTTGAAAGAGTAGCCGAGACCGCCTTGCGTGCATCGCGATCATCACCAACTTGTACTCAATTTCCCTGAACTTGGGGGATATTTTCCAGTCCCGGGGACCCTAAACTAACTGCTGATGGCCTTCGTTTCCAGAGAAATGGACACAGGTGAAAGTATGGCACGCTCGGTTTTGAGCATTTAGGGCGAAATGTAGCCCCACTTTATTTTGAGACTGAAAGAGTAGCCGAGACCGCCTTGCGCGCGTCGTGATCTTGAACAACTTTGGCTCCATTTCCTGGAACTTGAGGGATATTTTCTAGACCGAGGGATTCTAAACTAACTCCTGATGGCCCTTGTTTGCAGAGAAATGGACACAGGGAAAACGATCGCACGCTCGGTTTCGAGCTTTTAGGCTGAAATATAGCCCCAATTCATTTTAAGACTAAAAGAGTAGCCGAGACCGCCTTGCGCACATCGCGATCTTAAGCAACATCTGCTCGATTTCCTTTCGATTTGCTATATTTCGGCCTAAAAGCTCAAAACTGAGTAAAGATCGTTTTACCTGTGTCCACTTGTTTGCAAACCAAGGTCATCAAGAGTTAGTTTAGAGTCTCTGGGTTTAAAAAATATCCCTCAAGTTTCGGGAAATCGAGCCAAAGCTGGTCAAAATTACGATACGCTTAAGGCGATCTAAGCTACTCTTTCAGTCTTAAAATGAAATGAGGCTATATTTCGGCCTAAAAGCTCGAAACCGAGCGTGCGATCGTTTTACCTGTGTCCATTTCTCTGCAAACCAAGACCATCAGGAGTTAGCTTAGAGTCCCCGGGACTGGAATATATCTCCGAAGTTCCGGGAAATCGAGTCAAAGTTGGTCAAGATCACGATGCGCTTAAGGCGGTCTCGGCTACTGTTTGAGGCTTAAAAGGAAGTGGGGCTATATTTGGGCCTTGAAGCTCGAAACCGAGCGTTCAAATTTTTTTCTGGTCATTTCACCGGAAACCAAGGCCACATCGATTTAGTTCAGGGTCCCTGGGAGTGGAAAATATCCTCCAAGTTACTGGAACTCCACCCAAAGTTGGTCAAAATTACGCTTTGCATAAGGCGGTTTGGGCTACTTTTTAGTCTTAAAATGTAATGGGGCTATATTTCGGCTTAAAAGCTCGAAAACGAGCGTTAAATTATTTTTATTTCTGTCCACTTCAACGAAAACCAAGGCCGTCACGAGTTAGTTTAGAGTTCCTGGGACTGGAAAATATCACCCAAGTTGATGGAAATCGGCCCAAAATTGGTAAAAATCACGCTGCGCGTAAGGCGGTTTTGGCTACTTTTTCAGTCTTTAAATGAAGTGGGGCTTTATTTCGGCCTAGAAGCTCGAAGTCGAGCGTTCAAATATTTTCCTTTTTTCTTTTTACCGAAAACCAAGGCAATCACAAGTTAGTTTAGAGTCCCCGGGACTGAAAAATACCCCCCAACTTGCTCGAAATCGAGCCAAAGTTGGGCAAAATCACGTTGCACGTAAGGCGGTGTCGGGTACTTTTTTAGTCTTAAAATGAAGTGGGCTATATTTTGTCCTAGAAGCTTGAAACCGAGCGTTTAATTAGTTTTCCTTTGTCCATTTCACTAAAAACCAAGGCCATTACGAGTTAGCTTAGGGTCTCTGGGACTGGAAAATATCCCTCAAGCTGCTGGAAATGGACCCAAAGTTGGTTAAAATCACGCTGCGGGTAAAGCGGTCCTAGCTACTGTTTCAGTCCTAAAATAAAGTGGGGCTATATTTCCGCCTAGACGCTCGAAAGCGAGCGTGCCATCGTTTTACCTCTCTCCATTTCACCGAAAACCAAGGCCATCACGGGTTAGTTTAGAGTCCCCAGGACGGGAAAATATCCCCTAAGATGCTGGAAATCGACTCAAAGTTGGTCAAAATCACGGTACGCGTAAGGCGGTCTGGGTTACTTTTTAAGTCTGAAAATAAAGTGGGGCTATATTTCGGGACTAGAAGCTCGAAACCGAGCGTGGAACTGTTTTTGCGTTATGTTTGGCAAAATGCACCAAACTTGGAAAAATGCGCCACACTTGGAAAACTGCGCCACGCTTCCAAAATTGTGCCACACTCGGAAAAATGTGGCACACTTAAAAAAATGCGGTTCAGTTGGTAAAATGCGGCAACCTTGGAAAAATGTTCTACACTTGGAAAAATATGCCACACTTGGAAAAAAGCGCCACACTTGGAAAACTGCGCCGCACTTAGAAAAATGCGCCACACTTGAAAAAATGTGCCACACTTGGAAAACTGGGCAACACTTGAAAAAATGCGGCACAGTTGGAAAAATGCGCCACACTTGGAAAACTGCGCCACACTGAGAAAAATGCGCAACCCTTTCAAAAAATGTGCCACACTTGGAAAACTGGGCAACACTTGTAAACAAATGCAAAACAGTTGGTAATATGCGCAGCACTTGGAAAATTGCTCAACGTTTGTTAAAATGCACCACACTTGGAAAACTGCGCCACACTTAGAAAAATGCGCCACACTTGAAAAAATGTGCCACACTTGGAAAACTGGGCAACACTTGAAAAAATGCGGCACAGTTGGAAAAATGCGCCACACTTGGAAAACTGCGCCACACTTAGAAAAATGCGCAACCCTTTCAAAAAATGTGCCACACTTGGAAAACTGGGCAACACTTGTAAACAAATGCAAAACAGTTGGTAATATGCGCAGCACTTGGAAAATTGCTCAACGTTTGTTAAAATGCACCACACTTGGAAAAATGCGCCACGCTTGGAAAATTGCGCAATTTTTGGACAAATGCGCCAGACTTGGAAAAATGTGCGACACTTAGAAAAATGGGCAACAATCGGAAAAATGTGCCACACTTGAAAAAACGCGACACAGTTGGTAAAATGAAGCAACCTTGGAAAAATGCGCTACACTTAGAAAAATGTGCCCAACTTGAAAAAATGCATCACACTTGGAAAACTACGCCACACTTAGAAAAATGCGCCAAAGTTGCCATAATGTGCCAAACTTGGAAAATTGAGTAACACTTGGAAACATGTGCTACACTTCAAAAAACGCGGCAAAGTTGTTAAAGTGCGCAACCTTAAAAAAATGGGCCACACTTGGCAAAATGCGCCACACTTGCAAAAATGCGCCACGTTGGGCAAAATGCACCACATTTGCAAAAATCCGCCACACTTGGAAAGTTGCGCCAAACTTGGAAAAATGCGCCACACTTGGAAAAATCCGCCAGACTTAAAAAAGTGTGCCACACTTTAAAAAAATGCGGCAGAGTTGTTAAAATGCGCCACACTTGGAAAAATCCTTAACGTTTGGCAAAATGCACCACACTTGGAAAAATGCGCCACACTTGAAAAATTACGCCAAACTCGGAAAAATGCGCCACTCTTAGAAAAATGCGCCACACTTAAAAACTTGCGCCAAACTTGGAAAAATACGCCACACTTGCAAAAATGTGAAACACTTGGAAAAATGTGCCACACTTAAAAAAAAATGCGGCACAGTGGGTAAAATGAAGCAACCTTGGAAAAATGCGCCACACTTGGCAAAATGCTCCACACTTGCAAAAATGTGTCACACTTGGAAAACTAGGCAACACTTGAAAAAAAGCAGCACAGTTGGTAAAATGCGGCAACCTTGGCAAATGCGCCACACTTGCAAAAATGTGCCACACTTGCAAAAATGCGCCACACTTGAAAAAAGTGCGCCAAGCTTGCACAAATTTGCCGCACTTGGAAAACTGTGCCACACTTAGAAAAATGCGCCACACTTGCAAAAATATGCCACACTTAGAAAACAGGGCAACACTTGAAAAAATGCGGCACAGTTGGTAAAATGCGGCAACCTTGAAAAATGCGCCACACTTAGAAAAATGTGCCACACTTGGAAAAATGCGCCACAGTAGGAAAACTGCGCCATTTTTAGGAAAATGCGCCAAACTTGTAAAAAATGCGGAAAAGTTGGTAAAATGCGCCACACTTGGAAAATGCTTAACGTTTGGCAAAATGCATAACACTTGGATAAATGCGCCAAACTTAAAAGAATGCGCCACACTCGCAGAAATGTGCCCTACTTGGAAAAATTGGCAACACTTTAAAAAATGTGCCACACTTGACAAAAGGCGGCACAGTTGGTAAAATGAAGCAACCTTGGAAAAATGCGCCACACTTAGAAAAATGTGCCCCACCTGAAAAAATGCATCACAATTGGAAAACTACACCACACTTAGAAAAATGCGCCACACTTAGAAAATTGGGTGACATTTGGAAAAATGTGCTACAACTGAAAAAATGCGGCACAGTTGCTAAAATGCGCAAACTTGAAAAAATGCGCCACACTTCGAAAAATGCGCAACGTCTGGCAAAATGCACCACACTTGGAAAAATGCGCCACTTTTGGAAAACTGCGCCACACATAAAAAAATGCGCCACACTTGCAAACATGTGCCACACTTCGAAAAATAGGCAGCACTTGAAAAAACGCGGCAAAGTTGGTAAAATGCTGCAACCTTGAAAAAATGCGCCACACTGGGAAAAATGCGCCACGTTTGGCAAAATGCACCACAGCTGGAAAAATGCGCCGCACTTGAAAAAAATTCGCCAAACTTGGGAAAAGGCGCCACACTTGGAAAACTGCGCCACACTTAGAAAAATGCTTGACACTTGAAAATATGCGGTACAGTTAATAAAATGTTCATTTCACCGAAAACCAATGCCATCACGAGTTAGTTTAGAGTGTCTGCGACTGGAAATAAATACCCCAAGTTGCTAAAAATCGACCCAAAGTTGGTCGATATCACGCTGCCCTTAAAACGCTCTGGGCTACCTTTTGAGTCTTAAAATAAAATGAGCCGATATTTTAGCCCAGAAAATCGAAACCAAGGGTTTAATTTTTTTTCCTCTGTCTATTTCACCCAAAACCAAGGGCATCACGACTTAGTTAAGAGTCCCTGGGACTTAAAAATATCCCCCAAGTTGCCGGAAATCGACCCAAAATTGGTAAAAATCACGTTGCACGTAAGGCGGTCTCGGCTACTATTTTAGTGTTAAAATGAAATCCGTTATATTTCGGCCTAGAAGCTCGAAACCGAACGTGCGATCGTTTTATATCTGTCCATTTCACTCAAAACCAACGCCATCAGGAGTTAGTTTAGAGTCCCCCGGACTGGAAAATAACACCAAGCAATTAAAGTACATCAAGCAAGTAAAGTACACCAAGCAAGTAAAGTACACCAAGCAAGTAAAGTACACCAAGCAATTAAAGTACATGAAGTAAGTAAAGTGCATCAAGCAAGTAAAGGACACCAAGCAAGTAAGGTACATCAGGCAAGTAAAGTACACCAAGCAAGTAAAGGACACCAAGCAAGTCAAGTACATCAAGCAAGTAAAGTACACCAAGCAAGAAAAGTATACCAAGCAAGTAAAGTATATCAAGCAAGTAAAGTACCCCAAGCAAGTAAAGTACATGAAGTAAGTAAAGTGCATCAAGCAAGTAAAGGACACCAAGCAAGTAAAGTACATCAGGCAAGTAAAGTACATCAAGCAAGTAAAGTACACCAAGCAAGTAAAGTACACCAAGCAAGTAAAGTACACCAAGCAAGTAAAGTACATTAAGCAAGTAAAGTACACCAAGAAAGTAAAGGACACCAAGCAAGTAGAGTACACCAAGCAAGTAAAGTATATCAAGCAAGTAAAGTAAATCAAGAAAGTAAAGGTCACCAAGCAAGCAGAGTAGATCAAGCGAGTTAAGTATACGAAGTAAGTAAAGTACAGGAAGCTCGTACAGTAACTGGGGACATAATATGTTGCTGTACACCAAGTACTCACTATTACATGTAACTATACGCGGATGCATATATGGTATTCTGCCATGAAGTATATACCATTGCTGGGGATGTTTTGGGCTTGCTGAGATGACCGCAGTCCCCTAGGAGGTCGTTAGCGATGACCAGTAGTCCCGTCCAATCATTATGACTAGAGTGTCGCCGAGAGCGGGCTACGTGCAGCGCGATTTTGACCAACTTTGGGTCGATTTCCAGGAACTTGGGCGATATTTTTTCAGCCCTAGGGACTCTAAACTAATTCAAGAAGACTTTGATAGTAGTATAGTAAACGGCGGTACTAGGACATTATGCAAAAAAGCGGCCTTCTTACTTCCCTAGAAACCAAAAAATACCTTCGCCGGGCCTCAACTCGAAAAATGCATTTTCAGGCCTCTAAGAGTATGTTCCGTCCTAAGCCCGCTCATGAGGAAATTTCATGTCTCCCAACCCTCTAGAAATCGAACAATTCTTCTGCTAGAAACACTGTGCGGAATCGGCTCATTACCAAAAAATACTCTTGCCACCCCTCTAGAAATCATAAAAATCCTTCTGCCAGAAACAGCATAAATTGGGCTGTCCCGGGTCTCCGCTAATCAAAAAATGGCTCACCAAGTGGCAAAACAGAGCTTTTGATTGACACTTAAAGAGAAATCGACAATTATACAGTGGCAATGATGAGTAAGAAAAATAGAAATTATGAACATAAAAAATTATCCAACTATAATATAGATGAATAAATCAGAATTGAATAATTTATCAAAGAAACAATTAGTTGATCTATTGTTGAAAGATCAACAAAAATCAAAACAACCTATTCCAGCACCTCGGAAAACTGTAAAACAAATGATACAAGATTATGAGGAAAATATTATTGCACCACCTCTGGAATTTAGACATAAACCAATTCCTAAACCTCGTATTAAATCCAAAAAAACACCTTTTCCAAAACCTAGAACAAAAGTAGTAGAATTATCTATTGGAGCTATGTTGAAGATAGAGAAACCAATCCCTAAACCTCGTATCAAATCTAAAAAACCAATACCAGCTCCAAGAACTAGAATAACGCTGGTTAAACTAGCTCTGAAAGATGCTGTTACAACTTATAAGATTAATTTGAAAAATAAAAGTGATCCGTTGGTTCAATTACAAACAACCAGACAAGCAATTGGTCATCATTTTAATAAATCTCACTTGGAAAAAAGTAAGAATTCCAAATTTTATGAAACTATGAGAATAACTTTCATCAAAGAAGTTCCTAGTAATGAGAAAAGGGATGATATCGAGGTTGAAATTGATAACATGGGTGGTAAGCATTGTTTGAAACGAAAAATTGCTCCTTTCAATAGTAAAGCCTGTCACAAATATCATTGATTTAAATCAACAATTGAAAATTTCTCAGGAAGAGATTCTGAAAAAGATTGCACAATGGCTATCAGAGGGTAGTGGTTGGATAATCGATAAAATTGATAACCATTATCTGAATATTGTCAAATATGTTCCACTGTCAGCCAAGTCATATATCCAACTTCCGAAAGAGTTGAGAAACCCAACAAAACGCCTGATCAATGTGAAAAATAAGGACAATCGGAATGTTTCAGATGGTGTCATATCAGGTATTTGAATCCACAAGAGATTCATCCGGAGAGAATCAAGAAATCAGACAGATCACTTATTAATAAGTTAGATTATTCTAATGTTGAATTTCCGGTTAAAGTCACTAGTTTCAATAAAATTGAGAAACAGAACAGTATCAGAATTAATGTTTTCGGTTATGAAAATAAACAAGCATATCCAATGTATGTTTCCAAAGAACGATTTGATGATCATTTGAATCTTCTATTAATAACCAATGAGGACAAACAACACTATTTGTTGATCAAAGACTTTGATAGATTCATGTACAATCAAACCAAACATGAGCATAGAAAACACTCTTGTATGTACTGTCTACAGTGTTTGTCATCTGAAGATCTTCTTAGTAAACACAAGACTGAGTGTATTGCTATTAACGGTGAACAAGCAATAAAAATGCCTGAGAAGGGTGAGAAAATTAAGTTTCAAAATCACAGCCCACAGTTAAAAGCACCATTTGTGATTGATGCTGATTTCGAAGCAGTTACAGAAAAAGTAGATTCTTGTAAACCAAATGATAATGATTCATATACTGAAGCTTATCAAAAACATACTGATTGTGGATTCAGTTATAAAGTCGTCTGCTGTTATGATGATAAGTATTCCAAACCAGCTCAAATTTACCAAGGTGAAAATGCGGTTTGCAAATTCATGGAAAAAATAATAGATGAAGTGAAATACTGCAGAAATACTATCAAATACAAGTTCAATAAACCAATCAAGATGACTCCTGCTGACGAAGAGACTTTCAAACAAGCAACAGAGTGCCATATTTGTGGCAAGAAGTATAACAACAAGGACAAAAGAGTCAGAGATCATTGTCACGTGACAGGTAAATACAGAGGGTCTGCTCATGAAGCTTGCAACCTCAATTTTCAACTAACAGATAAGATACCAGTCATATTTCATAATCTTAGAGGTTATGACAGCCATTTTATAACGCAGCAGATTGGTCAAATAGCTAAGAATAACACCTATACCAATAAGAAAGGTGAGGAGCAAGAAATGAAGATTAATTGCATCCCGAATAGTATGGAGAAATATATGGCATTCATGTTAGGCCACAATTTGGTATTTATTGATAGTTTCCAGTTCATGAGTTTGGATAAACTAGTCGATAATCTGCCCAAGGAATCATTAAAATACACATCTGAAGTTTTCCAAGGAAAAGCACTTGATTTGACGTCAAAGAAAGGTGTTTATCCATACGACTATATGGACTCATTTGAAAAGTTCAATGAAACCAAGCTACCAACAAAAGATTAATTCTACAGTATTCTAAATGATGAACATATCTCTGATGATGACTATAAACATGCCAAGCGTGTTTGGAAAGGATTTGAGCTCAAGAATATGGGTGAGTATCATGATCTATATTTGATGTCAGATATTCTGTTACTCGCTGATGTATTTGAAAATTTCAGGAAACCATGCCTTGAATACTATAAGCTCGATCCAGCTCATTATTTCACGAGTCCAGGTTTATCTCGGGATGCCATGCTTAAGATGACAAATATTGAACTTGAATTAATGAGTGATATTGATATGTTTCAATTTATTGAGAAGGGTATGCGTGGAGGAACAAGCTATATCGCCAACAGATTTGGTGGGGCTAATAACAAGTACATGAAATCATATGACAAGACCAAACCGTCAAAGTACATCACTTATCTTGATGCTAATAACCTATATGGTTGGGCTATGAGTCAGTATCTTCTAATTGATAAATTCAGATGGATGACAGACAAACAGGCCAATAAAGTAGATCTCAGTAAATACACAGATGATGGCAAAACAGGATTGATTTTATAAGTGGAACTGGTATACCCTCAAGAATTGCATGATCTACACAATGATTTTCTTCTTGCTCCTGAACAGGTAAAAGTCACCGAAAATATGCTTTCAGAATATTGCCGGCAAATAAAAGACAAATTTAATATCTCAATAGTGCAGGTTCATAAATTGATCCCCACATTAAGCAACAAACAAAAATATGTTCTCCACTATAGGAATCTACAATTGTATCTCTCCTTGGGATTGAAGCTGACCAAAATCCATCGTGTTTTAAAATTCAATCAATCACCCTGGTTGAAGAGCTACATTGATTTCAACTCACAGAAAACAACTAATGCTAAAAACTCGTTTGAAAAAGACTTCTTCAAACCGATGAATAATGCAGTGTTTGGTAAGACAGTGGAGAATGTTCGTAAGTGAGTTGATGTGAAGCTTGTTACTTGTTAAGCCAACTTATGTTTCATCCAAAACTTTTGATAAAAATTTAGTAGCTAGACTGTTCGCAGTCCCTATTTTTCCGTAAGATCGTAGATGTCGATCGTTGAGTTTGACGGGCCGCCATCTTGGTCTCTTGATGCGAGCGCAACTGGGGAGAGTACAAAATGCCTGTGGGTAAGCGTGGTGGAGGGCACGACGGGAGGGAAAAAATAGGGAGACTGTAACAGCTTCACTGTGTCTCGTGTTCAAGGGGCGCGGCCGAATTTTGGCGCCTCTGTTAATCACATCAATTAACAATCTCCTCCCCTGAGAAAAAAACCTGTCAAATCAGGGAAATATGATATTACATGTTACTGTGTTGTGAATTTCGAAACATTTTGAACGTTTACTAAGTTGAGTCGAATGAATGCGGGACAGAAGAACTCTTCTCTGACTCCAAAAAAAGCGGCAAAGCCCGCAGAGAATTCCAATTATTCAGATGCGTGCCGTCTTTGCGGCATTAATTGTAAAATTTCAGTGGGTGAGTTCGGGGGAAAGAAGAGTACATTTCGACCGAAAATTTATTAAAGATCCCTCAAAGGGTTGGAGTTGACAAAATTCCCTTGCGAGATCTTTTGAAAATACATCTTGATGTTGAAGTCAACAAGATGAGAAATCTCTCGTGTTTGCGCGAAGTGCGCATTAAAGATTCGCAATGCAAGTACCTTGATCGAGTTCATCAGGACAGCTCTTAATCGCGAAAACACCGACGCGGAAAGTCAAGGTGAACAGCGTTTGAAAAGAATGAACATCGTTTCACCGCAATGAAACATCAAAAAACCTCAGAAACCTGATCTGCTCCTTAATGATGCTACGTAGCGGCACAATTACAAGGCAGGAAGGTCTGCCTGAAGAACAACCAACGGAGCTTTCAGCCATTTCCTTCGCCAAAACGAAACTTTGATACTAGTATATTCGAAACTCTTGCCAAAACCAGTTGAAAGAACCGCCAAAACATCTTTTCCTTTCGAGTAAACGAGAAACAGCCTCCTTTTGCTCGCACTTTAACACCAATCCTCCAAGACAAGAAGCAGACAGACGATCAAAATCAAAACATTCTCCAGCAAATTCTCTTGAAACTGACGCCATTTTGGCCTGAGCCGCGAAGTGATGAATGTCACTTTCTGTTTAGACTACGAGTAGTCCCTCTTTCGCTTAGTCCGTCGTGCGTGACGCGAAAGAAATTCGCGACAAAAAAATGGCCCCGCGAAATCCTGGGGGCGAGGAGCGCGAGAAAGGAGGGACTACCTCCTAAGCCCAAGAGTTTGGCCTTTCACGGCCGAGTGATTTTTCGGTGTAGGATTTCTCATCTTGACGTCCTCTTATTATCGCCTGTTATCAATAGCCCCAGGAGATCTGAATAAAATTGCTCTACTCTACTCTTCAAGTAGCCAGGCAAAAACATTTGCCGTGAGAAGTATATCTGCGTTCAGTGTTCGTTCAGCGAAACTGCCAAAGAAGTTTTAAAAAGAAGACGGCGAAAGAGGCCTCTTGTAACGATTTTCGCTGCGTCTAAAAATTATTGTGAAAATTTCAACAGAGTTTCAACCGAGAATTTATTTACATTATACATTATACATTATACATAGGAGATCATCCAACTGCGGTGAAATGTTTGCCGATAGCAGCGGAAAATTTCAGGTGAATGTTCGGTTTCAAGTAAGAAGCCGGTTCAATCTTTCAAATGGACGGCAGAAAAAGGCCAAGCTCAGTGAATTTTTGTCGCTGACTTAGACGATGCTGTTGAGCGGCGAAATCACTAACACGCTCGCAGTCGAGTTGGAGGCAGAAAGCTTTGCCAAACGAAACACTGGATAAATTTAAATCTTTCCAAAGCCTGGTGGCAGATTCGCAAGAACATCACGGCTTGCGAAGCTCGAATCCAACGCTTCGATTTGCTCCGGTTCCAAAAAATTCCTGTAAGACGTCACAGCTATCTCGAATGTTGACATCACGTTGTCAACGCTCCTTACATAAGCCAATCATATTTTTGCGTTGTGAGACCAACGCGTAATTCAAACTCTTGAGCTTAGGCGGTAGTCCCTCCTTTCGCGCGCTCCTCGCCTCCAGGATTTCGCGCGGCCATTTTTTTCTCGCGGTTTTCTTTCGCGTCACGCACGACGGACTAAGCGAAAGAGGGACTACTCGTAGTCTACTTTCTGTTACTCAAGTTGTCAACGCTCTGCTACGCTCTGACGAACTCTATTGTCCCTTCGACCAATCCGGTGTTGCCGTTGCTGGAACAACTAACGCAGCGAACACGAGACAGAGGGAAGCTGTTACGGTCTCCCTATTTTTTCCGCCCCTTCGTCCCCACGCTATAAACCCCACCGCCACTACCCACGGGCATTTTGTACTCTCCCCAGTTTCGCTGGCATCAAGAGACCAAGATGGCGGCCCGTCGAACTCAACGATCGACATCTACGATATCACGGAAAAATAGAGGACTGCGAACAGTCTATTTAGTAGCAGTACACAAAATCAAAGAAGCACTCACCTTGAATAGACCTGCTTATATAGGTATATGTATTTTGGTCTTGAGTAAGACTTTAATGTACGACTTTCATTATAATTACATCAAACAAAAATATAAATCAAAGGCCAAGTTATTATTCACTGACACTGATAGTTTAACATAAGAAATTCAACCAAAAGATGTGTATAAGGATTTCTTCAAAAATAAAGACAAATTTGATAACAGTTATTATCCAGAAATCAGTAAATTTTACGATAAATCCAATAAGAAAGTAATCGGCAAATTCAAGGATGAAGCTGCTGGACAAATAATTATAACAGAATTCATTGCTCTTCGAAGTAAGATGTATTCTTACACCAAGGACAACGGTGAAAATGGTAAAACCGCCAAGGGCATCAAAAAAGTCATAATCAAAAAGAGTATCAATCATGCAGACTACAGTAAACGGCATGTAATGCTTACTTGTTCCCTTTGTTCCATTGTTCCTCTTTGAGCTGAATAATACAATTCACCTTTCTCCCTTCTGTTTACTTTTCAAATTATGACCGGCAGTGAGACTTATGAAATAAAACAATGTAAAAGAATAATGTGATAGATCCCCAAGAGAAATCCAGTGGCGGATCCAGACTTTCACCAATACAGTTTATTTCAGTTCAAAGACAAGTATAGTTCAGATATTCCAGTGCTAATACACTGCTCTGACAGTGCTCATTCAATTGAATTCACCTCAAGACAGCAAAAAGTCCGGGCTAAACAGCGCTCACCAATACGTAAATTTAATGTTGACCCTTGACCTATCGCGTGTGCAACTTGCTTGTAGATCTAAAGTTGTATGTATAGACGATGTGTTCGTATTATCAGTTTGCCGGTGAGCGCAAATTTATCCGACTTTGCATAAAGCACAATCCACAATAAAAATCTTCTTTTAAATGCTGATATTAAAGACACTACGCGGATCCTACAAACTGCAAAAGACAGCCGCAAAGGACAAGTTCCTAGTTCCCCGACAGGCGAATAAACTCTTTCTGCTGATCCTAGAAGCTGCAAAGAAATGAATAAACATTCATCTCTCCGGATAAAGTGAAACGTGTTGTTTAAAGTACATCAACAACATACGCAAACTTGAAAACAACAAACAGTATTTTCATTGTTTCTGTCTGAAATCAACACCATATCTTGAAACAACAGACATTTGGCAACGCTAATTACCTCACCGGAAATTAATTTGTTGTTTTAACCTTATACCTGTTTTTAATGAACCTTCCTATTGATTTACCTCTGACAAAGCCATTATCTATTGTTTAATCACAACCACTCTTCCGTTGAGAGAAAATTTAAAATACCACATTTGTAAAACTTTACAAAAAACTACAACCTGCAAATGAATTGCAACTTTTATTACAAAAATGACCTGTTTTCCATTGTGAGTGTTTTTCAGCTGAAAATCCTGTGGTTAAATCACGTCTTCTAGACTCTTCCAGTTGTTTTTCACAAACCAAACCTAATTTGTGTTCTTATCATGCGCGACAGCTATAAGCTGTTTTCATTACAGCAAAATGATTAGTTCTTCAGCGAATTACTTTTTTTAAAGTTGAAAGATACATTGCATTGCCTCCAGGTAAAATGTAAACAATGGCATAAACCAAAACTTCCCCCTTACACGACTTGAGTATTCTGTGGCTTTCATGTAAATGTTGTGTAACGGAACCGCCACTCTGTATTGCATTAAAGAGACCATAATCTAAGCTACATTAGCCAGTTCTGATAAAGACAAAACTTTCAGCTAGCTCAATTTTTCGTAACACTATTCCCTATTGCTTTCTGCTATCTCAACTGCTTTCACAGCGAACCTCTTCAATGTTCTTCTTCAATTCTAGTTCAATTTCACAACTATTTCAGCCCACAGATACGTTTAGTTCAGCCCTAAACAACGCTCACCAATACATAAATTTAATGTAGACCCTTGACCTATCGCGTGTCCCACACACATAAGTTTAGTTCAGATATCTCAGAGCTCATACAATGCTCACACAGTGCTTTTTTACTACCTCCCGGAGTGTATTTCCCTTCCACTGAGGGTGAATCGTGCGCGACATAAACGGGACGAAACTATGCGAAATCACTATCCAAAGGAATGCAAGCACGCCAGCATAAAGCGATGACGTCACACAATACGTCATCGCTTAAAAATATAATACAGCACATTTCCAAAACTTCATAAAAACTAAAAACTGCAAATGAATCGTACCCTGACTTCGCTATCACCACTGTAAACAGTATATTTCAGTTCTCAACAATGCTCATACAGTGCTCTCACGGTGCTCATTCTGTTCACACAATGCTCATTCAATTCACTTCAAGACTGGCAAAAGTACAACTGCGCTACCAATCTGTAAATTTAATATAGACCCTTCAGCTATCGCGTGTGCCACTTGCTTGTCTATCTAAATTTGTATGTATGGATGATATGTTCTTATTATGAGTTCGCCAATAAGCCCAAATTTATCCGACCGTGTATAAACCAAAATCAACCCCCAAATCTTCGTTTAAAACTGAAATTAAAAGCACTCCGCTGATCCTACAAACAGAAAATGAAAAGAGCAAACGAAAAGTTGCTCTCTCTGAAATCGACACCCTATTATCTTTAAAAATATTTGGAAACACTAATTACCTCACCGGAAACTAATTTGTTGTTTTAACTGTATACTTGTCATATGGATTAAAAGCCCTCTGCTAATCCTTCAAACAGCAAAGGAAAGCCGCAACGCCCTCACCTATCGCCTGTACGACTTACTTGTCTACCTAAACTTGTATGTATGGAGGATATGTTCTTATTATGAGTTTGCCCGTGAACGCAAATTTAAACAGCCAAGGAAAGCCGCAAAGCCCTCACCTATCGCCTGTGCGACTTACTTGTCTATCTAAACTTGTATGTATGGAGGATATGTTCTTGTTATGAGTTTGCCCGTGAATGCAAATTTATCCGATACTGTATAAACCAATATACAACCCTAAATCCTCTTTTAAAAGCTAGAATTAAAAGCACTCCGCTGAACCCACTAACAGCAACTCCCAGAGTGCATTTCGCTTCCACAGAGGGATAAAAAGTGCGCGACAAAAGCGCGAGGAACATAAGCGTGACGAAATCACTATCCAAAGGAGTTCAGCGTGCCAGCATAAAGCGATGACATCACATCATAAGTCATCGCTTAAAATATACACAAATGTTTCATAAGATGAAAACAATAAAGTCAGATCATCACGTAATCGGATCTTATGAATTGAATAAAGTATCACTATCATGTTTTGATGATAAATGATATCTTCATGATGATGGTATTAATTCTTATGCCTATTGTCACCGTTTGATTCAATAAAATCAGCAGTAATCTCGCTTGAAGTTTTTGGTTCATCAATAAATTCATTCTCCAATTTTTGAAAATCTTTGGGGATGTTCAAATTCCTTTGGTGCAGTCTAGTGCTAAGGTGTCTGTATTGGCATAGGCTAAAATAGGGACTGGACCATTGGACCCTTGGACCTTTGAACTATTTTTGGACTATTTTTTGCACTATTTCTTGGACTATTTCTTGGACAAAATTTTAGACTATTTTTCAAGGGGTGGGTAGGTAGTTTTGTCAGGGGGGTGGTTTATCATATGTTCTTCCTCAGGGAGGGGTAGGTAGAAGGTAGGTAGTTTTTTTCTCTTTGGGAGGGGTGGGCAGGGGAATTTTGTCAAAATATATGATTCTTACTCATCAAAAATTAACACTTTGGAAGAGGTGGGTAGGTAGGAAGTTTTTTCAGGGGAAATGGTTCATCATATGTTCCTCCTTAGGGAGGGGAGTGTACGTAGTTTTCGTTAGGGGGAGAAGTGCTAATTACAGCACTTGAATCATTACACATGATAAACCATCTGAAAGCAATAGTCACACAACACATCCTCGCATGCGCACAACCTATTAACACGAGAGAAGAATGTAAGTAAAAGTTGTCATCTATGAGGGGAGGGGACCGTAATTATTACATAAAAGTTACCAGCATTAGGGAAACATTTTTCGATTCTTGTCCGCTGTGTCGCTTATTGACTTGTGCCAATGCAACTTGCTGGTTATATTTTGCTAACTAATGGATCGTTTGCACCAGTCGGCCTCGACTATATTTCTCTCGCGGATAAGAACCGTCACAAGAGTTATTTCCATTCCCTTTAATCTACCTACCCCTCCCTGAGGAAGAACATATGATAAACAACCCCCCTAACAAAACTACCTTCCCATCCCTTAAAAAAAATAGTCCAAAATTTAATCCAAGAAATAGTCAAAAAAGCAGTCCAAAAAATAGTCCAAAGATCCAAGCGTCCAATGGTCCAGTCTATATTTTACCCTATGCCATCTGTATTATCAGTCATTTGATAATTTTTGTTGTTTAAACAAACAGTACAGTTCCATGGTGGATTATATTTCATCATTATCGGCGTAGATAATTTTCATGGTTTGACAAGAACGATTTCATCGCATGGCGATATCCCGTGTACAATAAAGAATGCGTGACATTCTCAGAAAGACAGCGGAACTTTCCCTCGGAAAAGAGTCATCCAATTTCTATTGTTAGACTGTGGTATGAATTATTTCTAACACGGAAGAAACATATCATCCACTGGAATTTCCCTAATCGTTCTCACTTTACTTCTTACGCGTAAGAAACACATCATCCACTAGACTTTCCCTAATCTTTCTCACTTTATTTCTTACGCGTAAGAAACACATCATCCACTAGAATTTCCCTAATCGTTCTCACTTTATTTCTTACCCGTAAGAAACATATCATCCACTGTACTTTCCCTAATCGGTCTTACTTTATTTCTTACGCGTTAAAATCACATCATCCACTGGACTTTCCCTAATCGTTCTCAGTTTATTTCTTACGCGTAAGAAACACATCATCTACTGGACTTTCCTTAATCGTTCTCACTTTATTTCTTATCCGTAAAAAACACATCATCCACTGGACTCTCCCTAATCGTTCTCACTTTATTTCTTGCGCGTAAGAAACACATAATCCACTGGACTTTCGCTAATCGTTCTCACTTTATTTCTTACCCGTAAGAAACACATCATCCACTAGACGTTCGCTAGTCGTTCTCACTTTCTTTCTAACGCGTACGAAACACATCATCCACTGGACTTTCCCTAATCGTTCCCACTTTATTTCTCGCGCGTAAGAAACAAATCATTCACCGGACTTTCAATAATTGTTCTCACTTTATTTTTTTACGCGTAAGAAACACATAATCCACAAGACTTTCCCTGATCGTTCTCACTTTATTTCTTGCGTGTAAGAAACACATAATCCACTGGACTTTCCCTAATCGTTCTCACTTTAATTCTTACGCGTAAGAAACACATCATCCACTAGACTTTCCCAAGTCTTTCTCACTTTATTTCTTACGCGTAAGAAACACATCATCCACTGCACTCTCCCTAATCGTTCTAACTTTATTTCTTGCGCGTAAGAAACACATAATCCACTGGACTTTCCCTAATCGTTCTCACCTTATTTCTTACCCGTAAGAAACACATCATCCACTGGAATTTCCCTAATCGTTCTCACTTTGTTTGTTACCCGTAAGAAACACATCATTCACTAGACTTTCCCTAATCGTTCTCACTTTATTGCTTACGCGTTAGAAACACATAATCCACTGGAATTTCCCTAATCGTTCTCACTTTGTTTGTTACCCGTAAGAAACACATCATTCACTAGACTTTCCCTAATCGTTCTCACTTTATTGCTTATGCGTTAGAAACATATAATCTACTTAACTTTCCCTAATCGTTCTTGCTTTATTATTTCTTTCGGGTAAGAAACACATCATCCACTAGACTTTCCCTAATCGTTGTCACTTTATTTTTTACGCGTAAGAAACAATTCATCCACCGGACTTTACCTAATCGTTCTCACTTTATTTCTTACGCGTTAGAAACACATCATGGACTACACTTTCCCTAGTCGTTTTTACTTTATTTCTTACGCGTAAGAAACACATCATCCACTGGACTTTCCCTAATCATTCTCGCTTTAATTCTTTCTTACGCGTAAGAAACACATCATCCACTGGCCTTTCCCTAATCGTTCTCACTTTAATTATTTCTTACGCTTAAGAAACAAATAATCCACTGGACTTTCCCTAATCGTTCTCGCTTTAATTATTTCTTACGCTTAAGAAACAAATAATCCACTGGACTTTCCCTAATCGTCCTCACTTTTTTTCTTAGGCGTTAGAAACACATCATCCACTGGACTTTCCCTAATCGTTCTCCCTTTATTTCTTACGCGTAAGAAACGCATCATTTACCGGACTTTCCCTAATCGTTCTCGCTTTAATTATTCTTTACGCGTAAGAAACACATCATCCACTGGCCTTTCCCTAATCGTTCTCCCTTTATTTCTTACGCGTAAGAAACACATCATTTACCGGACTTTCCCTAATCGTTCTCTCGTTCATCATCCACTGGCCTTTCCCTAATCGTTCTCACTTTATTGCTTATGCGTTAGAAACACATAATCTACTGGACTTTCCCTAATCGTTCTTGCTTTATTATTTCTTTCGGGTAAGAAACACATCATCCACTAGACTTTCTCTAGTCGTGCTGACTTTGTTTCTTACGCGTAAGAAACACATCATCCACTGGCCTTTCCTTAATCGTTCTCGCTTTAATTATTTCTTACGCGTAAGAAACAAATAATCCACTGGCCTTTCCCTAATCGTTCTCACTTTTTTTCTTACGCGTAAGAAACACATCATCCACTAGACTTTCCCTAATCGTTGTCACTTTATTTTTTACGCGTAAGAAACAAATCATCCACCGGACTTTACCTAATCGTTCTCACTTTATTTCTTACGCGTTAGAAACACATCATGGACTACACTTTCCCTAGCCGGTTTTACTTTATTTCTTACGCGTAAGAAACACATCATCCACTGGACTTTCCCTAATCATTCTCGCTTTAATTCTTTCTTACGCGTAAGAAACACATCATCCACTGGCCTTTCCCTAATCGTTCTCACTTTAATTATTTCTTATGCTTAAGAAACAAATAATCCACTGGACTTTCCCTAATCGTTCTCGCTTTAATTATTTTTTACGCGTAAGAAACAAATAATCCACTGGACTTTCCCTAATCGTTCTCACTTTTTTTCTTACGCGTAAGAAACACATCATCCACTAGACTTTCCCTAATCGTTCTCACTTTATTTTTTACGCGTAAGAAACAAATCATCCACCGGACTTTACCTAATCGTTCTCACTTTATTTCTTACGCGTTAGAAACACATCATGGACTACACTTTCCCTAGTCGTTTTTACTTTATTTCTTACGCGTAAGAAACACATCATCCACTGGACTTTCCCTAATCATTCTCGCTTTAATTCTTTCTTACGCGTAAGAAACACATCATCCACTGGCCTTTCCCTAATCGTTCTCACTTTAATTATTTCTTACGCTTAAGAAACAAATAATCCACTGGACTTTCCCTAATCGTTCTCGCTTTAATTATTTCTTACGCGTAAGAAACAAATCATCCACCGGACTTTACCTAATCGTTCTCACTTTATTTCTTACGCGTTAGAAACACATCATGGACTACACTTTCCCTAGTCGTTTTTACTTTATTTCTTACGCGTAAGAAACACATCATCCACTGGACTTTCCCTAATCGTTCTCGCTTTAATTCTTTCTTACGCGTAAGAAACACATAATCCACTGGACTGTCCCTAATCGTTCTCACTTTATTTCTTACGCGTAAGAAACACATTCACCCTATTATTTCTAAAACCTTAGAAACGCATCGTTCTTATTCATCATATCTCTTCTCAAACTCTACTTTATTCGTTTGATGCTTCATATTTAGTTTATGTGGGACTATATACACCAACAAATAATATTCTAAACAATACGGACAGAATCAACGCGTAACTTCCATATATATTACTTTAATAATAATCGGTTCAGTTTCTTCCAAAATGATTCTTTTTTGTAAACAAAGTAGAACCTTTTATTCGGAAATTTACTTGATACAAATGAGTATACTTCATACTTGTTCATACAATATTGGCACATAATTTTATCCATTCTATTAATATGAGTCAATCATGGGACACAAGTCAATCAAGCCAAAGTGTAAGCCAATCGAGCCAATCGAGTCAATCAAGTCAATCAAGCCAAAGTCAAACCCAAAGACTAAGTCAATCAAGCCAATCAAGTCAGAGTTCAATCTGCGATTCTCAACCTTCGGGTGAAGAATGGTTGCCATCAGACTACGAAGAAACTGATTCAGACTAAAAACATATGGAGAGAAAACAAGATATATTATTGGTGATGGAATTGAGTGAAACAAATAAGTTTAATTGTGGAAATGTTATCCACGAAGAAATGATCAAAATGGACTACATCAATTGTCCATTTTGCGATGAAGAATTACAACAGCCAACAATTAAAATAGTGTCATGTTGTGAAAAACAAGACATGATAAATAACAAGGGTACAAATGTATGCCGCAATTGTGGTACAGTAAGTGGTTATGATACAGCCAGTGAGTACGTTGATTTTCATGAGAACAAGTACAAGATTGTCAAGAAATCGGTTTAACAAAGAAAATATCATTTAGACAATGTGTTAAACGATATCACTAGTAAAAATGGATGGCAATTATCAGTACACAATAAAAATAGAATACATGATATTTTCCGAAAAATAGACAGGATAATGCCACAAATTAATGGTGATCGTAAACGAATGATTATCATTAATTTTATTCTAAAAATTTTTTCGAATTTTTGGATTTACCGACTGATAATATACCAATAACAAGGTCCAAAAAACTTTGCTGATGTTGAATATTATTGGAGTAAAATAATTAATCTTATTCAGTTGTGAACAATTTATTAAACTTATCCTCAAACTTGTAGTATAATGGACACATGTCTATTATGATAGTATTTGTACAAAGCTTTCAACTCTGATATCTCAGCTTCGGTTAAATTGTTATCGATATGATTGAAATTGAAAGCAGTCTTTGATGCTTTCATATATATGGTTTAGATATTATTTAATCCAATTCAAAATATGTCCCCAACCTTTTTTTCTACTGCTACCATGGCGTGAAAAGCATCTCCACCAATTGCATAAAGGTTTGTTGTGAACCCCATTCTTAAAAGATAACCATGAAGTGTATCGATATGTATTTTTGAAGATGTAGGTTGAGGAAAAGAACGTGTTGTTGTTATTGTACCAGGCATTCCTGCAATTTCGGCATTTATATTTTCACCGTTTTTAACAACCCATATCATGAATTGTTTATTTTTGAAATTATTTGTTATATCGATAAATAGTTGTTCGTTACGATTGAATGTGATTGTAAGTCGGTAAGTTCTACCACCACTACCACTACTGTCTAAACGATTCAGTATTCTTACATAGAATATGTCTCTGAATATTTACAAACGCGCCAAAATTCTCTGAAAAATTAGTATCATGTTTGATAACGAAAAACATGGTGAAATCTTTCTGGACGTCGATATTGACATTCATTTCGCCATAGAAACCACGGAAACGGTAAGTTAAATTGAAATCAGAAAATGGTATACCACTTGGTGAACCAGTCCGAGTAGTCACTTTCAAATCGTCCAACGCAGTCACACTAGGACCACTTCTTTTGAACTCTTCTGGATCTAACAAGTCTGCGTAAAATTCGAATAATCTTTTTAACACCTCGTCGTGCAATGCCACTCGGGCTATTTGTTTTTCAGCAACGTATACTTTTGTTGTCAGTTCAGTGATTTTGTCGTTGAAAGGATCAATTTTGGTTTGCATTTCTCTTCTGAAAAATTTTACAAGATTATCTTCAAACTCATTCAACTGTTTGATATTCACAGTATCATTATTTTCGACACCGTCTTGGACATTTTTTATCTGATGTTTCATGTCAATATTTTCATTAAAGTTTGCCGTTTGAAATTCAACAGCAGTTTTGAATGTCAGTTTGCCATTTTCTAAATAATACAGCTCATCGAAGACATCTTAGCTCAGAGCGCTCTGTTTTCCCTCGATCCCATAAATAACCAAATGACCACGCCCCTGAGATGGACTGTTTGTAATACCCTGACATTTCAAGTCAACGTTGAATATGAACTCGCAGCGTGTTACACTACTTGTCCTCTTAGACTTAAGCGCTGCTTTTGACACCGTGGACCACGCGATTTTGCTAAAACGCTTGACCACTGATTTTGGTATAGGCGGGAAGGCTTTAGAGTGGTTCTCGTCGTATTTGTCGGGACGCAGCCAGCGTGTTTTGTTTGAGGGGGCTACATCTGATAGCTTCGATCTGCGTTTTGGTGTCCCACAAGGCAGCTGTCTCGGCTCGCTTCTGTTTGTGGTTTACGCCTCCAAGCTCTTTGAGATAGTACAAGTCACCTGCCCAATGCGCACTGCTTCGCTGACGACACGCAACTTTACTTGTATTTTAATCCTAACAGGCCTATGGATCAAGTGAAGGCATTGGAAGCTATGGAGCGATGCATTAGTGACTTACGTAAATGGATGTACCGGGACAAATTAAAGATCAACGATGATAAGACTGAATTTCTTGTTATCGGATCGAGGCAACAGTTGCTGAAAATTAACCACAGTTCAGTCCGTGTTGGCATGATCGATATTAAGCCTGTTAAGGTAGTGCGTAATCTAGGAGCCTGGTTCGACTCGCATTTTTCTGTGAAGGTGTTTTATTAAAGCATCCTTCGGGGAGAATGAAAAAGTCATTTGGTGACAGATCCTTCAGTGTGTCTGCGCCCACTCTGTGGAACGCTCTTCCTGTTAGCCTCCGCATGATCAAATGTATTTCCACGTTTAAGTCAAATCTTAAAACTTATCTTTTTAAATTAGCTTTTAATATTTCTTAAATATGTATATATAAATAAATGATGTAGTGTTTTTTAATTATTTTTAAATTTTATTGTAGATTTTTAATACTTGTATAGTTTTAGGTTATTTATTGTTGTAATGCGCTTTTGATCAGCTGGTATGTTAAAAAGCGCACTATAAATCAATAAACTATTATTATTATTATTATTATTATTATTATTATTAACGTAATTGTATTCAGGTGGAGTTACATCGTACTTATGGAAGTGAATGATGGATCTACTATATTTCGAAAACAGCCTGATTGTTTGTTGACTGATATTCAGTTAGGAGGAAACAACTGACACTGTCATCTCATCCATAGCTGGTGAGAAGAATTCAATCACCAAAGTGAATTCACCCTCAGAAAGTAGATACATGTTGAATCCCAGTCGAGATGCATACCAGTTTTGTGCGTCTTTTCCAATTCTGAAACTGTAAGCTTTCTTACTAATATCATGAGGTGAATCAGAAAAGTCTTCGATACCATCAACAATAATGTTACTCTCACGTGTTGATTGATTAACATCATCCATAAGATATTGGAAAACACTTTTTTTGTTTGTTGAGTCGCTGATATGTGAGTCATTTATTTGTTTTTGTAAAACTATCAGTCAGCGTTATAATCATAGCCCCGTTGACTTGGTTTACGTACCTGATATTGGTGGCTGACAGCACGTTGTGGGAGTCAGTGGATAAGTTGATGATTTTGTTGTTACTCCTGTCTAAATCAGCAGCCATTTTATTTGAACCATCAAGTAAAAGCGTTTCATTTTCGTTTGCTTTGGCTGTTAACTGTTGATAATTGACTGCATCATTGTTGTCGCTGCCAGGTGTAATGTTTATTATTTTGTTGTTCCCCATATCTAAATCCACATTCATGGAAGTTCCACCGTTAATATTCAATTTATGACCAGTCTGAAAAAAAGATGATGACGATGATAAAAAAGATGATGATGATGATCTTGATAAACATCCAATAATTTTAAGATTTCAGTACTCCACCTTCAGAGTATTAATAAAATTGAAATCAGGCTACCAACTTGATCTCACCCAATCAAATTTTCACGAGTCTGTTGGCTTTCTTAAAGATGCTGAAAGTTATGGGTCACGAATGCCTGATTTAAGTCAAGATACAGAAATGCTAAACATACACTGTGATTTGGTTAATATCAGCCTTGTTAATGGAGGAGATACAGATATAATTTATTCTTTCTCAACCAGTATCCTCAAACCGTCATTTAGTTTCACTATGGAACCGCAAAGAGTCACATTTAATCCTGTGAATAAGAACACCATTTCGAGAATGAGAATATATATAACCGATGGCAAAAGACGACAGATAAATCTTAATGGCGCAGATACAGCTTTTAGCTTACTGTTGAAAAGAATTGTCGAATTTATTTATATGAAATCGTATGAATTCAAAAGATTTTACCATCCTCAAATGGGTAAATTTGTGTAAAAACACAAACGAAACGGTTTGATTGTTGACAATATATTCAAACCGATAAGAAGTATAGCATCATCTGTATTCCAAAATGTTGCCAAACCAATCGCGAAAAAAGCAATAAAATCTGGCCGGAGTAGAACACGCTGGTGAGCGTTTGGGTAAAAAAAGCAGCAGAGAAATCAGGTGATCTGATGATGAAACGACTAAGAGGTGTGAAACAAAAAACACCAACACTTCCAACGATAAAAGAAAAAAGTAGAGATATAATATTGAATCGTTTAATATCAGGAGAAGGTGTAAGGAAAAGGAAAGGACAGAAACTACTGCTCGGAAAAAACAGTCCATTCAACTCAATTCCAATACTTGGTCAAATATTATAAAACACGAATTTTTATCTAAACTAATAGTATAATGGCTTTTAGATCAAGTGAAATGTTACAACGAAATGAGTTTGTAAGATACCAGTCAGATGATGCAATCAGAGCACCAGCTAATGGTGAACACCAAGATAAAAATGGATACAAATTTACAATCATTGACAGATCAGCGTTTTACGATTGGTATAATGCTTATTTTAAAAATTCAGTTTCAAGTACAAAAGCTCGGTGATGGAACAGCTTATGGTGGAGGTGATAGAATTACTGTCATCAATGGCTCACACTCTTTCATCAATCATCTGATGATCAAATCTGCTGGTAAAATCGTATATGATACAGATAATCTCCACAAGGTCAATTTTGTTAAGAATCTATTGGAGTATTCTGATGATTTCAGCAGATCAGTTGGAAAAAACGGTCTTTGGTATTTGGATACTAGCCATCAGATTGCTAATGCTAATCAGAATGCAGGATTTGAAGCGAGACGAAGGTTAACAGTGGGAAATGCTGATGTCAATGTTATTATTCCTGTCAATAGATATTCATTCTTCGAAGTGTTAGAAGATAAGATGCTTATACCAATGCAATTACAATTCAATATAACACTTCAGAATTATGATGAGCTAATTCAAAAAGCAGATGCTGCCGATGATGGAAGAGTCGCCATTAATCGTTTTCTATTATGGGTGCCCAAATTAATTCCAAAAGATAGTCTATATGACAATTTTGTCAGCTCATTTTTGAAAGAAACTAAATGGTCCTATCTGAGATCGTGTATCAAATGTCCGCTCCAGCACAAGCAAGTGGTTTTGATCAGATTTCAGCAAGTGTGGATTATGTTAAACATATATTTGTATATCTCCAAAGAAATAAAACAAATGTCGTGGCAGAAAATCCTTACTTATTTGATACTTATAAATTGAATGCCGCTGATGCTAATAGTTATCTGACGACATGTACATTAGAATATGGAAGTGGAATATTTTATCCAGAAACTGAGTATGATACAGAAACTAAGGTGAGAATTTTTAACGATTTGTCTTATGCTGCAAGAAGAAATGATTTTAACACTGGTACACAACTGAATCTTGCAAATTTTAATGGTCTTTATGGTATGATATATTTTGATTTAACAAACCAAACAGAAAAAGTTACAAGGGATCCCAAACAGTTAATTTTCAGATACAAAATAAATGCTGCTCCAGCAGCTGCATTCAATGTTGACGCAATTGTCTTTTACGAAGAGATGCTGGTTGTGATTAACAAAATTGGTCATGAGTTAGTTATTGTGTAAATAAATAGAATAGGAAATATAGAAGTTAGTTAGTTATTCCTCAATACGAGGATGTTTTTCAAAATACATATTTTATATAATCTATATAATATATGACGCAATTATTTGAAATAAGGGTGAAATTATCACCAAATCAGAAAAAGAATCTTGCTAGTGCATTTCATAAGCGTGAAACCATTGTTCTCAGGCTTTCAAAAGATGCACTAACTGGAAATAACGTTTTGTACGTTGCACAAAATGTGCTGAAACGATTGCACAAGAATAAACAGCTGAATAAAGGATTGGACATCAAACTGGCTAAGACTAATATCAGAAACGAGGTTCGAGGTAGTCTGTTGACAAGCATATTAAGTTTAGGTCGTACTTTTGCACCTACCATAGCAAAGAAAACCTTGCATTATCTGCATTGGCCGGATTAGCTTCAGAAGGTGCTTTCCAAATTGTGAAGAAAATAACGGGAAGAGGCCAAACAGGTGGTGTTTTTATGATACCAAAAAATAGTATTAGTGATCTTGTGAATACTTGTCACCATCTATTAACCAGAAAACAAGCTAGAGATTTGGCAAGAGTATTAGCAAGAGGTGATTCGAATGTTCTTCTGAAACTCTCCAATAAACAAATAGGTTCCGGACTAGGAATTTATAAGAAATCCAAAATTGCAAAAGAAAGCGATTGATTGGGGAATTAAGAAAGCAACTCCTGTTATTCAAAAAGTTGGATCTGAAGCAATTAATTAATTATCAACCAAAGTGAGACCAAATTACAAATATAAAACTGACAGAATGGATCTTGATGCTGACATGTACAAAGGAGGTGCAATTGATATCCAAAAAGCGATTGGCAAAATACCAAAACCAAAGGCTGGATGGACACCAGGAAAGTACAAATAAATGGGACCATATAATCCATTGAATAAGCAATTAGAATACAACCCATGCACCGGTGAGTTCTCAAATGGTACGTACAACCGTGTAATAAGGTGGATGAGATAGCTGCTGATCACGATATTTGTTATGATATGGGAAAAAAACAAAAGTGATTGTGATTGGCAAATGGTTTCATCACTGGATGAAATACCATATGGTGAAATGCCAAAGAGGGGATCAACAGCACGATTCTTGATTGATCGATAAAAAACAGAAACTGGGTCTTGGGGTATCAAAAAACGGAAGAATCCGTCGAGTGAAGTGAACTGGCAAGAAAAATTAGCTGATGAATTACACAAACCAGTAAAACGTAACTTTACTCGACGGCGTGTAACAGTCAATCATATTGATGAAATATGGTGTTCTGATTTAGTTGAAATGCAGCAGTTCAGCAAGTGGAACAAGGGCTACAGATATCTTCTGATGGTTTTAGATGCGTTTAGTAAATACGGTTGGATTGTACCGTTGAAGGATAAGAAAGGTGAATCTGTAACTGAAGCATTCAAATCCATTATCAAAGAGGGAAGAAAACCTGAGTACTTATGGACTGATGAGGGTAAAGATTATTATAACAAGCATTTGAAGGACTTGTTGGATAAGAATAACATAACACTGTATTCCACGGTAAATGAAGAAAAATCATCTCTTTGTGAAAGATGGAATAAAACAATAAAAACCAAAATGTGGAAGCAGTTTACTATTTGGGGTAATACAGTAATCAGTATTTGGATATTCTACCCAAAATATTAGAACAGTATAATAACACCAAACATGGTTCAATAAAAATGACACCTGTTGAAGCTAGTCAGGAAAAAATGAAGGAACTGTATACTTTAATCTGAATAGTAATACAGAACCATCATCAAAACCGAAGTTTAAAATCGGTGATAAGGTTAGAATAAGCAAAGGCAAGAGAAAAGTATTCGACAAAGGATATACCCCTAATTGGACTGAGGAAGTATTTACAATTGATAAGATCCAATATGCGAATCCAGTCACTTACAAATTAAAAGATCTCCACGGTGAAGAGATAACAGGCAGTTTTTATGACCCTGAGCTGTTAAAAGTAAAACAGGATATATTCAGAATTGAAAAAATCATAAGGAGAAATCATAAGAAGAAGCAAGCGTTAGTAAAATGGAAGAGATACAGTGATGATTTCAACAGTTAGGTACCACTAAAGGATGTGCTGAAAATATAAACGTTAATCGAGTAATGTATATTAGCGACATTACTTGGTTGTGGTGAAAATAGTATAGCCTATATATACAGATAGATCGTCTATCAGATGTGTTATTTTTGCCATATCTGCTTTTGCTATTATGATAGCCAAAAATATTATTGTTTCTGGCTATATGCATATTTTATATAAAGCCATATATTCAAATGAATACTTGGAGCCGTCTAACTTTGAAAAGGCATATTTATAGCCATATTTTTTATCGCAAATCATTTTCACTGAACCAGCACTAGCATGAAGCTTTTTTCCAGCACTGGATAAACTTTTGAAAATCATAATCGTCCCATCGGAGCGGTTTATTGATTTGACCTTTTTCTTATTCAAATGATTATACTTCACAAAAGAATAATCTCGATTTTTTGCTGCTTTCTTACTATTCTCACTTTGTGATAATAATTGTAAATTACACAGTCTATTATCAGTTTTCACATCATTAATATGATCAATGACTTTATCACTCGGAATTGAACCGTTGAGACATTCCCATATAAATCTGTGAGCTAGCATTGAGTTTTGTTTGAATCCCAGCCCGCTGACAGAACAACGATTATATCCACAATGATTTAAGCTGCACCCAACTATTTTCATTGTTCTGGTATTAATAACCTTGCCAAGATTCGACGCGGCATATTTATTATACAAAGGATGAACCTTATATATTTCAATTTCATTTTTCATACTCATACTACCAATTTATCAATAACGTTTCTCTTTTATATAAAATTCAAAAGCTCTGTTTTGCCACTTGGTGAATAAGTTTTTGATTTGCAGAGGCTTGAGATAGCCTAATTTATGCTGTTTCTGGCTAAAGGAGTTTTTTGATTTCCAGAGGGGTGGCAAGAGTACTTTTTGGTCATGACCCGACTTCGCGAAGGGTTTCTAGTAGAAGGATTTTTTTTGATTTCTAGAGGGTTGGGAGACATGAAATTTGCCAATGAGAGGGCTTAGGACAAAACATACCCTAAGAGGCCTGAAAATGCATTTTTCGAGTTGAGGCCCGGCGAGGGTATTTTTTGGGTTTCTAGGGGAGTGGGTATGCCGTTTTTTGCATAATGTCCTAGTACCGCCATTTACTATACTACTTTCGGTTTTCAAAAAAATCGCCAGAAGAAAAACGTTTTGAAAACTTACTTATGAGCAGTCTGACCGAAATATTAACTCACTTAGTGACTATAACTAGAAAGTTGCCGAGCCCGGGCTAGGCACAGCGTAATTTTGACCAACTTTGGGTCGATTTCCAGGAATTTGGGCGATATTTCCCAGCCCTAAGGTCTGTAAGCTAATTGGAGAAGACTTTGGTTTTCAGTGAAATGGCCAGAAGAAAAATTTTTCAACGCTTACTTATGAGCAGTCTGGCTGAGATATTAAGTCACTTAGTGACTATGACTAGAAAGTCGCCGAGACCGGGCTACGCTGCAGCGAGATTTTGACCAACTTTGGGTGGATTTCCAGGAACTTGGGCGATATTTTCCAGTCGTAGGGACTCTAAACTAATTCGAGAAGACTGTTTTTCAGTGAAATGGCCGAAAGAAAAATTTTTGAACGCTTACTTATGAGCAGTCTGGCCGAAATATTAACTCACTTAGTGACTAGAAAGTCACTAGAAAGTCACCGAGACTGGGCTAGGCGCAGCGCGGTTTCAGTTGACCAACTTTGGGTGGATTTCCAGGAACTTGGGCGATATTTCCCAGTCGTAGGGGCACTAAAATAATTCGAGAAGACTTTGGTTTCCACTGAAATGTCCAGAAGAAAAATCTATGAACGCTTACTTATGAGCAGTCTCGACGAAATGTTAACTCACTTAGTGACTATGACTAGTAAGTCGCAAATACCTGGCTACGCGCCGCGCGATTTTGACCAACTTTGGGTCGATTTCCAGGAACTTGGGCGATATTTCCCAGCCCTAGGGACTCTAAACTAATTCGAGAAGACTTTGGTTTTCAGTGAAATGTCCAGAAGAAAAATTTTTGAACGCTTACTTATAAGCAGTCTGGCCGAAATATTAACTTACTTAGTGACTATGACCAGAAAGTCGCCGAGACCGGGCTACGCGCAGCGTGATTTTGTTAAAGGGACCCTTGGGGAAATTAGCCGATCACCTCAATACGCTTTGTTTGGTTACTTCTCTTTTTATTTCCACTATTGATGACTTCATTACAATACTGACAACGTTCCCCTACTGCCACTCTTGACTGATTACAGCAATTACTACAACTCTGATGCGTAGGTTTGGCCCGCGCTCGTTTATCTGGATCACACCCGTGCTGTCAATCAGCTGTCTAATACGTCAAATTCGGAAATCAACGCTGATGTCAGTATATGCGCTGTGTTCTACTACCAAGAATTCGCAGAATTTACTTAGTGAAAAATCTTTTCATTTCTGAATTTCCACTATCAAGCATAGGGTGTATGATCCAAATAAATCAGCACGTTCAATATAACAATTATCAAGAATAAGTTTACAAATTAAAATCAAGGAAGAGTGCCAGGATCTCTAATAAAAGTTGTTGTTGAAAATTCTGTACGACTAAAGTGTTACAAGAAATAGGTATGCAAACTCCCAGCTTCGTGGGAGGGAGTTCCAGTTGAAGCCATCCATCTCATCAAGAGAACGTACTCTTTTGGTACAAACATATCTTAACGAGGTGCCGCTGCTATTGTAAGGAATCTTTTCTTTATTTGGGTCGAAGTGTGAACGACAATCCTCAACAAAAGTCCTTGGCACACCTGGATCAGACAGCACGAAAATGCGTTGACAAGGTATTTTGGGGACAATACCTAATCACATCATTAGAAGGGGGAACCCCCTTCCCCCCCCGACAATGTTGTAAGCGGGCAATGACCACTTCATCACGATTAACAAAATTGATTTGGGCGGAAGGGGGCGAACTGATAAATTGCCCTGACAGATATTGCAAAATTGGGAAGGTGTGCCAAGACTTTTGTCGGAGATTGCTATAAAACTGCCTGAAAAGGTCAGTAAAAAGGGCAAGGTTTGACTGAAAAGTTGGACAGGAGACTAAAAATAAGTTAAGGAGTCTAACGCGACTAATTCCAAAAAGAGCGCTTCCAAAATCTAGATTTCAATTTTTATTTTGTTTTCTCGATCGACACCCGCGAGTAAACAAACGAGTTGCTGAACAACGCAGCTGACCCGAAAACATGTAGTATAGCAACGGTGCCCGCAGAACATGAATGTACCAAGGTATTTTAACAGGTCTAACAAGAATCAGTTAACAAATTATTTAAGTAAATACTACATTAAAAATAGTTAGATTACAGGGCACTATTTCCAGCGTAACAACAGTCAGGTAATTTACACATACGAAGAACTAGTTCCTAGGAAACGCAGCACCCACGTATACAACAACAACGATAAGAAAGGCAACATTTGATCAGCTAGTCAAGGAGCAAGTCCATAATGTCAATGTATCCCAAACACCTAAAGTATTCCAATATTATATTTCGAATGACCCAACACCTATTTCTTAAAACATTACCGTTGCCTTTTTACCCATTATTACAACGAATAAATATGGTTAAGAATTGATATCTTGTTTGCATTTTATTGTTTTACATATTCTCCACCCTTAGATTGAGCTAGTCCCTAGCTCACAGTGAGTTAATAGAATGCAAGCAAGATAACACGAAAATACCATAACAAAAAAAATGGAGGCATATATATATACATATATATATCTTCACGAACTCAACACTACAGCTGAACAATGTATAACCTACAAGTAAAAATTATGTGGACATACGGCATTAAAGGAAAATCGCATAAGCGAAGGGTTGATAGGAATAACAGTGTTCAAAAATACTCACGTAAAATCTTAATTGTAATATAAAGTGTAAACAGAAGATTAAACCTAGTTGAGTTTCTTACTACTGAGTTAACAGACAAAAATTTAGTAGTATTCGTGTCAAACCCCGCTTAGTAACTTCATGAAATACTTAACAAAATTGTTTGTTGTTTGTTTGTTTCAGTGTTTTTTTTTTGGTTTGTTTATGTTTCTTTGTTTTCGTGAATGATTGGTAGTTATAAATAACCAAAGCGTGTCAATGGCTCATTCTAGTAATTCAGGACGGAATTTCTGCTTTATCGGGTGGTTTACGTTGTTTTGGCATGAAGAATTTGTAAGGAGGTGTATTGGCCTGACAAACAGTAGCAACTGCTTCCTTTAGAGGGCTGTGCCTTGCAAAATCCAAAACTTTCCTTATTTCTTCCGTCATAGGAGTATTGGTCAGATATGCTGTTAAACTAGGAAAGGTTACTGCTTCTTCGTAAGTTGGCAATTTAGAAAAATCTTTAGCTGAGTCAACTGTTGTGCTTGTTTCATTATGTTTGGAGCTGGAAATTTGCTGTGTTTCACACGCGTTGTCGTGAACTAAGTCTTCTTGGCGGCTTGCTTGGCTGGGCAAGACAAAGAGGCGAGAGTCAGTGGTAATTTCCTGTGAATACGAAAGAGTTTCGGTTTTCTTTGTGTGCACATTGGGTATGGCTTCCGAATCTAAATTCCTAGTCCTGAAAATACCTGAAGTGGTCTGACTGAGTAAGTCAGATTTTGGTAAAACCTGTTGTACAACTTGATCAGGGGTGTACAAGGGTTGTTTACTCACAATGCTTTGTTCATTTTGCTTTTGAGCGTCTTCCATTTCTGTGTGAAATATTTTCTCGTTAATCTCTTCTCTTAAAATTGGGTAACTTCTTTTCTGTTTTAATATTGGTTTTAATTTAACTGACGATATATTATGATTTCTTGTATCTATTTTTAACTTCTTCAATGCGTTTCCGTTTTCCTATGGTTTCGTCACTGTTTGTGGTGATAACATCTTTGAGATGTAATTCTTTCCTTTCTAGGTCATCTACGTAGGTACTATGATGTTTATCAATAATCACGGTAACGCCAGCGTTAATGTTTCCATCGGGACAAATTGACATGTTGTTAACACCTTGTGCGGCGTCATCGCTGAGTGAGAAAACTGTCTGATTTTGCGGTATTCTCTTGGTAATATTAATATGGACATAACCAGTCTCCATTTTATTTTCAATTTCTGATAAATGATATTTGCGCACTTTCACTTGTGTATTTCTGTTAACCTTTCTTTTATTGCGTCTCGTATGTTGAGAACTCTGGTTCAATTTGGTAACTGTATTTAATTTTCTCAACATTTATTATCAAAAGTTACATTGTGATTACTATTTTTCGTCGCCGAAGAAAGCGGACATAAAGATTCCCTAGACTGTGTTTCAGACACGATATTTTTAGTAGGATATGGGTGTCTCGGGATTACCACGATATCCGAAATAGGCGAGTCAGAAAAACTGTCATCAAGGCGATCGTGACCATTTACAATTGGCGATTCCGTGCGAATATCATCAATACTATTTGCAACTGTTTTACAAGTAGAAACATTATGTCGAGCAACCGAATGTCTTGGAGAGAATCTGCTATCTATAGTGGTAAAACAATTTCTGGGCTTATAACTAACTTGATTGTTGTTTCTAGTTGCTCTTCGAAAACCTTGTCTATAATATTTAAATAATTTTGTTCTGCCAAAACGGACTCTTGGGGTACCAACAAGAGTCCTTAGGCGTTTCCCTGGTTGGAATTTGGTGGTTCCTCTATGGCTAACATAGAACGTCAATTGTAGAAGGGGTGAATACGGAATTCATTACTATATTCATCATTCCAGCCTCTGTAAGATCGGTTATATGAGCGATTAGCGGAATGGCGCGGATTCTGATACCGCCTTAAAACACTCTCTAAATATGTTAACCGTCGCTGTAACTGGTCTAGTTGACTGTTTGGTCCCTGCCAATTACTAGGTTGAAAAGGGCGCGATGTCCCAGGAGGCTGATCATCATAAGCAGCCATAGCATAAGTTGCGTTTATGTGCTGCTGCTGACGCTGTTGTTGTTTTTGGAGTGTTTTAATGTGATTGGACAATTCGTCCAGTTTCTTTTCAGTAGCTGAAGGACCTGGAGCTGGCGCAGCGGTGGCTATCACCGCATTGTTCAAGTACTTGAAGGTTGCTCCAGGAATTTAGTAAACGTGGTTTGCATTTTCGTTAACACAGATTGAGTATCTGAAGCAGCCTGGCGGCGATTGACGATGTCCTTCATACACTTGAGACTCGGCCTCCTGAAACGTCTTTGGCCTACCTATAGTGACACATAGGCTTGAAGGTCGCCCTGTAATCCCTCAATAAAATATCTCACTGTTTCTACGTCAGACAATTTTAATCGTTTGCATAGGCGCGTAATATCAGTAATGTAATCGTCGATGGGCTCGTTTGGAGCGTGTTTACGTGCACTTAATTGTTGGCTTAAAATCCAATCCTGTGGGCCAGAGCCAAAACGTGCGCGAAACGCACCAAAAAGAGCAGTTAAAGTGCTGGTAGTTTCCTCAGCTAATGCGACAAAGCAGGCGTGCGCAATGTCCCGCAAATAGAGTGAAAAAGCATTAGGTTGCAACTCCTCCGACCAATTATTTAATTTGGCTATGCGACGAAAACTCTCCAACCATACTGACGCGTCCGCTATAGGATTTCCGTCAAAAATTTCTGGCTTCAAGCCGTGATCATGACTAGTTGCTTTTTGGTCAATCTTATTTTGTAGAGAATCTAATTGTGTGCGTGTCGTATGCGCTTCTTTTTCTAGATCGCCTTTTATTGTCGTCAGAAAAGAGGTAAAGAAGGCTTTAAATTCTTCTTTTTGGGCAGCATTCATGATACCGGATACAGGACAAACACAAATATTACTTTCTGTGTGCGTTTCAAACAGCTGTGCCTGATGTATTTGAGAACGCGTAACGATCTTTTTAGAGGCTTTAGGCCTAGGTGGCATAAATTGCAACAATCACTATTCCTATCAATCCCAATTAAATGTCGGAGCAAACTTTTAACTAAAAGATAACAGAATTGGATCACCACAACGAACAGTAGCACAAGTACGTAAGTACTAACAAATATATTATTTAAAACTAACATAGGGTGCTAGGTTACGAAAAAGGAATAATGAGTACGCAACATCAGTAGGCCTTACGCTCCATCTGGCGGGTTGATTTCCTGGCTTGTCCTGGCTTGACTTGGCTTGTGCTGGCTTGACTTGGCTTGACTCAGCTTGTCCTGTTTCTCTTAGTTCTGCAAGTAACTCCGTAAAAGAAAGACACGCACGCGTCGGCTTCTACTTCTTGGAACTTAACCCTCAATGTTCAGTTCTGTTTATTTTTTGTCTCAGTTCCCTTTAGACAGCGACTGTAAACGTTAATGTTGGCGTTTAATCCACCGTCTGCATATGATGATGATGTTAATTACAACATCCACGGTCGAGCAGTTGGTAACCGGAGTGGTCCGGTTAAAACATTACGGCCATAGCCACGTCTAGTCATCCACTGATCGGATTTTCGACACAAAATCCGGGCCGTCGGGCACCGAAACCGGAACTCCACCAGCTTGTTAAAGCGACCTTTGGGGAAATTAGCCGATCACTTAAACACTCTTTGTTTAGTTAGCTCGCTTTTTATTTCCACCATTGATGACTTCATTACAATACTGACAACGTTCCCCTACTGCCACTCTTGACTGATTACAGCGATTACTACAACTCTGATGCGTAGGTTTGGCCCGCGCTCGTTTATCTGGATCACACCCGTGTTGTCAATCAGCTGTCTAATTCGTCTAATTCGAAAATTAACGCTGATTTCAGTACATGCGCAGTGTTCTACTAGCATGAATTCGCAGAATTCACTTAGTGAAAAATCTTTTCATTTCTGAATTTCCACTATCAAGCATAGGGTGTATGATCCAAATAAATCAGCACGTTCAATATAACAATTATCAAGAATAAGTTTACAAATTAAAATCAAGGAAAAGTGCCAGGATCTCTAATAAGAGTTGTTGTTGAAAATTCTGAAAAATTGGACAGGAGACTAAAAATAAGTTAAGGATTCTAACGCGACTAATTCCAAAAAGAGCGCTTCCAAAATCTAGATTTCGATTTTTATTTTGTTTTCTCGATCGACACCCGCGAGTAAACAAACGAGTTGCTGAACAACGCAGCTGACCCGAAAACATGTAGTGTAGCAACGGTGCTCGCAGAAGTAGTAGTAGTAGTAGTAGTAGTAGTAGTAGTAGTAGTAGTAGTAGTAGTAGTAGTAGTAGTAGTAGTAGTAGTAGTAGTAGTAGTAGTAGTAGTAGTAGTAGTAGTAGTAGTAGTAGTAGTAGTAGTAGTAGTAGTAGTAGTAGTAGTAGTAGTAAGACTTAATTTTACTAGGGTAGCATTTGACAGTAATAAAACTGATAACCTAATGGCCCTCAACATAAATGTACCAAAGTATTTTAACAGGTCTAACAAGAATCAGTTAACAAATTATTTAAGTAGATACTATATTCAAAATAGTTAGATTACAGGGCACTATTTCCAGTGTAACAACAGTCAAGTAATTTACACATACGAAGAACTAGTTTCTGGGAAACGCAGCACCTGCGTATACAACAAAAACGATAAGAAAGGCAACATTTGATCAGCTAGTCAAGGAGCAAGTCCATAATGTCAATGTATCCCAAACACCTAAAATATTCCAATATTATATTTCGAATGACCCAACACCTATTTCTTAAAACATTACCATTATCTTTTTACCCATTATTACAACGAATAAATATGGTTGGGAATTTATATCTTGCTTGCATTTTTCTTGTTTTACAATTTTGACCAACTTTGGGTGGAATTCCAGGAACTTGGGCGATATTTCCCAGCCCTAGGGATTCTAAACTAATTAGAGAAGACTTTGTTTTCAGTGAAATGGCCAGAAGGAAAATTTTTGAACGCTTACTTATGGGCAGTCTGGCCGACATATTAGCTCACTTAGTGACTATGACTGGAAAGTCGCCGAGAGTGGGCTACGCGCAGCGCTATTTTGACCAACTTTGGGTCAATTTAGAGGAGCTTGGGTGATATTTCCCAGCCCTAGGGACTTTAAACTAATTTTAGTAAGACCTTGGTTTCTAGAGAAATGGGCAGATAAGAATTTTTGACCACTTACTTAGTAGCAGTTTAGCAAAAATATTAACTCACCTAGCAACTATGACTAGAAAGTCGCCGAGATTGGGCTACCGGCAGCGCGATCTTGACCAACTTTGGGTGGATTTCCAACAACTTGGGCGATATTTCCCAGCGCTAGGGACTCTAAACTAATTCGAGAAGACTTTGAATTCTAGTGAAATGACCAGAAAGATATTTTTGAAGTTTTACTTATGGACAGTCTGGCCAAAATATTAACTTACTTAATGACTATGACTAGAAAGTCGCCGAGACCGGGCTACGCGCAGCGCGATTTATACCAAGTTTGGGTCGATATCCAGGAACTTGGGCGATATTTTCCAGTCCTAGGGACTCGAAACTAATTCCAGAAGACCTTGGTTTTCAGTGAAATGGCGAGAAAAGGTGTTTTGAACGCTTACTTATGAGCAGTCTGGCCGAAATATTAACACACTTAGTGACTATGACCAGAAAGTCGCCGAAACCGAGCTACGCGCAGCGCGATTTATACCAACTTTGGGTCGATTAGCAGGGACTTGGGCGATATTTCCCAGCCCTAAGGACTCTGAACTAATATGAGAAGACATTGGTTTTCAGGAAAATTGCCAGACGAAAAATTTTTGAACGCTTACTTATCAGCAGTCTGGCCAAAATAATAACTCACTTAGTGACTATGACTAGACCGGGCTACGCGCAGCGTGATTTTGACCAGAAGAAAAATCGACCAGAGGAAATCGACTAAAAGTTGGTCAAAATCGCGTTGCACGTAGCCCGGTCGCGGCGACTTTCTGGTCATAGTCACTAAGGGAGTTATTATTTCGGCCAGACTGCTCATAAGTAAGCGTTCAAAACTTTTTCTTCTGGCCATTTCATTGAAAACCAAAGTCTTCTCGAATTTGTTTAGAGTCTTTAGGGCTGGGAAATATCGCCCAAGTGTTTGGAAATCGACCCAAAGTTGGTTGATTGGTTGATTGTTGAGTTGTTGAGTTTTTTCCATAAATAACCAGAAGAAATGTTTGAAATTCATTACAAAACTGATTCGGTGCGAGGTCTATAATCACGATGAAAAATGGTTAAGGGCTCTTTTTATGACTGGATATGTTGTATACAAGCTCACTAACAAGACTCAACATCTGAGACGTTGTCAGATGTGATACTGTCAAGCAAACCCAACTCTTTAAACAATGTGTGGCCATAAATTTACTTTGACTTTTATCCAGAATGCCTGGGATTTAATGGGCCGGACGTCCATAAATTTCTACAAGTAATTAGGCAACAAGAATTGCAAGCTTCGTTAATAAGGGATCTATTACGCAACTGAAAATGTTCAGAAAAATGCCACGATCACAAACTGGAGAAACATTGCAAACTTCAAACGCGCAATTCTGATTGAAAGCCGACTAGTCGCATACTCGCGCCTGATGGTAAACAAAACAGAAGGGAAAAAGAGTTGGAAAGAAAACAAAACGAGTGTTTCGTGTGATCAAAGCAAGCTCTTTCAGAAACGCCATAACACTAACGAAAATCTTTAACAGTGATCGTGGGGGATCATTCTGGACAGTGCCCGGTCCAATACTTAGGGAATATTGTGCCAGCAATGAAGCAATTTGATTGGTTAATCTGAGTTCTTAACCCTCTGAACTAACTTAGTGATGAAATATAAACTAGTTATGTAACGTTTTCTCTTGGTATACATTGGAATATCCCACTTGTATTCACTTGGTATGTACAAAGAAAATACAAGTGACACAAGAGAAAGCGCTGCATAAGCGTTGCGTGGGAAAGGATACCCCCTATTCCCTCCCCGTTTACACCTGCTATGCAGGATGTATACATGGCTTATCATTATAAAAATACCAAAATATCATTACAGCCGTAAAATAATGTTTTCAGTGACACGGCTGCAAAGGTAACAGAAAAGAAATACCACAATGTACAGCAAACACAAATTAATTTTTATTCCTAAAACATTCCAAAGCAAACAGAGGATGGTAATATTATTTTAAAAAAAGCTGGAAACACATCCATATCTACGAAGAGGAAAACAAAAGGAGCAATGTCAATAACAGGCCAAAATACTCAATACTTCTCATGAACACTACTATTAAGCTTCATTTAGCCAAGTCTTGCCATCACCTCGAGTATTCGTTTTTTTTTTCAATAAAAGGTCATTTACAATGCGAAACAGCATCTCGGTAATCGATCAACAGATTATTACAAACAATTCCTGCTCTAGCCAGTGCCAGAACCTAAGGATTAATTCACCATGCATATGGAATGTCATTCATTTTTATCTTGTTCAGTGTCAACTAAACTGCAATAGTAATTCTCAATACTGATGTTCATTCAGCTCCATCTTGCTCATTTCAGAACTAAGATAGTAATTCTCCACATTAATTGTCATTCAGTTTTATCTTGCCCAGTGTCAGAACTTAAATAGTAAATCTCCATACTGAATGTCCTTCAGTTTTATCTTGTCCGTTGGCAGAACTGATATTGCAATTCTCCATACTGATTGCTGTTCAGTTTTATCTTGTCCGTTGTCAGAACTATTGTTGTAATTCTCCATACTGACTGCCGTGTAATTTTATCTTGTCCTTTTCAGAACTATTTTTGTAATTCTCCATACTGACTGCCATTCAAATTTCTCTTGTCCATTGTCAGAACTATTGTTGTAACTCTCCATACTGATTGTCGTTCAGTTTCATCTTGTCCAGTGTCAAAATTGATATTGCAATTCTCCATACAGTTTGTCGTTCAGTTTTATCTTGTCCAGTATCAGAACTGATATTTTTGTAATTTACCACACTGAATGTCACTCATTTTTATCTTGTCCGGTGTCAGAACTGATATTGTTCTAATTCTTCACATTGACTGCCATTCAGTTTTATCTTCTTTAGTGTCAGTACTGACATTGTTGTAATTCTCCACACTAACTGCCGTTAAGTTTTGCCTTTTGCAGTGTCAGAACTAATATTGTTGTAATTGTCCATACTGAATGCCATTCAGTTTTATTTTCTCCGTTTTCAGAACTATTGTTGCAATTCTCCATACTGACTGTTGTTCAGTATTATCTTGTCCAGTGTCACAATTGATATTGCAATTCTCCATACTGATTGCTGTTCAGTCTTATCTTGTCCAGTGTCAGAACTGATATCGTTGTAATTCTCCATACTGACTGCCGTTCAGTTTTATCTTGCTTAGTGTCAGAACTGATATTGTTGTAATTCTTCATACTGATTGTCATTCAGTTTTATCTTGTCCAGTGTGAGAACTGATTTTTCTGTAATTCTCCATACTGACTGCCGTTCAGTTTTATTTTCTTCATTGTCAGGACTATTTTTTTTAATTCTCCATACTGATTGTCATTTAGTTTTATCTTGTAAAGTGTCAGAATTGATATTGCAATTCTCCATAGAGATTGTCGTTCAGTTTTATCTTGTCCAGTATCAGAACTGATATTCTTGTAATTCACCAAACTGATTGTCATTCATTTTTTATCTTGTCCAGTATCAGAAATGATGTTGTTGTAATTCTCTACACTAACTCCTGTTCGGTTTCATCTTGTCCTCTGTCAGAACTAATATTGTTCTAATTCTCCACACTGACTGCGGTTGAGTTTTATCTTGTCCATCACCAGAACGATTGTTTTAATTCTCCATAGTAATTGTCGTTCAGTTTTATCTTGTCCAGTGTCAGAGGTGGTATTGTAGTAATTTTCCATACTGATCGTCATTCAGTTTTATCTTGTCCAGTGTCAAAACTGATATTGTTGTAATTCTCCATCCTGACTGTCGTTAAGTTTTACCCTGCCCATTGCCAACACTGATATTGTTCTAATTCTCCATACTGATTGTCAGTCATTTTTATCTTGTCCAGTGTCAGAACTGGTATTGCTATTCTCCATAGTGACTGTCCTCCTTTTTCATCTTGTCCAGTGTCAGAACTGATATTGTTGTAATTCTCCATGTTGATTATCGTTCACTTTTATGTTGTCCAGTGTCAGAACTGATATCGCTGTAATTCTCCCTACTGATTATGATTCATTTTCATTTTGTCCCGTGTCAGAACTAATATTGTTGTAATCCTCCACACTGACTGCCGTTCATTTTTATCTTGTTCAGTGTCAGAACTGATATTGTTGTAATTCTCCACACTGACTGCCCTTCAGATTTATCTTGTCCGTTGTCGGAATGATTGTTGTAATTCTCCATACTGCTTGTATTTCAGTTTTATCTTGTCAAGTGTCAGAATTAATATTGCAGTTCTCGATATAGGTTGCCGTTCAGTTTTATCTTGTCCAGTATCAGAACTGATATTGATGTAATTCACCATACTGATTGTCATTTAATCTTATCTTGTCCAGTGTCAGAACTGATATTGTTGTAATTCGCCACACTGACTGCCATTTAATTTTTTGTTGTCCAGTGTCAAAAACACATATTGATGTAATTCTCCACACTGGCTGCCGTTTCTCTTTATCTTGTTCAGTGTCAGAACTGATATTGTTTAATTCTCCATACTGATTGTCATTCAGTTTTTTCTTTTGCAGTGTCAGATGTGATATTGTTGTAATTCACCATGCTGATTGTCATTTATTTTTATCTTGTCCAATGGCAAAACTGATATTGATGTAATTCTCCACACTGACTGCCGTTTACTTTTATCTTCTTCAGTGTCAGAACTGATATTGTTCAATTCTCCATATTGATTGTCATTCAGTTTTATCTTTTGCAGTGTCAGAACTGATATTGTTGTAATTCTCTATACTGACTGCCATTTAGTTTTATCTTGTCCATTGTCAGAACTATTCATGTAATTCTTCATACTGCATGTCGTTCAGTTTTAACCTGTCCAGAGTTAGAATTGATATTGTTGTACATGTAATTCTCCCCACTGGTTGTCGTTCATTTTTATCTTGTCCAGTGTCAGAGCTGATATTGTTGTAATTCTCCACAGTCTCCCATTCAGTTTTATTTTAATCAGTGTCAGAACTGATATTGCTGTAATTCTCCATACTGATAGTTGTTCAGTTTTATGTTGTCCAAGTCGGAACTGATAGTGCTGTAATTAACTTTCTTATATGTCTTAGTTAGTACACGTGCTGTGATTGGTCAATTTATCAGGCCGTACTCTCCTGTACGGCACACTAAAATTTAAAGCTGGTTTTGTTGAAAAACTGTTTTGAGATTTATCGCCAAGTGTTCTTAACTTTTATAACAAGTAAACATTTAAGACTTTTTTTACTCTAAATTGTGTATTAAAGCATGCTAACAACTTAAAAACAATTTCAAATTGACTCGTTTTGATTTTGAGGTGCATCAGAAATTTGAAGGCATTCCGCTTAAATAGAAATCATTCCTGAGCCCGTCATACACACAATAGAGATATAATAAATATCTTATTAACCTCGTTTTCTCGGTCTGTACCGTAAGTTACGGATCCTCGTTTTTTCCCCTTCGATTTATGGCCTGCGTGCTTTGCCCTTGAGCCATAAATTAAAGGGGAAAAAAACTCGGTCCGTAACTTACGGTACGGCCCTCAAACTCGGTTAGTAAGAGGTATATACCGATTGTCATTCATTTTGCATTTTGTCCAGTGTCAGAACTGACATTGTTCTAATTTTTCACACTGACTGCCACTCAGTTTTATCTTGTTCAGTGTCAGAACTGATATTGTTGTAATTCTCCATACTGATTGTTATCCAGTTTTATCTTTTGCAGTGTCAGAGCTGATATTGTTGAAATTCACCATACTGATTGTCCTTCATTTTTATCTTGTCCAGTGTCAGAACTGATATAGTTGTAATTCTCCACATTGACTCCAGTTCAGTTTTATCTTGTGCCGAGTCAGAACTGATAATGTTGTAATTCTCTGTACTGACTGCCGTTCAGTTTTATCTTGTCCGTTGTCAGAACTTTTGTTGTAATTTTCCATACTGATTGTTGTTCAGTTCTATCTTCTCCAGTGTCAGAATTAATATTTCAATTCTCCATACTCATTGTCCTTTATTTTTGTCTTGTCCATTGTCAGAACTAATATTGTTGTAATTCTCCGTACTGACTACCGTTCAATTTTACCTTGCTCATTGTCAGAAATGATATTGTTCTAATTCTCCACAATGACTGCAGTTTAGTTTTCTCGTCTGTTGTCAGAACTATTGTTGTATTTCTCCATACTGATTCTCATAAAGTTTTATCTTGTCCAGTGTCAGAACTGATATTGTGGTAATTCTCCATACTGATTGTCGTTCTGTTCTATCTTGTCCAGTGCCAGAATTAATATTGCAATTTTCCATACTCATCCTTCATTTTTATCTTGTCTATTGTCAGAACTGATAATGTTGTAATTCTTCATACTGATTGTCATTCAGTTCTATGTTGTCGAGAGTCAGAATTAATATTGCAATTCATTATACTGATTGCCCTTTGTTTTTATCTTGTCCAGTGTCAGAACTGATATTGTTGTAATTCTCCCTACTGATTCTCATTCATTTTTATCTTGTCCAGTGTCAGAGTTGATATTACAATTTTCCATACTGATTGTCCATTAGTTTTGTCTGAGTGAGAACTGATATTGTTGTAATTCTCCATACTGATTGTGTTGTTCAGTTTTATCTTGTCCATTGTCGGAACTCATATTGTTGTAATTCTCCATACCGATAGTCATTCATTTTTTTTCCAGTGTCAGAACTGATATTGTCCGGTGTGAGAACTGATGTTGTTGTAATTCTCCATGTTGATTGTCATTCAGTTTTATGTTGTCCAGTGTCAGAACTGATAATGTTGTACTTCTCCACACTGACTGCCATTCAGTTTTATCTTGTCTGTGTTCAGAAGAATTGTTGTAATTCTTCATACTGATTGTCCTCCAGTTTTATCTTGTCAAGTGCGAGAATAAATATTGCAATTCTCCATACAGGTTGTCGTTCAGTTTTATCTTGTCCAGTATCAGAACTAATATCGTTGAATTCACCATCCAAATTGTCATTCAATTTTATCTCGTCCAGTGTCAGAACTGAGATTGTTGTAATTCTCTCTACTTAGTGCCATTCAGTTTTGTGTTGTCCAGTCTCAGAACTGATAATGTTGTACTTCTCCACACTGACTGCCATTCAGTTTTATCTTGTCCGTTGTCAGAAGAATTGTTGTAATTCTTCATGCTGATTGTTGCTCAGTTTTATCTTGTCAAGTGTGAGAATAAATATTGCAATTCTCCATACAGATTGTCATTTAGTTTTATCTCATCCAGTGTCAGAACCGATATTGGAATTCTCTATACTGAATGTTCTTCATTTTATCTTGTCCAGTGTCAGAACTGATATTTTTGTAATTCTCCTCACTGACTGCCATTCAGTTTTACCTTGTTCCTTGGTTAATCATTTCAACCTTAGTTGGAAGTAGATTTTTAATCCTAGTTCTAGTTTAAAACCTTAGTTTTAGTCTCATGTTTTTATTTTTTAATACTTCTGTATTTTAGACATTAATTTTAATGTATATTTTAGACTTGTATTTTTTAGAGGACCCTCCTGGAAACCACCTTTAGGTGATTGGAGGCCTCCTTTTAAAATATCAGTTTATTATTTTTTATTATTATTATTATTATTAAATCCTCAGTAGTTACAAGACATAGTATTGATCACAGTTTCAGGAATATTAATAACATATCCAAATTAGGGAACTCTTTCCCCAATACCAGTGCTTTCCTTATCACCACAAATGTTCCCAAAGTAAGATTTGCAATGCTGTCAGATAAATGTCACATAGCAGATAGTAGTGGCTTCATTCATTTCTACCCATTCATTAAACTTAAAATTTTCAACAGATTTTCCTTCTTTATTAAGGAAAAAACAAAGTTGAGATCACAGTGACCCAAAATGTTCTCCAGCTTTTACAGGTATTAAACCAGTCGTGCTGAATATTTTCCTTGACTCTTCTTCAAAATGTCAATTTTCCCTAAATTAACAAAAAATTCATTGACCTTAGAAGAATTTTTTCCTGACTATTTCCTGACCTGGTGTGGCACCCCTGTTTTAACTATTACACAGAAAGCTAAACCATAAAATTTATCAAGAAATGAGGCTCCCAACCATCACCCAATACACAGATTCTGACATCAGACCTATTACCTTAGAAAAATCACTTCACTAACAACTGGTTCAAGTTCAGCAGTAACTTTCCTTGAAACCCTCAACAACTACCATCCCTCTATCAAATTCACCATAGAAGTGGACACCAAAACAGTTGACTCTTGTTGTAGTGCACATCCTTGAGATTGTCATTTGTTGCCGTTATAGCAGGGCTGCCTGCAGTAGAGGGGTGAGATGAAAATGACTCAATACAAGTCATATAAACCCACATGCAGTGCACATACTGCTTTGTGCTTTTAAGCAAAAAATTGTAATATATGTAGTATAGGTCAAAATAGTGTACAAACTACCGGTAGTAAACACTCCAAGACAACAGAACAATGACAAATCACTCAATACATTCAAGGTGTCCCTCGTAACGATTGAGAAACACTAAAAGAATCAGTGTGGGATCATATGAAGTGTCCACAATTTTGCAATAGGGATAGGATAATAGCCATAAATCAATGGCTGCTCCATCATTCAACTCTCTGCCAGACAGTGTCAGAAAATTGACAGATTAATTTTCATTCATTAAGGCCATAAGACACCGTCTGTTTCAGAAAGTGATTAAGATTTATTATTAAGATTTAATAATAAATGCTATTTTCATTCTAACACTTAGTAGTTTGTAGTCCATTATATTAGTTTTAATATTAGCTTTAATGTTTCAGTTTTAATATCCTATTATTTTTTTTTTTCTGAGATTTTTACAGTTGGTGTGATATCACAGGATTTTTACCGACTTAACTAAGTGCAGATGTAGTTATATTCTATTTTGCCAATTTTGACATCATAAATTATGGTTTTTCATATATAGCCTCTATCAGTAACATCAGGCTGTCCATAATAGCAGGGGGTCTGCAAGGCAAGAGTTGTCTGTAGTGTGCTACCAGTTATTGCAAAAGAAAGGCTGCAAACTAGAAAGGAAAGATCTCTCGCCTTATTGTAAAAGCCTTGCCAACTTATTACCACTAAGGCAATGGATCAACACCGTACGCTACACAAAATGACAGCTGCTGCCAACAATTTTTCTCTTAAAAACATGAAAGATGACTGATTGATACTTTCAGCAGGGCTCGACTTTCAGGAAAAAACCTCGGGGCCAGCTGGCCCCTTAGTTTTCATATTAATTTTAGTCACCAGCAAAAGTATTTCAGTCAGCAAAAAGCATGGAACGTTAGTTGCCAGTGAAAAAATTGGGTTGCATTGGTGACCCCAGCAGTCACAACATTGAGCTCTGATCAGCTTACAAGCACCAATCCTCGCCCACGCCAAAATCTTGGGAAGTTCTCTGTCTGATGTTGCTGAGGAAGGAAGGTTTCAAGAGCTAATCAAAGAAACTTCTCCAAGCTAAATGCAATGCCACATGGCCAGGGCAAAGGCCACAAAAAGACTGCAAGTCAGATGAAAATGATGACCAGTCTCCACAATGCCCTGTACCCTACAGGGCATGATGAGTCCATTGTTGCTAAGACATGTTTTCTTTGTTTCTTCTTTTAGTCTTCGACCACAATTTGGATGCATTTTGTGTTTAAAAAAAATTAGTTCATAGGCCATCATCCTGTTCAATATAACTAAACAAAATCCAGTAACAAAATTAATTAAGGACCATGGCACAGGTGTAGCTTATTCATCTTTTTGATTTAAGTTTGCAATAAATTATTTTCATTTGCATGAAAATAATTGAGTGATGTTTCTTCTACGCACCTTTCATTATTATATACCAGTAATTTGTCATCATATCATTATTGTGGAAATTATTTCATTTCATTTTAATTGTTATGTGTACCGGTTTGTACCAAGTGATTCCTATAAATGGCTTGTTCTCTTCAGGGTGTTTTCACGAAAGCTGTGAAACAAACTATTTCTCGATGAATATAACATAATATTGTCTACTGCATACAATATTTCATAAAGACAACTATTTCAGTTTAATTATTACTTTAGCATATTTAGCTTTGTATCATCTCATTACACCAGGATCTCTCATTGCCAACAACAATTGTAATCTATTGGCAGTGTTTAAAACAGCTATTTCATCTACCAAAGGCAGCCCTAAAAGCTGATTACTGAATAACATTCCCTAACAGTCCCTGGTGCAGTTGCAATTTTAAGATCCACTAGACAATGTTTTATGTCCAAAGTCAAGCTGGCTTCACCTCTTGACTGCAAGAGAGGAATTATGCACACATTAGTGCAACAGACCTTTGACTTGGGCATGGCTGAAAAAGCTGAGGGTGGGCTGATTGCAGGAGATAGATAAATCAGGTACACGAATGATGGATCTGAAGGGGAATAAAATTGTATGTTCCAATCAAGCAGCCATGTAAGGTGCAAGACTTAGCCAAAGTTTCTGTCAACATCAGCCTGTTGAGAAATATTTTCCACACTTGATTTGCAAAAAAAATGTGACTGTATGTTTCAGCATGCTGCAGTTTGTTGTTTTTTGTTGAAGTCATCTCAACTCAAACGATGTTTTTGAATTTAAGTCAACAAAAGCAAATCATTCTGTAAAAGCTGAACGTTGAGGGCAGGAAGGTTAATGTATATAATATTACTCGGCATTATTTACCAGGATAATTGAGTCATAGAATGACCAACCACTTGTCGTTATAGCAGGCAATTTGTCAGCTTTCAAAAATGAACTTGAAGTTCATTTAGGTATTTATATAATTTTACTTTTGCAAAACGCTTGCACATGATTTTTACTATCTTACTATTATATTGGTGTTGCTTTTCTTCCGGCTTCATTCATGTTTGTAATTTCAAGGAAGTTTTCAATTATGGCCAACCTCACTTACTTCCTTGCAGGGTGCCTATTTACTTCTGTTTGTGACTAATCATTTGTCATTGCTTTGTTTTACTCTTTCATCTTGTTACTTCTATTAATTTGTATATTTGTATTGTACTTTCTAGTGTTACACGAGCCCTTTAATTGGTGCAAAGTTTACAGATCTAGAACAAGAAGAAGTCCTAGGTCCACAACCTACAATTACAAAATAAATGTCAAAGAGTTACCTCCAACAGTAATAATAATAGTAATAATCATAATGTCTTTATTCATTTGATAAAAATGCATATCAAGTGTTACAATTAATAAAAGATAAAATGATTAAAAAGATATCTAAAAAGCAGTTTTGCCTCCAGCAATGTCCCCAACAATATATGCTCTCTTTCCATGGTCTTCATGAAGCAACCGACTGTTGACATACTACCAACAGTAATCCTGTGCCTGTGCTGCTCTCCTCCAAACCCCAAGCTTCTCAGCTAAACACCCTGGGTAATCCAACACAGGAGAGCATAACAGAAACAGCCCCTGAACCAATGGCAGCACCATCTCAAAATATATCAGACTGTCCAGTCGACCAACCAAGTCCAATGTTATATAGTGAAGGGAAAGTGACTTGCCCTCAGTCTGGATCAAATACCCAATAAGGCATGAAACAAAACAACCTAACCGAGATTAGATCAGGCTGTATGTCCAGACCACTTGTGTGCATAGACCTGTGCACTACCATTTCAGCCATCAGTATGGGGGCATGAAATGGTGACATCCCAACATTACAATGGGCACGGTGTGCAGTATGCATAGTGGTGAGGCAGAGACTAGCCGTTCTCTTAATACTGGAATCTTGAAAGCCAATAACTAATATCTCATGATTAAACTTTCACACAGGTCCTCAAATTCACAGGATTCTGCCAGCTGGCCCACTCACATTATAATCAATCAATAACCTCATGTTCAGCTTGATTGTTGAATTCATCAAAACTTCAGGACAACTCAGATTAATATTAATCCATGGATTATAATAATAATAGATTATTATAATTCAGTAATAGATTAAGGCAAGGCAAAAAAATTGGAAGGATTAGATTATTAATATCATTTGGATTAATATTAATCTCAGAAATTAAAAAGTTGCAACAGGCCTGCACAACTCCCATTGTACCCAAATGTGTATTTTTTGCCTTTAGCGTTTGTCATGTACTTACGCATTGTTTAGACTCATTTTTATTGCAAGATTTGTTTGAAGTCTCTACATGCTTGCTTTCAAGGGACAAAATACGAAGCTTTCCGTGAACATTTTACTTACTTGCATTATATATTATGACGCCGGGCCAGGCTGTGATAAGAACTGTTTGCAAGCAGTAGGTACATCCTTATCACAGAAATCATACTATTTGTCCTCGAATGGTTTTCTTTGGAGATGCTGTAGCTTTACTTCAAGAAAGTTATATGTTTCTCTAGATACAAATTTTATGGATTGTTGAAGCAGTTGAACAGTTGGCATCATTGTCCCAGGTTAGAAGTGGCAACATTCTCATTACAGTGAATAACAAGACATGTATAAAGTATCGTTATCAACGCATACAGGATATATTATCAGCAAGGTCACTTGCCAACATAATGCTAGAGTTCTTCCGTACAGCTGAGATTGGTGGCAGCTCTTCAGTAAGTCAGACGCCCTCGTGGACCTCACCAGCTAACCCACCAGCAACAATAGCCCCTTCTATGACATCAATCCTGAAACCCTGTCCTTCATCACAAACTCCTACTCTAAGTCCAGTATATACGTAGACAGTCCATTTTATGAAATGCTCCCAAGGAAATGGCAATCTCTATGGATCCAACTCAGAAAGGCTAAGTCTTTCAGCAATAACTGGAAGGGATTCACAGATTTCCTTTGATGACGTGCGTACTGACATCCCTTTCACTTTGTTATTTTTTAAGTTACTCAAGATCTTTATTCTATTCTACATTAAGAATCTTCATGGCCCTGCAAAAAAGTCAGTTGCAACTGTACTGTATTACCAGCAGAGCTGACACAACTGCCAACTTCTGCTACTAAAATATCATAACCATTAATAAAGATTGCAAAAGTTGACTGAGTGTAACAACATAAAAGAGTTTTCTTCACAAACTACTAGCACAAGAAGCATATCCATTGTGGCTGGAATAGAATATTTTCTTTATTGACAGACTTGTACAAATTTGTGCTGCCAAGTCTGTGTCATATGAACGAAATATTTCCACAGCTTATATAGTTATGTAAAGCGATTGATACCATTATTTAACAAATTGCCAAGAGATAGTGATAAGGATGCCTTAGATTGTTAAATGATGTCAATCTTCAGAAGCTTTGGTCAAAGATTAATCCTAGGTAGGAATAATATTAATGCAAAGGATTAATAGGAATCCTACGTAGGATTGATATTTATCAGATTAATATTAATCTTACATAAGATTAATATTAATCCTGATTAATTAAGGCATGGCTCGAACCTCAGTAAAGGATTATAATAATCTATTACTGGATTATAATGATCTATTACTGGATTATAATAATCCATTGCTGGATTATAATAATCATTAGGATTAACATTAATTCGATCGATATTAATGCGAGTTGTTCTAAAACTTGACCCCTTAAAATAACATGTTTCTGTGGCATAAAATGGTTGCTTAACTGAGGAATACAGAATCTTTTCAGGGTGTTCCTCATCTACATCAGTTAAGATAGCAATATTCATAACTTCAAATTCACAGTTCTGGTGCTTTTGAAAGCAAAAATTCCTTGATCACACTCTGCTACTAATACACAAATTTCCTGCCTCTCGTCCCTTCTGACACCAGATTGAAGCTTGACATATTCAAGAGGTGAGTGACACTAACACAAATAAAACCCAGGAAGCCATAGATATAATTCTGCCCTTTGTTATAGATCCTTTGGGTTAGGATCCTTTGGGTTAAACATGCGATGCTTGATAATCTTCTTTAATGAAAAGTTGTTGAGACCATAGGATTTGCATAAGAGGGGAGCTGGAGGTCTGGTCATCTACCATGACTAATCTTCAGTAGCATTTTGTTCTTGCAGAGTAATTTCAAATTCTTTTTGTCTCAAAATTTCTTTTCTGTTTGGATTTAGGCATGACGTAAGATTGCTGTTTTTCTTAAACGTAATGCCATCCACTTAGTTGAAACATACCATTTCTTATATTGAGCCCTTACATTCATGCATTCAAGCATACAATGTGTGGTTATGTGTACATGTACATCTGCGCACTCTGTGTGATCCCTGCCTTGCAGAGGACTTTTCACAGCTTTAGACTATTGGGTCTAACCATCCCTGATTGCTCAGAACGTGAAATGTTAAACTGGATGATAGAGTATATTATTTTCAAATCAATACTCTATCGTCTCTCTATAAAAATTAAAATAAAAAAAAAGATTATGGGGAATTTTTATCATCCAATCCTTACAAAGACACTTCTAAACAGCTGTTTCTGCCTTTTTAAAGTAACAGTTAGCTTTTTGTTGCATGATCAAGTAAAGGGGCAAATTTTAGCACCTGGTGCACTGCAGGTGTTGAAATAAACCCCTTAAACCTTCTTACCAAAGAATAAGCAAATGAACAAGACTGACAACATTAACTTCATTATACAATACACTTTGAATGTACTGTAATCTACCTCAAGCAACTTAACCCAAACCAAGTATTCACACTCTGCATTCCGACAACACGCAGGGCTGGTGATTCATTTTGCATCAACTTGACGCTGCTGTGCTGTCCTGAAACTCCACAAGCTCCATCACCACTTGCAGTCTTCTAATAACATCATCACTGATCTCATCCTATGCAGTTGAATTTCTCAAGTAGTTTCCCATATAGTTGTCATGAATCATGCCTGTTTTAAAATACCTCCAAGAATATTTCATATTAAGTTTCATGTTCCATACTAAAAATGCAAAGTACATTAACATTTGTCACAATCACAAATATATTCTGCAATAAAATTAGAGCAGAGGAAGGGGAAGGTGGGGTTATCCATCCTGACTTCTTTCTTCACTTTTTTCATTTCAAAGCTGGACCTAAACAGGTTGAAAGGCTGGCCATTTTCTTTCACATGTGTTGGAAGATTAGACACTGACAAAATATGTTGACTTCGACATCTTGCTTTTGAGTCTTGCAAAATTCTGGTTGGTGTTAAATTACAAGTCATGAGAGTTACATGAGCTCCTTAAGATCCAGTCACTACAGAGCTCCGATTTAACACCATTTTAGGTGATCAATCTGATCAAGAACAGACTTAAAATTAATTATGAGCGAAGTATCCACCATACCAATACATGCCAATCTGGATGCACAACTTCAAGTTTTACTAATTTAGAGGTTTTCTGTTTCTCATTGCTATCCCAAACTTAAATCCACCCAATGAAGGGAAGTTTGCTTAAAAGTTATTTATAATATAAAATTTTAGGTTTGACCAGCAAAGTTGCTTGGAGACTCTTTATTATGTATGGACGTTCCTTTAAAATGGCCTCTGGCGGTCTGGCCAACTTATAAATTTTGTCTTTTCCATATCCATTAATGCTTCCCAAGCCAAAGTCCCATTATAAGGTATAAACTGTACCAGACAAATTAACTGGAAAAGGTGGGAAAGGACTATACTTTAGCGTTACCTACCAGTAAGTCCTAAGTCAATTCATTGCCAGCTGCTAGCATCAGTCAACTACATGTACATGTATCTAGGCAGCTTAAATTTGGCTGCTCGAATATCCAAATTGATGTATGGTCTGCCTTTGAGATGTTGAATCAGAATTCTTCATGATTTAAAGTTGACATCACAAGTGTGCACTGTTGACAATACCTTTTCTGCCAATGTTGGGAAGGGGTAGTGGGAGGTTGTGCGGGGGTAGGAGCTGATGGCCTAATGGTAAATCAGTTGGACTCTGGATCCATAGGTCCAAAATGGAGCCCAAGCCAGAGTTGCTGTGTCATGTTCTCGAGCAAGACACTTGACTCTCCCAGTACCTCTCCCCTCCAAGGAGTGAAAATGGTACTGACCGATTGTAGGAGCAACCTGACAAAAACAAGGGGTAACGTGTGATAGACTAGAATCCCATCCAGAAAGAGAGTGGCAATACCCCTGGGCATTTCATGTTGCAGAGACCAAAGGTAAGCACCAGCACTGATGAGCCATCTGGCTCATCCATATCCCGAAGGGGTGGAACAGAGTTCCCTGCCCTGCAGCCGGTGAAATAATCACTAGAGTGTTCTCATTCCGAGCCGCAAATACCAGACGAGGGATTTGATTTCCTGTTTAAAGCAAACCTTTTCCCATAAAAGTTTAACCCCCTTGACTGGATGTACCAACAAAACGTTCAAGTGAGGGAGGGAAAAGGACATTGGTTAATATGCATTTCAAACAGACAGCTACACTGCCGACGGCTGGAAATGTAAAATGACAGCTTGGGACCAGGGCAATGGTGGATCATGGAATGAGGAGAGGACATTGGAGAGTGATGCTCCTCGAGTGTGGCTGTACAGGCAAGTTGATTCAAGAATCCACAATGAAGGATGATCCCCCAGTGGTGATGTGGTTGGCATGTGGTGTTGTGGTAACCAAGGCCACTATTCAGATTTCTGAATGAGCCATTTTTTATTATAGAAAAAAGACAGGCAGCCTTTGTAACAACAGTTATTCCTTTTGATATTTAAATGCCACATCTGATAGGGATGAAACTCAGCTTTTGATATTTGTTGAAAATTGGGAGAATAATGCATTCCATGCCCAGTACAAATAATGTTACATGTTCCACGCCATAATGGCAGTAGGTGGGGTGGAGAGTGAGACATGGTGGCGGATCTTTCCTTCATGTCAGTGACATTTCTGTCCTTCAGGCATTCAGTTCAAGATGCTCAAGTGTATATCTTGCAGGAACTACAGTGCAAGGATTTCCTGGCTGTGATGAAGCAAAATCATCCATGCATTCAGAAAAAGTACCAGGTGATGAAATAACACATCTTGATGAAGAGGTGGCTAACAGCAATCGCATGAACTGAGGAGGACTCAGGTTATCTGCCCAAAGGTGTCACAGCAACAAAGATGCCGCATATGCACCCCTGCCCACACACGCCAAACTTTGCCTCCAACCATGCGCTCCAGTGCCGCGCCATCACCACATCTGCATTGCCTCCACCTTTGCTGCTGTAATACCTTTGTGCAAAAGCATGGTGAATCCTCCCCACCTCATGTGACTGATGTAAGCTACTTCTTTGTCGAGGTGTGTCACTTCATTGCTTGAGACTTCTCCTAAATACATGGAAGATAATGCTTCATCACAACTAGAAAATCCCTGCACTGTAGTTCCTGCAAGAACACACTCAAACATCTTCAGCTAAATGCCAAAAGGATGGAGACGTCTCTGAAATGATAAAAGGATCACCAACCATGACTTTCTTTCCACCCCATCTGCTGCTCTGTTATAGTATAAAACATGTGACATCATCCCAACCAAGCATGCAATACATCATTTTCCCAATTTTCAACAGCCAATCAGAAGTTGCGCATCATCCAAATAAGGTGTGTCATCTGAATATCAAGCACGAATAACTGTTGTTTTATAACCTGTCTTTTTCCTATAACAAAAAGACTCATTCAGAGGTCTGAATTCTAACCTTGGTGACCACAATAACATGTGCGAACCAAATCACTACTGAGGAATCCTCCTTCACTGTGGACTCCTGAATCAACCTGTCTGTACCACCAGACTCAAGGGGTACCATTCCCTGATTTCCCACCCCATTACACAATCCACAACTGCCCTGGTCCCAATCTGCCATTTCACATTTCCAGTCGTCTGTTGCATAACTGCTTGCTAAAAGTGCATGTTAACAAATGCCCTTTCCCTCCCTCACTTAAACGTTTCATGGTATATCCAGTAAAGGGTGTTGGACTTAGATGGTGAAAGGTTTGTTTCAAACAGGACACCAAATCCCCCTGCCAGTCTTTGTGGCTAAGAATGGGTACATTCCAGTGATGTCTTCCCTGGCTACAGGGCACGAAAGTCTGTTCCATTCCCAAGGGAACAGAGAAGCCAGATGGATCATCAGCACGAGTGCTCCCCTCCAGTTTCTGTAACATGAAGTGTCTAGGAGTGTTGCTTCTCCCCTTGGATGGGATGCTAGTCCATTGCAGGTGACCCCCAGCAATTGTCAGGTTGCCCTAACAAATTGGCCAGTACCATTACACTCTTGGGTGGAGAAAGGCATTGCAAGGGTAAGGTGTCCTGCCTGAGAACATGACACAGCAACCCCAGCTTGGGCTCCATGTTGGACGTATTGATCCAAAGTCCAACTAACTAACCATTAGGCCATCAACTCACCACCCCAACCTACAACCCCCGGCCGGCCCACCACCCCTTCCCAACATTGCCAAAAAGTAATGGCTGACGGTGCACACTTGCGATAACACCTTTAACTTGAGAAGAATTCTGACTAAACATCTCAGTGACATACCATATATTAAATTGGATATTCAAGTAACCAAATTTAGCCTGCCTTGATACATGTAGTTGATTATTAGAAGCAGTGAGCGAACTTAGGGCTTACCAGTAAGCAATGTATATAGATTACAATTGTTTCTCTTTTTGCTGCCTGGCTCATTCTCAGTAGAGTAACCAGTGAAATCTTAATGTATTCTCTTCCTATGGTTAGACGTTTGTTTTGCTTTGTCCTGTTAATTTGGTCAGGGCTCGACACTAATGGTAGCCAACTCGCCACAGGCTAGAGTAGAAATTTAGTTTTGGCTACAGAGCTGGGCACTATTTTTTCAACTTACTGGCGTGGTGGTTAGTGACAACTTATATGTCACTAAAGAAAAAAAAATTTGCTAGCCAAGTGTTGATGTTGACTAGGTGCAATAACAGCAGAATTACTAGCAAGACTTGAAAACACAATGCAAGCGACTCTCTTTAATACATTATGGAATTAATTTTAAAGGAAAAAGAACACAATGCAATTTTGCATCTGAAACCTCTGGACCAGTTGACATACAGTTGGCACACCTTGTGTCACGCTTGACTGGTAATGTTAAACACAAGGGCGAACCAATTTATCACTGAATTGCACTGGTTTTAATTTTGTTCAATGGCTTCATGTTTTCCTCACATCAAATCTCTCAAGCCAACAGATCACAAAGAAAAATCCAGTGATTTTCCCGAAAAGACTTTCAGGACTCTTTGATACCTCCTTGTAAAAATATCCAGACCCCAAGACGTCATTGTAAAAGCTGTCGAGACTTCTTCAGTCTCTTTACAGACAGGAGCTGTAGAATTCAAACTGTTTCAAAGGCAGCATTAGCAAAATTTGACTGCTAATAAAGGTCAAAGGAAATAAATCTTTCTCACGTTATTATTTCTGCAGTGGTAAGTTTTGTCAGTATGGAAACAACAACAAATCACCTATATGTTGTTATGCTAAATGAAATGTTATCCCTTTACAGTTCTACACGATTTTGTGCATGATTTTATCAGGGTGCTCATGTTTTGTGCTACTAATTTGTAACAAGAAAAGAACATGGATGTATGCTTTCAGAAAATGCTGTCTTGTTTGTAAAATATTTCTTTCAACATAATAACATGCTCAGTTTTTATACCCTTTCAAGTACCAAACAACAAAAAGTAAACATGATAACACCACAATGAAATTCTTACCTTGTTTCCGAGAAAAGTGTTAGTGTTTGTCTTCATTGAGGAAGACAGCAACTAGTTTGGCCAATTTCATTTTGTTTACTAGCCAAAGTGGCTAGTGGAAATCAGAAACCTACTAGCCAAAACAAAATGTCTCCTAGTCTGTGGCGAGGTGTCTACCGTTAATGTCGAGCCCTGTGGCTAGTAGGTTTCTGATTTCCACTAGCTGCTTTGGGTTAGTCTCAAGCAATAAACTGACACACCTCGACAAAGAAGTAGCTTACACCAGTGACATGAGGTGGGGAGGATTCACCATGCTTTTGCACAAAGGTGTTACAGCAGGAAAGGTGGAGGCAATGCAGCTGTGGTGATGGTGCAACACTGGAGTGCATGGTTGGAGACAAAGGTTGGCGTGGGTGGGCAGGGGTGCATGTGTAGCATCTTTGTTGCTGTGACACCTTTGGGCAGACAACCTGAATCCTCCTCAGTTCACACAATTGCTGTTAGCCACCTCTTCATAAAGATGAGTCATTTCATCACCTGGTACTTTTCCTGAACGCATGGATGATTTTGCATCATCACAGCCAGAAAATCCTTGCACTGTAGTTCCTGCAAGAGATACACTTGAGCATCTTGAACTGATAAAATCATGCACAAAATCGTACAGAACTGCAAAGGGATAACATTTTATTTAGCATAACAACATAAGTGACTTGTCATTGTGTCCATACTGACAAAACTTACCACTGCAGAAATAATTACGTGAGAAAGATTTATTTCCTTTGACATTTATTATTAGTCAAATTCCACTAATGCTGCTTTTGAAACAGTTTGAATTCTACAGCTCCTGTCTGTGAAGAGAGTGAGGAGGCCTTGACAGTTTTTACAATGACGTCTTGGGATATTGATATTTTTTACAAGGAAGTCTCAAAGAAAAACAGAGTTCTGAAAGTCTTTTATTGGAACTGGTTTAGTAATAGTATTGGCATTATTGGACAATCTAGTCCATAATTTTAGCATGTGTTAGTAATTGTACATTTCCTTAAACTTTTCCTGAGATGGCTTTGGAGTCCGATTCGTGATCGGCAGATGCGATGACAAGAACCACAGACATAAGTGGAATCAGTGGGTGGAGCAAGGGCCCTGGCCTTCTGACGTTCTCTCCTGGTATCCGCTGTGATGTGCAGAAGCTTTTCTCCCTCTCGTAGGGCTTTGGTGCAATTTGTTTTCCACGCACTCCTGTCACTGGCAAGAGTCTCCCATGAATCGATTGGAACTGATTTACACACAAAGTAATTACCAACAATAGGTATTAAAGAGAGTCGCTTGCATTGTGCTTTCAAGTCTTACTAGTAATTCTGCTGTTGTTTTACCCAGCCAACGTCAACACTTGGCTAGTTAAATTTTTTTATTTGACTAGTAACATATAAGTTGTCACTAGCCACTAAGCTAGTAAGTTGAAAATTTAGTGTAGAGCAACCTCGTTCCCAGGGTCTCTCATCTTACCGCCCTCTGGAGCGAGCGACGAGAGACCCTGGTTGGGTCTGGTCACGTGCTACTTTGACAATTGAGAACATCAGAGAGGGGCCCTCTGTAATCAGCAATTGGTCACGTTGAGCTTTGTCGAATTCAAAGTATTGCCCTGCGCCTGCCATTATCCATGGCGTTTATCAATACTTAGTTTTCAGGCTGAAATTTCGAATAATATCTACTCCAACGTTAACCTAAAGGTTAAGCAAGTCTGTCTCAAGGCAATTTAGTGGTCGTGATTTTCACTGTTGCCGTCTTACCCCTGGATTTATGGAAAGTCACTCATATTTCAACTGTGGGTGTCGAGCAGCACAATTTCATCCCGCAGTAATTGTTGTTTCCCCTTTGAATGCACAGGATCAAATTGATGCAAAAAGAATGTCTCCTGGAAAACGTATAGCTTTCTCAAAGTAAAGCTACGGCAGTCTCTGAAGAAAAGCTGGACAAAGATAAATATGATATTCCTGTAACGCACTTTGCAAACAGTTCTAATCAAATAGCCGGGCCCGGCGTCACCTGCGGCGTCACAATATCGAATGCAAGTAAGCAATATGTTCACAGAATATTTCAATCTTTGTCCCTGGAAAGCCAATACTTAGAGCCATAAAAGATATCTTGCAATAGAAACGAACCTAAACAAAGTATAAGCATGGCATTGCAAATTACAGGTGTCAACTCTGAGAAGCAACATGCACTTAACAGCAGAAATCATGCAGACCTGCGACCTCTAAAAATTTTGTTACATAATCAAACGACTCCGCTCTACTTATAATTTCCATTTCTTCTTATAACATGGCCAGCTAGGGTCTCTCTTCACTAGCTCCAGGAGGCGGTAACATGAGAGACCCTGGGAACGAGATTGAGTGTAGAGCCCTGTTAGTAATTTGTTTCATTCTTTTTCAGAACAAGAGCAAGACAACAAAACACAATTTTGGTATTCCATTTTTGGGGGCTATATAATTTCCTTTCTTCTGCTAACCCTCTTCATTCACCTTCACCTATCTCTTTTGTGACTAGGTGTCACACAACGCCTCACCCCTCTTTATTGCTGTATCTTATGCACAAAAAATTGTTCGGTTCCACGACATATGGTTCTATACATGCTAACTTACAGGGAGCGTCCACTACCTGTTAAGTACACTAATATAATGCAATATCAAACAATCTAACTATCAGTGAGCAATGGACAATAAACACGCTCGAGGCAGGAAAGAATATTTTGCAAATCCACCAAAATGCGAGCAACAGCGATGAAATGCTGCAAGAGAACAAGGAACTTTGGGGAAAAAATCAAGAACCGACCAAACAAATATCTACTTTCCATTGAGGTATGATGGATACTTCACTAAGACTAAATTAGTTTGCATTTCGCTCAAGTATATACCGAAGGGCCTAGTTCACAAGTTGATCTTATGACCATAATTTTCAATGGAATGAAGCACTGCTCATAAAGCCCATAACCAGCTTTTACTTGTTCATAACCATAACCTGCACAATTAAAAACATTTTGTGATCTTACCGTGAAATAGCATGTACCACTTGGGCCTTTCAATTCAAGCTAGGGTTGTAAAACAGCGACAGCTACTGTAGTGACCTGGTTAAAGATAGATATCAAAGCTAGACTCCCTTCAACTGACCGTAAACTAAACATGAGCAACATTTTTGGTCAAAAGCACGATGAAATAACTGTAGCTTACTTGATTTAAAAACTCCCGCGTCTTCCCCAAATTGAATAGGCCCTTTGCAGCTGGGGTCACGTGACCAAACTTTTCCGAGAAAATTTTCATATTATGTACTATAACTTAAAGAATGCCAGAAATGGAAAGAGCGCATCGAAAATACCAAAATGGCCAAGTTTGAGGCCCCTGGCATTAAAGAGTAAGTTTATACGACAGCTTGAATTTTCGCAAAATTTAGAGGATTTGTATGGAAAATGTTGCTGGAGAGCAAGACCTTGCTCTCCAGCAACTTTTTTCATACAAATCTTCCTATTCTTTTAAAAATTCAGACTGTCATAACATCTTATTCCTTAATGATGGGGGCCTCAAACTTGGCCATTTTGATATTTTCGACATGCTTTTTCCATTTCTGGCATTTGTTAAGTTATAGCCCATAATTTTATGAAAAGTACGTCACGTGATGGCTTAGCTGCAAAGGGCCTATTTGAACACATTCGAACTAATCTCGTCAGGAGTAGGCCTACACCTAGTGGTTGCGAGTACAGTCTCGTTTGACAGCGGTTTCTCACAATGGAAAGGGACGTACTAGAAATCTGACCAATCCTCGTTTAGCTTAAAATTTCCCAATCTAAATCCAACATGGCGGACGAATTGCTACTTATGCAGTAGTTTGTTCCCATAATCCTGAGGCGTTTAAAGGCTGTTTCTTTCAAAGGTACTTTCCTTGACAGAAGGGGTTCAAGAAGGCAAGCTATTTCTTTGTCCTTAGGCCGTCAGAGTAGTGGAGGAGCGTTTACTACTCATGAAAATCGCCGAATACAGCAAGAGGTAAGGTGGACTAAGATCAGAGATCGTCTTGGTTATGTTGCCATTAAGAAATCTTCCCTTCCAACTGGGGCAGTTTGTATTTGGTACCTGGAAACTTCAACTGCAATAAGATACCGTTACTGTGGGCCTCAAACGTTTTTGTGTCGCAAATGCGCTGGGAAACTTCATTCCAGTATCACCACATACCATGTTTTAGAGTTGTTATTAAGAAGGTACAGCAATGACCCCATTATCACTTTATTTAAAAAAAATTAACTCACTTTACTTAAATGTACATGTATACGTACATGTAGTTGTTGCAAAGTATTAGCTCTAATATATAAGCTTACACCATGTGTAAAACATGTGCTGTGAAGTAAATTACACTTTATCCAAGAGCAATCACACAGAAATTAATCTTAACCCCACCTAGTTCAGAAGTAAACTTATCTGCAAACACTATTAATTCAAACTTCAGTCTGCCATCTGCTAATGACTGGCACCAATGTAGCAGGATACATCCTGCTACATTGTGATAGTTTACATGTAAGCTGGTTTAAGGCCGTTGACAGTACATGTTAGCCAATGCTATAAAACTAACAAATTGTACTAGTGTACTAATTATAGCTAGAAACAACCAGAAACAACAGATCAGTTATAATTGCTAGCGCTATATTTTTTGCGTTGCCACTATAACTTTTGAATGTTTCATCATAATCTATATACCCTTGTTTAATCATATGTATTTTTATTTAGCCTAGTATATTACTTACTTCCAATATAGTTGTATGCACTTAGGAGCCTGCCTGATTTCTTGCTAGGTTAGTCAGGTGCCCCAAATTACAGTTCAGCTCAGATATATGTGAACTACACATATGCATATTATACGAGCGTATTTTGCGTATACATGTATGTCAATACGCATACATACAATGTATGTGCTTATATATACGCACATATGCATGTGTATACGCGCATATATGTCTCTTTGTTGTGCATTCCCATAGGTTTCTTTATGTGAAGCATTGTTAGTCAAACAAAGGACATTATATTTCTGGGAATGAAAATGCTTCAAAGCGAAATTTGCATATTGTTAAAACATCGTGCCGATCAATGAAAGCTATTATATTTTGAGTTTTCGATCACTTCGCAAATTCGCCGACAAACTACCGTTTATTAACACTTGCTTGATCTTTAGCTACGAAAAATGGGAAGAAAATTGAAACAGTCTCTTGAACTCCCTATTTTAACACGTGAACTCTATGTTTTTACATGTAAAGATCTGTGTTTCGGCACATGTCAGCAAGTCGTTTGCAAAATGCTTATTTGTCTCAATTAAGCATTCTGAAGATCCTAGTCAAAAAAATGAAATCTCTCGGTTATATTTGACACAGATCATTCATTCAAATGGTAAAATACTCTTTCCTTGACAAAAAAATTGTTTATCAAAAATTTCTATGGTGAGCTGCTCACGTTTAGTTATTAATTCTTTAAGGAAAAGTTCTGTGTTTTGACATGTGTTGGCAAGTCATTTGCAAAATGTTTATTGTCTGAACCGTTCTGAGGATCCTCTTTGAAAAAATGATATCTCTAGTTTTATTTGACACAAATGGTTCATTTAAACTGTGAAATAATCCTTCTTTAGCCAAAGAATTGTTTACCAAAGTTGCTATGGTGCGCTGCTCACGTCTAGTTATTTTTTCTTCAAGGAAAAGTTCTGTGTTTTGGCATGCGTTGGCAAGTCGCTTGCGAGATGTTTACTGTTTGAAGGCTACTTTGAAGCATTCCGAAGACCTTGTGGAAAAATGATATCTCCCGTTATACATGTGCATGTATCTGACACAAACCATTCATTCAAATGGTAAAATACTCTTTCCCTGATGAAAGAATTGTTTATCGAAGTTTCTATGATGCGCTGCTCACATTTTGTTATTTTTAATTTTCTTCAAGGAAAAGTTGTGTTTTTCAGCACGCGTTTCCAAGTTGCTTGCTTGGACCATGTTTACTTTGTGTCAAAAAAATGTTATCTTTCGGTTGTGTTTGCTCCATGAAGATGAAATTGTTGAAGCGTGTATCCCCAGTTCTATTTGACAGCAAAACAGTAAATTTATGATTTAATGGCAAAATACTCTCTCTTTTGATTAATATTCAGTCAGTTAATTTTGTGTCAAGTGCCCAATTGCAAAATGTTAGTTTCAGCTTACATTTTGCTAATAAGTCGTCTGAAGGCATACGCGCATATACCGTATACATGTATTCAAAATAAAGAAAACTCTTTCTTGCTCTGGGGCAAGCTGTCAAGCCATTGAAAACAACAATTACCTGTTAAGAAAAGAAAAAACAATAGGTTAGCTCATACATACATGTACTAATCAGGCATATGCGTATATACATGTACTGTATATGTTTATATGCATATGCGTATGTGCATATACATGTATGTATACGTGTATACGCGTATTGGGCTGACGCGAATTACGCGTATTTTTTGATTCGGATATATCTGAGCTGCACTGTAGTAGTACTGCAGCCAGTTAGAATGTGATTGTTATTATTATGATTTGCACAGGATGGAATGTTTGTTCCTCTTTTTCTGAATCATTTCATTTTGAAATAATTTAATCACCACTGCTTGTCTGTGGAGATTCAGAGTATCACCTGTATAGATGAATACGGTAAGATATTTTTTGGTATAAATTTATATATAATTATAAGTTTTAGATGTGTAAACTATGTTGGTTTGCCAATGATGATGCCTTGGAGAAAAGGATCCAGTGGATACAGAACGCTTCTTCTTTAAATAATAATTATAGGTTGAATAAACAGAAGAAGATGTGAACTTTTCTCGTAGGAGGTCTTTAATTCAAGTGGACGTTTCGCCGATTCGGGCTTCTTCAACACTAAGAATATCAATACTCAGAATAACAGTTAGAGAATCCGCTCCATTATCAAAAGCTTGAGCATGATCCAAGCGCTGACTATGTTAGTGTCATCACACAATGGAGTACAAAGTGGTTTGAGAGGGGCCAAATTAGTGAGGAAATTGCTAATTGGGTTATCAATGATAATGCCAAGCCTGGCAAGGCTTTTGGAACCATTAAAACCCACAAACAGGGGAATCCTTTTCGGCTTATTACATCGTGCTGTGACACTGCCATTGAGAACCTTTCAGCATTTACAGAATTTTATCTTAAGCCTCTAGCCCAAAATTTGCCATCGTTTATCAAGGATACCACACATTTGTTGCAGAGAATGGAGGAACTTAACAAAACAGGCCCCTTTCCCAAGGATAGTCTTTTAGTTTCATGGGACGTGGTTGCTATGTTTCCCAACATTGACAACAATTTGGGAATCAATGCTGTTATAGAAGCCTTAGAGGCTAGGCCAGTCAAATTTCCATCTACTGATTGTATAGTTGAGGGCCGTACAAATTTGTCTTAAGCACAATAATTCGTTTTTTGAAGATGACAACTTTCTTCAGATTCATGGTACGGCTATGGGTCCCAAAAACGCATGCAGTTATGCTGATCTAGCCACGGGAATTATTGATACATGTAAGAAAGCCAAATCAGGGGAAATTAAACCCAACCTGTGGTGGAGGTATAGGGATGACATTTTTGATCTTTGGACCCAAGGGCCTGCTAAACTCGATGAGTTTACGCATTATATTAATTCTTTGTACCCCACCATTAAATTTACTCTAGTTTCTTCTCCCAATTCACTTAACATACTAGATCTTACTCTCAATCTGGTGGACGGTCTCATCCAGACTGATATCTACTCCAAACCTAAGGATAACCATATTTACTTGCTACGGAATAGCGCACACCCTGCCCATGTTACCAGGGCCATTCCCTATGGAGTAGCTACCAGGATCCAACGGAATTGTTCTACTGATGAGGCATTTAGTAAATGCTCTTCTGAGTATAAGGGTTATCTATATAACCAGGGTTATAACCCTAATTTGGTTTCACAACAGTTTGAGAAAGCCCAGTCTATTCCTAGACAAACATTACTTCAACCCCAGCCTAAGGAGTCCAAACAAATTTTTCTGCTTGTGCTTGATTTCAACCCTCACTTACCCAGTATTGGTAGAGTTATTAGGAAATACAAGCACCTTATTTATGATTCACCATCTCTTAAAAAGATTTTTCCGGTAGGGTCCATCATTCCTGCTTTTCGTAGAACTAAAAACATCAAAGAAATCTTGAGCAGTAAGCCTCGTGAGCAACATCGCACGCCCGATAATCAGCGGGGTTGCTTTAAATGCACAGCCAAATGTGAACTATGTCACAATTATTTAAAGGAATCTAATTGCTTTACTAGCACTAGTATTAGCAGGACGTATCCTATTACGCAGATTCTTAATTGTAAATCTAAAAATGTCATCTACCTGGTTACGTGCAAGAAATGCAATGTGCAATATGTTGGTTCCACAAGTAACGAATTTAAAATTTGTTTCCGCAACCACAAGTCTTCTATGATCACCAAAAAACGTACTTGTGAAGTTGCTATTCATTTTAACAAAGAGCCTCATGCTCCGGCAGATCTTAGTGTCAATAATAATAGTGTTGATGACCGTTTGCTCACAAGAGAGGCCTTTTGGTGTGCTCAATTATGCACCCTCACATCTCATGGACTCAACAAAAGGTGCAAGTTTAATTCCAGGAATAGGATTCGCTACAATTAACACCACCTTGCTGCTGTAAATTTTACTTGATTTTATTTGCTTTTTAGCAGGCGTTTTGCTATTTTTATTATTATGTAATTCTTATGTAATCTTATGTGAAAAAATTTTCTATTTCTTTGTTCTCTTTGTAAGTTATTGTTTTGTAACTTATTTAAGGCTTTTTCACTTTTTGTAAATTTTATTCTGAGTATTGATATTCTTAGTGTTGAAGAAGCCTGAATGGGCGAAACGTCCACTTGAATTAAAGACCTCCTACGAGAAAAGCTTGCATCTTCTTCTGTTTATTCAACCTATAATTATAAGTTTTGTTATTAGTATGTTAAAGTTGCATAACTGCAACATGGATAATTATTTACCAGTTTATCAATTACACGATTTTGCATGTAGGTAACCATCATTCCAAGAGAATTGCATTCTCAGTTTCAGGTGTAGTGCATCAAGTATTTTGTACTTGTAATTGATTGTTTCTTTTTGAAATGTACATTCCAGGGTTTTTTCAAGAATAGCAGTTATTCCTATCAGTAAAGTTGGTGGGAAACAAAGGTTGGAACACTGCCTTAGTTTAAAAGCTGAATTACAGACATTCCTTGAAAGGACATTTCTCAGTGTAGGGACACTGATAGAGCTGGGATCCTCCTTTGCAACAATGAGAGAAAATGACCTTTTTAAAGAGATGTATGTAACATCATGGGAGAAACAAGACTGGATATGAGGAGCCAAATGAATTATGCTCTTGTTTTGTTTGCAACTGGAAAGGTAAGTATATAGGCAGGTAATGCAACAAAATTCTGACAATCTTGATTTTTTTTGCAGTTCTCTGAAAGTACTCTAGAGAATCAGTAAGAGAAATTTCCTTTTTTTTTTCAGAGTTTGATCTGTACTCCAATTTTCAATTTAGTTGAACCTAAGGAGTAGAGTTTATTGTCTGTGTTATGAAAATGTCAGTAATATTATAGAAGTGGAAGTTATTTGAATTCTGGTTTCCATGGGGCAAAGTATGTGAATCCATACCATACTTTTAAAAGTATGTGATATTTATGAATGTGGGTCTAATAAAAGTTATGAAATTAAATGAACAAATTGACACTGGTTTTTTAAGTATCTGTCCTCTTATTGATGGTAAATTGCATCATAAAGTTTATTGTCAAAGTAGCCTGCAGATCCACTTGCCTTCATCCATACAACTTTGACAATGTAATATTTATGACCAAATTTATCATCAATAAAAACACACAGATGCATAAAAATCTGCTTGCTGTGTTTTTTATTTTCATTACAGTGAAACCTGTATTAGGCAGATACCCTGCTAGTGATTGCTAGGTAGACACCCTTACTTGTGTCTGCTTAACACAGGCTGTCCGCTCAAAACATGTTCCAGTATGTTGTGCAATAAAAGTCAATTATTAACCGTTTTGTAACACAGCTTAGCACGTAAGATCAAAGACTAGCTAAGACTGCTCATAGCACAATGTCCAGTCGATCACTGCATCAATCTGGAATAATCACTCAGCTTTAAAACGATATTGCTTAACAATGTACAGGAGTCTCCGCTGAAACTTTAGAAGTAAAATGAGCCCTTTAAGTGTCCGCTTATTGCAGGTTTTGTGCAACAAAATGTCTTAATATTGGTGTCTGCATCTGTTTAATAGAGGTGTCTGCTGAATGCCGGTTGATTTTTAATTACTGTAAATGTGGGAAAAAAATTTTGGGACTTATTAAAGCTGGTGTCCACTTAAAAGAGGGTGTCCGCTTAATATGGGGTCTGCCTAATACAGGTTTCACTGTTAACAAAATCCAAAATTGTCAAATGGAGGCTTCACTAGAGGAAAACACCGGTTAAAAGTTAAATTGGATTGAGCCAAAATGATCCATAGAATCACGGCCTTTATTCATTGGGAAATTCCTGAAAACATACTGAATTATTCCCAAGTTTAGTTTATTTTCATGAAATACTCGAACACAGCAAAAAAAGGGTTCTACTGTATTGCGGTAAATTTTCATGCCAAAACTACAATAATTTACGTGATCTTTTTCACTTAACAGTTGAATTCATTATATTTGCAAGCTGATCTTCAGGCTAACTATCTGTAGAGATTGCTGATGTTTTTTCTCTTAAAATTAAGAAATCCTGTTTAGATGCAATTTTTGACTATATTGAGAAAAGAAAATCATATGCTAAATGTCGTTGAAACTGTTCACGATGATGTCAGCTGTGAGTCTGTACTCCTATTGATGATACAAATACATGTAAGCCAGTGATCGTATGAGAAATTAGGCAGTCATTATAAACAATTAAATATACTTGTAAAATTGAATCTCTCTATAACCACTGACAACAGATGAAGATGGGCTACAAACACAAGACTATATATTTGTGATTGTGACTTGATCTGTGTACAGACAGTTTTGTTGAGCAGACATACATTGCTATGGAGATTAACAATCAGATCAATGGTAGCAATATAGAATGAAATTTATGAAACCTGGGTTTCAAAACTCCCTAGACTGTTAGCTGGGAAACAGTTATATGTTACAGATGTGGTCATGGTATTTAAGAATTGAGTCATAGAGATTTATTCATTAACAGCAAGAAAATAAAAAAATCTTACAACATGTACTTTTGGCAAATTATTTGTAATAGCTTTACCTTAGACTGACATCAATAAAATACCACAAGGGAGCTTAATTTTGAAATTTGTTTCTTTGTAGATATTAGAGAAACTCCAAATGAAAGAAGCCGATCTTAATATAGTACAGAGCCTCTTCTCTGAGAAAGTAGTGCCCAGGCACATACAGCTTCTGGATCAAGATGAAGGGAGGGCAGACAGTGCTGTTGATTATAATGAGGAGGAAGTGGCAGAGATGATGGCAGTGGTCAACAGGATTGTTCAAAGCTGTTTCGTTGATCCTGAAAAGGTCTTGCTTAATTTCGTTTTGGTTTATTATATACTTCTGGATAACATGTGAAATACAATAACTTATAATTTGCTTGAGTGAAAAATAATGTACAAATGACACAATCCTGAGTTACATGTAAGTCAGGCTGCAGGAATTAATCACACATACATGTAAGACACATTGTTCATTATACAACCAATCTTACTTTGGCTATGTAATTGTATTTTCTTTTTCAGACAAAGCATTTCTTTATCCCAAAAACATCTTTAACCAAATGCAAGTGTAGCAATGTCTTGGGATTTAAATTAGATGAAGCACTTGTTTTCACTGGTGAAAAGGGAAAAGAACAGGCCCTGAGGAGATTTATAAGTAAGATGGGAAGAGGATGTGTGGGATGACTGACTTTGCCAGGAAGAGGGCAGTTGTCAGGATTGGTTAGAAATCGTGTTCCTATAACTTGATAGAAACACATAACTAGCACAAGCCGTTGACATAATGATGGCGCAAGCAAAAAGAATTTACATTTTGATAATCAAAGTTAACAAGTTGTTTTCCTTTTTTTCGTCACAGTGTTTTCTAAGAGAAATAGAAAACATGTTCTCTGTGTTTCTATCGAGTTATAGAAACACTGGTGAACGATTGGGAGACCCCGAAAAAGCTGTGGAAACACTCACCTGCAGCTTGTGTTCCCACAGCATTCCTTGTTCTCCCAAACTTCCACTCTTATTTCTGTAACTCGATAGAAACACGGTGCATGTTTTCTAATTCTTAGATATTTCAGGTTTGAATGGCAAGTTAAAGTCATTTTTTTGTTGACTGTTGCTATGGGAGGAGCAGTGGTCAGTGGTCAGTGGTTAGAGTACTGGATTTTGGATTGTTCTAGGTCTAGTGGTCTAGTGTACTTGTCAATGTGTATGTTTCTTGGTAAAAACTCCAGCAGTGCCTCTTTTCACCCAGAGCTCAGTACTGGAAGAATTGTTATCCATTGTGATTCATTGGATAAGTTTTGACTAAACAAACTGTGTTTGTAACCCACTCACTACCATTGCCGCCCTTACCACCTCTACCACACCCGCCACCCCTGTCAACCCCGTTATCCTCACCACCCTTGCCTCCCTTGCCACCCCGTCATGCCCGTTCCCCTCACCAGCCCCTCCACCCTTGCTACTCTGGCAACTCTGGCAACTCTGGCCAGCCTCACCACCCTCACCACCCTTACCACCCTGGCCACCATGGCTACCCTGACCACCCTGCCCACTGTGGCTGTTCTGACCACCCTGCCCAGCCTAGCCACCCTCACCACTCTGGCCAACCTCCCAACCCTTGCCACTCTGGCTAGTCCCTAACCACTCTTTTCCTTCTTGCCAAGTGGAGCAAGTCTATGTTAGTACTCATATTTGCTAATGAACCTACTTCTATACTTTTTTTTGTTAAAGCTTGCAAAGACTGTTCAAGGGCATGATGGTCAGCTATTTGACAGCACTTGGCAGCACAAAGGAAAATGTTATCTCTGCTTCACTCGAGAGGTTCATTATGTTAATTTTTTGTTCCTGCATGAATTAAAATTCTACTGTTAGCTCCTGTAGTTCATCTGCAGCTGTAGTATATTTGGGACATACATGAATAAATCAAATGCTCAATTATTCAACCTGTGTTTGTTTGTGTTAGATATTTGTTTTTCACTTTTAGGTTGAACGTATGTGTACATGTATATACAGTTATAATGATGTGGTTTAAATTTATCTTTAGCATAAAAGTTTTTAAACCAGGTTGATTTCATAATTATAATTGATAAATGAAATTGAAATGGTTGGAAAAATGTGAACAAACATAAATTCTAACTGCTAGCATGTACATGAACATGTGATACTAAAGTCAATTGATGCAATTTCTCATATAATCCCTTTATTTGTCAGCAGTGTTCATTATAATTCGTGATTTCTTTCCACTAAAATGTCAAAATGGTTAGTGAAAGCCCAAAATCTACTAGCCAAAACTGCAGTTTTGGTAGCCTGTCCCTTTTTGGCTAGCATTACTCTCCAGCCCTGGTCAGTATTGTCATGTATTGAAATTAATAAACTTGATCAAATTAATCTCTGAACTTTCTGTAATGAAAAAAAATTACTAAAATTCAAACCAACAGGCTAGAAAAAAAGTTTCAAAGTCTATAAAGTTCTGGCAGAGCTTTCTTGAGGTTTTTTTTTTTTTCAGAACTTTATTCTGACCACTATTTCATCATGCAGGCAAGAGAGAATGTTATAGAAGACCTGGTAGTTATTGGAGAAGATGATTCTGTGCTGGCAGGATTTTCAGCAATTATAAATGCCTGTGATGATGGTAAACACAAGAGCGTGCAGTTTTGAATAATCTTTTCTCTCTTTTCTTATCTCTCCATTCATTCATTCATTCATTCATTCATTCATTCATTCATTCTCTTTAATTTTGCAGATGACAAAGCTTTGAGGAAGCATTTTTTTGTCTTAAGATTCAGTCTAGCAAGACAGCTACTAGTGCTGTTTGTGATATTGTGTTAATAACCAGAACAAAAGGAGAACAAACTCCTCCTGGATACCACCTAATTGCGTAAGTACATGTAAAATGTACATGTAGAGGGAAATTGTTGTTTGCAATCTTTCTCTCACAAGTGTGAGTGCTTACTTTTCTATGAACTCGAAATTTTATGTACATGTATTGTACACATGTACGTGTATGTGCTCACAAATGCTTTCGCTATCCAGAAATTATCCTTTAAAATAACCAATAACCAATAAAATAACCAATAATTATACAATCATGTGTGGCATGTTCTTGTAGCCGATAAATGCACACTCTGATTGGCTAAGTTTAGGGCATTCTTCTCCTGTAAGGCCCATGGGTTGATTGCGGGCTTGCAAAAACGAAGCAAATAGCTATATAATAAACAACTTATTAACCTCAAACGTTCGGTCCGGGGGGGTACTCCCAGAAAAATTGGGTGGGGGTGTGCAACCCACTTCCCAAAACCCTTACCCTATTTACTGTATGACCAAAATCTGCAATACTCCCTACCCTATTTATGACCTGACCAAAAATTTGAAACCCTATTTATGACCTGACCCTTAAATCAAAACTGTGTTTCAGACCTGCATTATAATTAGTTCCCTAGTTCAGACCAAGGCTAAATTACTGAAAACATAATTTGTGACGGGTTTTTGTTGATTTTTTGATAATGATGAAAAACTGGCTTTTTCTTAAAAACATACCCATATGAAGGCTAGAGTGCAAAAACCATACCCTATTTATGACTAAAATGGCCAAAATCAGCTAAAATCGATACCCTATTGATGACCAAAGTGGCTGAAAAACCATACCCTTTGGAGCCGCACATACCTATATAGCCCATACAAGGGAGTACCCCCCTCCCCCGGGCATTCAGTCTTTATGGGAAAAACTCAAACTGAGGTCTCAGTCTGAGAGTTTCCTGTAAAGACCTCATTCTTGGTTAATAAATAGTTTATACTTGTTTCAATATTGAATCATCTACTTTTCAATTAAGTGTTGGAAATTCAAAGAAGACTTGATCCAATACCTCAGCAGTTTTTTTGGAAGCACTGGCAGCCAGTGAAAATTGTCTGCAGTAGTGGGTTGTAATCCCGGGGGGTACTTTGGGAATTTCTGGGTGGGGGTGTGCCGCTGGGACCCTGGAACCCTTAGCCTATACCAGAGCTAGTTCAGCTGAATTTTGCTACCCTATACTAGAGTAAACTCCCCAGATCCCCCCCATCTATCAACACTGTGCAGGCTGATTTGCGTAAATTTAAACTTGCCAATTTGATTTTTTTATATTTTTGAGTGACAATTCCTGGTTTCCTTAGTCTAGATAAAATCTTCAACCAACTGGTCAGTTTTGTGAAAAATTATACCCTATTCTAGACCCAAACGCTCTAATTTATATACCCTATCCTAGAGTAAACTGCTTGAAAACCATACCCTTCACAGTGGCACATACCTATATAGCCCATGTATGGCAGTGCCCCCCCCCCCTGGGGTTGTAATGAACATGAGCCAATTTGTTGGTTATGTAGTGTCACATACTCACTACTGCTACACTCTTGAGATTCCAGTTTCTTTTCATTTGTAGTGCACATTTACTTTGATTCATAATCATATACATGTAAAGTAGGTCAAAATAAGGTAAAAACTAGTAGACATTCCAAGACTGCAGAATAATTATGTCACATGATACGTATACATGTCTGCTGTAATGGGAGAAGAACAGTAAAAACGTTAGTTTGGTACCAACTGAAGTGCCTGAAATTCTGTAATAGTGGGAGTCTGTTATAATGGGAGCTGTTTCTATACATTACATTTCTTTGTAGCTTTCAACCAGAGATGCAGCTTCTGTCTCTAATAGCAGACTGGCATTCTGTTGCATCTCTCTCTTAGACATGCATGTAACTAAATGAGTTTTAAGTTTTTCGCTGATAAGTTTCAAATGCGTTATTCTGGACTCTAGTGACAACATCACATGTAAGCCTCACTTAGGTATGGTCAGGCTCAGGCTCCAGGACCCTGGTAACCACAGCCAGGTTACCAGGCACCTCCTCCTGTTACTCCTAAAGTTGGGGCATCTTCAGATACTGTACGTCTATTCATGTGTTTTACAAAATCATTAAAAGTAGTTCGTCTCGTGTGATCTTGTGGGTGAAGGTAGTTCTGAAAACAAGTGTTGGTGGCTGACGTTTTGACAACCTGAGAAGAAGTCATCTTCAGAGTCAAGTGAATAGTTTTAGTGAGTCAATGAGGTTTTAAGTCTGGTCTGTTTAAAGTGATTGGTTAGTTTAGCTCTGATGGTATTGCCTAAAGGCTTGTGTAAAGTTTGTCAGCAGTCATTGGTCGGTTCTTGTGACTGTAAATGTGATTCTGAATAACCTTATTGCTGTGGGCATGAAGTCTGGAGAAAAGATCTTAAAGTTTGTGGAAATCCTTAATTTTAAGTTAAAGAAGCCCTGGTTTTTGCTTATTGTAATTTTCCTCTTAAAACAGTAATATTTACATGCATGAGAAGAGTAATTCATGATATTACACAAGGGTTAGCTCATATCGATTATCATTTACTGCAAAGTTCACGAGTTTACTCGCAGAGCACTTTGATTATCTTCGTTGTGTGTAGCTATTGAAGGCCTTCCTTTTGAAGTTAATTCCAAGTTTGATATGTGATGGAAGAAGTCTGGGGTAAGTTTGATAACCCTGTTTGCACTCAGTTACCAACAAATCAATCATTTGATCGACCAATCAAAGGGCATGACACTAGTCTGGTTAACCGTACCCTGTCACCCTTTTGCGTGATGCTAGATGGCTTTACTCGCAATCTAGAGTCTAGTCATGTAATCTGGTGAATAATTTTACTGTACTTTTTGTACTGACTCGGGACGTGGTGACCTACCGTGTGGCTTAAACGTTCTGCAGTATCTTTTTGGAATATCAAAATTCTGAGTTTACTCCGTGGCTTGTGGGAGCAAGGATATATATGAATTTTCATTTTTTCTCTAAGTCGTGGAGCCAAGTTAGAATTTTAATTTACTATATGGCCTAATGGCCATAATTACTAATTATATCAATAACAAAATTCGAGTTTAGTAATCTCGACTTAGTGATCCATGATCCATTTCTTAGTCTTAATTTTTTTGCTTATTGACGACACGTAGATGTTTCATGTTTCTTTTGCAGCCCGCGATTCCAAATATGCAAAGCTTATCTGTTAGCGACATTAACACAAAGGTACGTTGAATAAAATCATTTTCTCAAGAAATCAAGGAGTGTCATTTTTTTTTTACTCAAATGAAAATAAAACGATGGTAATTATTTTACGGTGATTCCTCAGAATTGCATTGCGCATCCCTACCGGGCAGATTTTCGCGTCATTAGCGCGCTCAAACAAGCGCGTGCACATACATGACATCAAGAGATTCTTTTCAAGTTAAGCTCGACTGCGAAATGAATGCTAGTTTTCTCTTAAATGGTGACATATTTTTTATTATATAATTTTGGTGTACAAATTATTCTCCTTACGTTGAAAATTTTTCGGAAGGAAAAAAAGATATAGCCAAGGGCGTGCACAAAAGGGTTAGTCGAGGAGACAAAGTATGACCTTGAAAACAACGACTCGAGGGACGTTTTGAGTCGATGCTGTTTAAAATGGTGTTAATTTTTCCATAAATTGTATATTACGTTGCATATGCTTGAGACTTTCTACCTGTCACGCTTTCTTTTTTCAAGTATTTGTTTAAAAAAACTTTGCTTCCAGCTACCGCATAATGTAACATGATCCTATGAAATAACGCACGTGTTAGACAAATGGGGTAAGATTGGCGCATCACTTTATGTGTTTTGCGATCATGGAGACCTGTCTTGTTTATTGTATTTTTCAACAGTGCTTGATAGGCAACATTCAGGGAAAGCTTCATAAAAATCGTTCAACAAATTTTATTTCTGAGGAATCGCCTTAAGGTTAGCTCTTCTTTCTACGTGGTAACAAAAGGTGTTTCAAATAGTCATGAAAAGATAAACAGTGCATTGCGGGCTAAACAGTTTTTCTGTTTCATGTCTTCTCAGCCAAAATGAGTTTATACTTACTTCTTTGTTTTTTTCTCCACTTGTAGTACGACTATGACTTTAGGAAGGAGCGAGCTGTGACTTCAAGATGAAAAAGAATCATTTAGTCGGTGTCGGTCACATAATTCCGCCGCCTGTGTCACACGGCCAATTTTCATAAAGAGGGTTGCGTTAGAGTAGAGTAGTTTGTGGCTGATTTAGATAGTCACAGCGAGCGACCGGTGATAAATGACGTTGCTGGCCGAGTTAAATGGTGTCAAAATGGTGTGTAGTCTTTATACGACACCCTCTCTATTTGCAACAAGACAAGTTGAAAGTACAATGCAGCAGAGAAAGCTTTTCCCGTCCCCAAGTTCTTTGTAAATCTATGCTGAGTATGAGCAGTGCCCTGTAATCTCACGCTTAGGCGAATGGAAGTGAGTAAAGGTTGCTGCAATGACAGAGGTTGCCTTATGTACACCACATATTGTGTTGAGTTGAATGGGAATAAATCCCAGAATTACATGTATGTGATGCAATGAAGTGAAGTTTGAAGTCGTGACCTGTAAGTCACAACAAACAAGCAAATAAATACAACATTTAAAGGAGTTATAAAAAAGCTGACAAAATCAGATAAATTATACGGCAAAAATGGTCAAGTAAGATATCAAATGCATTGTAGAAACTAAAAAAAAAGAACTGCCTGCGAGATTTTTATCTAGTAAAGGTTGATAACAAAACCAGATAATATGCGCATAAGTGCATTAGGAAAGATAAAATAGAGTATAAAGGAAACGTTAGGTAGTTATACTCAAGAATTTTATCTCCGCTTGGTTTAAAGTTTGTGGCTTACGTTTTTATATTATCGCAACCAAAAAACCAACGAAAAACCAACGCAACCAAAATAACAACGCAGCGAAAAATGCGACGCAACCAAACAAGCAACGAGAAAAGCAACGCAATGCAACCAGAAAAGCAAGCAATAAAGCTTGCAAAGCAAGCAGAAAGCTGCGAAAATAGCAACGCAACGAAAAAAGTAGCGAAAAAAGCAAGGCAACGCAACCAAAATATCAAGCAAAAAAGCAAGGCAACGTAACCAAAAAGCGAAGCCAGCAATAGTTCTCTGGTTGGCACAACAACTAAAAAACCAACGAGTTGGAAGCGGTTCTCATTATTGTACTAACATGATGTATATATAGTAATTTACTTAACATTAGTTTTACATTTTTATTAACTACATTACATGTAGATCGTTATAGGGAATATAACTATTTACAAACATTGTTGTACAAAAAGCTGCACAAAAGAACTCTTTGTTTCACCGGCCAATACTTCTCTGGTTGGCATATATATTACAATAGGTGACGTCACTGCTTTTTTTTGCCATAAAGCGAATGAGGAAGTAACCCACTGAACATATCCAAACTCAAGCTACTGACAAATTTACTAAACGACCTGGATTGGCCTCCCTTTTCAAAGAGAAGGAAAATGGCTCGCCTTTCGTTACTCCACAAAGCTATTCATGGTGAATCAACGTTTGAAATGCTAAGGTACATCAAAAGGCGCAATTGTCAATTACGACACTACCACTGAGACAAGTTTATTGAATTAAGACCAAACACTGAAGCATGCAGAAACTCACTTTATTATATGGCTAGCTCCGCGAGCGGGCAAGATGAAACAAATCCTGCGCCGTGATTGGCTACCCGAGCGGGCAAGATGGAGCTATCTTGCCCGCTCGGGACTACCCGCCGTGTCCCGCAAGAAAAATTTCCCCGAAATCCATATAATAAATCCTTTATTGACTAAGCTTGTTCGGTCAAGATGGCTAGATATTGGCCTCGTTCTTTTTTTTGCCAGTTTATGGACCTGGACTCCGTCTCGGTCCATAAACTCGCAAAAAAAGAACTTGGCCAATATCCAGCCATCTTGACCTCACACTTGGTCAATAACCCAGACATATTGTAGAAGTATCAAAGAATAGAGGTTATTGCCCAGGAATGTTTAAGACAGTAAAATTTCCACAAGTTAACCCTTTTGCCTAGGGAGATCACTTGTGCTTGTGGCCTCGCAGTTTGTTATAAAATTGTGACCCCCCCTCCCCCTATACATGATCTAGTTTACACCCCTGGAAGTTTGGAACTTCTTTCTGCAACAATCGTGCGGCCTGTAATGCATCTGTTATTAACCTATTCATTGAAAGCTGTAAAATAAGGTATAGTTTAGGGGTATGCCTAATATTTACGAAGATTTTGACTTTTTTGAACTTTTTCATTCTCTCCTTTCAAACCATTGTTAAGCGATGACGTATTGTGTGACGTCATCGCTTTATGCTGGCGTACTTGCATTTCTTTGGATAGTGATTTCTTATAGTTTTGTCACGCTTATGTCGCGCACGATTTATCTCTCTGTGGAAGCAAAATATACTCTGGGAGTTAGTAAATGAGACAATTAGGTTCAGTGGAGTGCTTTTAATTGTAGGTTTTAAAATAAGATTTAGGGTTTTATTTTGGTTTATACAGTATGGGATAAATTAGCATTCACGGGCAAACTCATAATAAGAACATATCCTCCATACATACAAGTTTAGGTAGACAAGTAAGTCGCACAGGCGATAGGTGAAGGGTTTGCGGCTTTCCTTTGCTGTTTGAAGCATCACCGGAGGCCTTAATCGATATGACAAGTATACAGTTAAAACAACAAATTAATTTCCGGTGAGGTAATTAGCGTTGTCAAATATCTTTAAAGATAGTAAGGTGTCGATTTCAGAGAGAGAAACTTGTACTTTGCGGCTTTCCTTTGCTGTTTGTACGATCAGTGGAGTGCTTTTAATTTCAGCTTTTAAACGAAGATATGGGGCTGGAAATACACTGTAACTGAAATTCCTTTATTATGTATTGGAAAATTTAGTTATTAATCTTTCTTTTGGGTTGGTACATTTCGCTGACCCCTAGCATATAGACCAACACGATGGACCTGCTACATGAACTACTTGAATGAACTACCAATGGACTACCTTAAATGTAAACCCCTAAAATTTCTGACACAAAAGTTCTACAGTTTAGTTAGGGAATCGGTTTGTCTGCTTATGTTCCAATCTTCTAGGAACAATTTTTAAAAGCATCACTTCTGCATAGATTGCGTGCCGTTTATTTGTCAAAGCTATCACCTCCTTAGTGGTTGTTGATGCGATTTTTGGAATACACAGATCAGAAGCTTTCAAATGGTATACCGTACATGGGTATAGGGGGTGTATTAATTAAATTGCAGAAAATTCCCAGCAATTTAGGGCTAAAAGGGTTAAGATTAGAATAATTTAACTTGCCTCCCCCTACTTTTTTTAACCCTTTAGTCTGGCAGCAATGGGTATATCCCTTTGTGGGAAACCCCTTTATGCAGATGTAGATAGATCATCTCAAAGAAACGCAACCCCTTTTTTGATGTCTTTTTTTTTTCGTTTTTCATCGATCGTTACTCATTCCGCAATGCGATAGCCCGCGAAAGCTCCTAGGGGCACTAATCCTATTTAAGCCTGAAGTTTTTTCAGGCATTCATTTCACAAGTGACAAAGTTGTTTACCTAACTGCGATGATCATTCATGTCTTTACATCTCTCCGCATTTCTATTGCATGATAATGCAGCGTTAGGTTGCGAGAGAGCTTTTGGTTTTCCCATGTTCCACGAGCTAACTGGATGTGACACAGTTTCCTTCTTCGCTGGCCGTGGCAAGAAGACAGCCTGGGACATCTGAGGTGTACTCCCCGAGCTTACAGCTACACTGCCGACCCTATCCTCGTTACCTGAAGTGGTCGACAGTGCTTGCTTGACTGTGGTTGAACGTTTAGCCATTCTCCTATACAACCGCACAAGTACATGTAACCTAACAAAGGTTAATGTAGCCAGACAAGAACTCTTCTGTAAGAAGTGTAGGACCCTGGGAAAATTCCTCCAACCTAAGAGGCACTCATGCAGCACACCAATCATTCAGTGCATTAAGGTGGGCACGTTTGGGCCCCAACTCTTACGACGCAACTAGTTCCTCTAAGCCCTTCTGAATGGGGATGGCAACATGATGACGTGATGAAGTCTCGGATTCCAGTGCGGATGATACTGCCACAGATGAAGGACACGTGCTACGAACTCATCCGCTGCAGCTGCATGCAAGACTGCATGCGCAAGTCGTTGTAAGTGTGTAAAGGCGAGCTTGGCTTGCACAGGATTGTGTAACTGCAGAGACGTGTTGAAGACATGTATGGGGCGCCGTTTGTAAATTTATTATTTAGACCGAATTTGTGCCATTTTCCCCTTATTTATAAACAATTGAAAATGCCAGAAAATTTATTTATAAATCAGACAAAAGAACTTGCCCGCTGATATGTAAATAATTATTTTAGGTTCGTCCTGGTTTATAAATAATCTTTTATCATAGAGTTATGATATATAAATAATAAACTACACAACTTCAATTATTTATAAATCAGGTCATCTCTCAAATAGTTATTTACATATCATAAAGTTTGTAAATCTTATTATTTATAAATAAATTATTTCGCCGGGAGTCTAAATTCATTATTTACAAATAATGAAGTTTCATTTCGCTGAATGTAAGTTTATTGTTTATAAATAATTAACTTCACTGACTGTGTAAATTCATTATTTAGAAATAATGAATTTCACCTCGCCGAGTGTAAATTTATTATTTATAAATGATGAAGTTCACCGAGTGTGTAAATTCATTATTTAGAAATAATGAACTTTCATCTCGCCGAGTGTAAATTTATTGTTTAGAAATAATGAACTTAACCGAGTGTGTAAATTCATTATTTAGAAATAATAAATTTCACCTCGCCGAGTGTAAATTTATTATTTAGAAATAATGAACTTAACCGAGTGTGTAAATTCATTATTTAGAAATAATAAATTTCACCTCGCCGAGTGTAAATTTATTATTTAGAAATAATGAACTTCACCGAGTGTGTAAATTCATTATTTAGAAATAATGAACTTAACCGAGTGTGAAAATTCATTATTTAGAAATAATGAACGTCACCGAGTGTGTAAATTCGTTATTTAGAAATAATGAACTTTCATCTCGCCAAGTGTTAATTTATTATTTACAAATATGAACATCACCGAGTGTGTAAATGCATTATTTAGAAATAATGAAGTTTTATCTCGCCGAGTGTAAATTTATTATTTAGAAATAATGAACTTCACCGAGTGTGTAAATTCATTATTTAGAAATAATGAACTTAACCGAGTGTGAAAATTCATTATTTAGAAATAATGAACGTCACCGAGTGTGTAAATTCGTTATTTAGAAATAATGAACTTTCATCTCGCCAAGTGTTAATTTATTATTTACAAATATGAACATCACCGAGTGTGTAAATGCATTATTTAGAAATAATGAAGTTTTATCTCGCCGAGTGTAAATTTATTATTTAGAAATAATGAACATCACCGAGTGTGTAAATGCATTATTTAGAAATAATGAACTTAACCGAGTGTGAAAATTCATTATTTAGAAATAATGAACGTCACCGAGTGTGTAAATTCGTTATTTAGAAATAATGAACATCATTGAGTTTGTAAATTCATTATTTAGGCTGGTTTTCACTAGCGACGGAGTCGTAGCCGGGGTCGTAGTCAGAGACGTAAGAGTGCTTACGACCTAGTGAAAATCGAAAATCGGAGCCGTAAGCGGAGTCATAAGCTCGACGGAATCGGAGTCGGAAGAATCAGAACGTTTCCATTTCTTCCGATTCCGTCACGACTCCTTCGTTTATGATCTAGTGAAAACTGACTATCGGAGTCGGAAGCAGAAGCAGAAGAACCAACCAATCACAAGGCCCGGAAGCAAGCATTGTTATTGGTTTATTCTTCGGTTTTTGCTTCCGACTCCGACGATCTAGTTTTCACTAGATCGTAAGCGACTGAGACATAAGCGGAATGGGTGTTCTTCTTCGACTCCGTCGGTTTGATTTTCACTAGATCGTATCGCTTTACGTTTCTGATTACGACTCCGACTACGACTCGGTCGCTAGTGAAAACCAGCCTAAATAATGAATTTACAAACTCAATGATGTTCATTATTTCTAAATAATAAATTTACACTCGGCGAGATAAAACTTCATTATTTCTAAATAATGCATTTACACACTCGGTGATGTTCATATTTGTAAATAATAAATTAACACTTGGCGAGATGAAAGTTCATTATTTCTAAATAACGAATTTACACACTCGGTGACGTTCATTATTTCTAAATAATGAATTTTCACACTCGGTTAAGTTCATTATTTCTAAATAGTGAATTTACACACTCAGTGAAGTTCATTATTTCTAAATAATAAATTTACACTCGGCGAGGTGAAATTTATTATTTCTAAATAATGAATTTACACACTCGGTTAAGTTCATTATTTCTAAATAATAAATTTACACTCGGCGAGGTGAAATTTATTATTTCTAAATAATGAATTTACACACTCGGTTAAGTTCATTATTTCTAAACAATAAATTTACACTCGGCGAGATGAAAGTTCATTATTTCTAAATAATGAATTTACACACTCGGTGAACTTCATCATTTATAAATAATAAATTTACACTCGGCGAGGTGAAATTCATTATTTCTAAATAATGAATTTTCACACTCGGTTAAGTTCATTATTTCTAAATAATGCATTTACACACTCGGTGATGTTCATTATTTCTAAATAATAAATTTACACTCGGCGAGATAAAACTTCATTATTTCTAAATAATGCATTTACACACTCGGTGATGTTCATATTTGTAAATAATAAATTAACACTTGGCGAGATGAAAGTTCATTATTTCTAAATAACGAATTTACACACTCGGTGACGTTCATTATTTCTAAATAATGAATTTTCACACTCGGTTAAGTTCATTATTTCTAAATAATGAATTTACACACTCGGTGAAGTTCATTATTTCTAAATAATAAATTTACACTCGGCGAGGTGAAATTTATTATTTCTAAATAATGAATTTACACACTCGGTTAAGTTCATTATTTCTAAATAATAAATTTACACTCGGCGAGGTGAAATTTATTATTTCTAAATAATGAATTTACACACTCGGTTAAGTTCATTATTTCTAAACAATAAATTTACACTCGGCGAGATGAAAGTTCATTATTTCTAAATAATGAATTTACACACTCGGTGAACTTCATCATTTATAAATAATAAATTTACACTCGGCGAGGTGAAATTCATTATTTCTAAATAATGAATTTACACAGTCAGTGAAGTTAATTATTTATAAACAATAAACTTACATTCAGCGAAATGAAACTTCATTATTTGTAAATAATGAATTTAGACTCCCGGCGAAATAATTTATTTATAAATAATAAGATTTACAAACTTTATGATATGTAAATAACTATTTGAGAGATGACCTGATTTATAAATAATTGAAGTTGTGTAGTTTATTATTTATATATCATAACTCTATGATAAAAGATTATTTATAAACCAGGACGAACCTAAAATAATTATTTACATATCAGCGGGCAAGTTCTTTTGTCTGATTTATAAATAAATTTTCTGGCATTTTCAATTGTTTATAAATAAGGGGAAAATGGCACAAATTCGGTCTAAATAATAAATTTACAAACGGCGCCCCATAGACATGTCAGTGTCATATTTCAACAAACTTTTTGGTCCATTTTAGAGGACCATTCCACCTTAAGTGGACCTTTCCTTGAAGCCATTGCTTTTCTTTTACTGACTTAACGATGATGAGCCGCGTCCCGCCCCACCTCAGCAGACTGGGTCTGAGAAATAGAGACACATGACGTAGTAGCCTCGATGTCGATATTTTGTCACAAGAAGGTCGATTCTGCCACGTATCGAGAGCTTGTAAACGTATTAGTGGCAAAATATCTTCTAAATAGCTGTTTTGGTGGTCAAAGGACATCATTTAAGTCTGGCGATCGGTAACTTGACATGCGGCATTCGAAGAACTGAATGTTTGCGGCAGTTCGCGGCTCCAAGAGTGCTTTTAAGCACTAAAAGATCGAAACTTGGTTTGCGACTGTGTCAGGCCAAAACAGAGCAGGTCTAAAAGCAGTCACTTCAAGCGTATAAAAAAAGGTATTTTTGGCAGTTACATGACAAGCAGTAGGCCCCGTGCCTCTGAAAGTGTGAATGTTTTGACCTGCTTTTAGACTTGTAAAATGCGTGGATTTGTCGGGAGGTAGCATTCCGTGCCACAACAGTATAGCTACCCATAATGCATTGCAAGATTTATCCGACAATAAATACTGAGGTAAAAGAGGATCCTTGGAACTACTCTGTCGATAGGCTTTATTGGGGATAGAAATATTTATCACAAACAATGCAAAATAGCCACCTACACGAACCCGATTGCGATATCGCTATGTCTGCCAAGTTAAGCGGTAGCGCACAACTTAAGATTTGCTTACAGTTGGTGGACTCACTGCGAACGAGAACGGGTGTTTTCCTATGCGGTGTTTGCTACAATTTATCCATACACGATGTAGCTGAGCTGATCGGCCACTTCTCTCGAGGTCGCATAAAGCCTTCTACATCCTCAATCAACGACATTTCAAGAAAACCAGCCAATATGTATTCTGCGTAAGCCAGAGGTTGGCCCATGTTAATTGTTTATGTCGCTATTGGCCGCTGGAAAACCGAGTCATGGAATTGCTTCCCACTAACAAATCGTTTAGGCCCTGAACTGCCTCGGTCTTAAAACTCTTAAAGTTCGGCAAAAGCAAAGCTTAGACTGAAAGCAAACAAGTCTCGATAACGCAGAAAATAAATCTGTAGATGGACGGCAATACGGGAAACGTTTACCCGAAACATCAACCACAACAGCGACAGCAAAATACAAACAAATTGCAAAAAATCCAAAAAATCCAAAAATCAGTCAATCAATTTAAGAAATACTACTGCGGCACCAAACAGCTTGGAAAAAAAAAACCAAGAAGACCAAGAAATAAAAAGAAAAAGAAATTTAAAAAATCAATCAATCAATAAAAAAATAAAAAATAAACCAAAGCGGCTTAAAAAAAACCCCAAAAAAAATTAGAACTAAATAAGTCAATCGATTAATTAAAGCAACAAAAATGTTCGGCGTGGCTGGGATTTTCTTCCCGGCCCGAGTTCCAATCTCAATCGGGGGAGAAGTTATTCGACCCCCAAGCCGTTCGAGAATAACCCCTTTAATAACATATTGAGACTTGAACTCACGACCGCCAGATGCGACCCTGGATCAGCCGCGCGCAGCCCATCCCGCAGGACCACCTGGAAATCCCTTGGGTTGTTGCTAACAAATTAAGATGTGTATAGTACGTGCTGATATGCTAGTTTCCGGTTCCGCTTAGTCAAAGAGTGGGACTGTATTCTGCTAGTTATAGACCTGAGGCTAGAAACTCCAGCGTTATATATTCGTTACCGTCGTCAGCCAGAATTGCGCATTTTTCAGCCCAAATTGAGGCGTATTCGGACAGGATTCCAAACAGTTAGCAAGCCAAAAGGTAACGGTTGGAAATTTGAAAACAGACATACACTTCAAAACTAACTGTAATTGCTGAGTATCGTTGGCGAATGCTGCTTGTCATTGCGCGCTTATTCGATTCAAAGATATCGCTATGTCTGCCAAGTTAAGCGGTAGCGCACAACTTAAGATTTGCTTACAGTTGGTGGACTCACTGCGAACGAGAACGGGTGTTTTCCTATGCGGTGTTTGCTACAATTTATCCATACACGATGTAGCTGAGCTGATCGGCCACTTCTCTCGAGGTCGCATAAAGCCTTCTACATCCTCAATCAACGACATTTCAAGAAAACCAGCCAATATGTATTCTGCGTAAGCCAGAGGTTGGCCCATGTTAATTGTTTATGTCGCTATTGGCCGCTGGAAAACCGAGTCATGGAATTGCTTCCCACTAACAAATCGTTTAGGCCCTGAACTGCCTCGGTCTTAAAACTCTTAAAGTTCGGCAAAAGCAAAGCTTAGACTGAAAGCAAACAAGTCTCGATAACGCAGAAAATAAATCTGTAGATGGACGGCAATACGGGAAACGTTTACCCGAAACATCAACCACAACAGCGACAGCAAAATACAAACAAATTGCAAAAAATCCAAAAAATCCAAAAATCAGTCAATCAATTTAAGAAATACTACTGCGGCACCAAACAGCTTGGAAAAAAAAAACCAAGAAGACCAAGAAATAAAAAGAAAAAGAAATTTAAAAAATCAATCAATCAATAAAAAAATAAAAAATAAACCAAAGCGGCTTAAAAAAAACCCCAAAAAAAATTAGAACTAAATAAGTCAATCGATTAATTAAAGCAACAAAAATGTTCGGCGTGGCTGGGATTTTCTTCCCGGCCCGAGTTCCAATCTCAATCGGGGGAGAAGTTATTCGACCCCCAAGCCGTTCGAGAATAACCCCTTTAATAACATATTGAGACTTGAACTCACGACCGCCAGATGCGACCCTGGATCAGCCGCGCGCAGCCCATCCCGCAGGACCACCTGGAAATCCCTTGGGTTGTTGCTAACAAATTAAGATGTGTATAGTACGTGCTGATATGCTAGTTTCCGGTTCCGCTTAGTCAAAGAGTGGGACTGTATTCTGCTAGTTATAGACCTGAGGCTAGAAACTCCAGCGTTATATATTCGTTACCGTCGTCAGCCAGAATTGCGCATTTTTCAGCCCAAATTGAGGCGTATTCGGACAGGATTCCAAACAGTTAGCAAGCCAAAAGGTAACGGTTGGAAATTTGAAAACAGACATACACTTCAAAACTAACTGTAATTGCTGAGTATCGTTGGCGAATGCTGCTTGTCATTGCGCGCTTATTCGATTCAAAGATATCGCTATGTCTGCCAAGTTAAGCGGTAGCGCACAACTTAAGATTTGCTTACAGTTGGTGGACTCACTGCGAACGAGAACGGGTGTTTTCCTATGCGGTGTTTGCTACAATTTATCCATACACGATGTAGCTGAGCTGATCGGCCACTTCTCTCGAGGTCGCATAAAGCCTTCTACATCCTCAATCAACGACATTTCAAGAAAACCAGCCAATATGTATTCTGCGTAAGCCAGAGGTTGGCCCATGTTAATTGTTTATGTCGCTATTGGCCGCTGGAAAACCGAGTCATGGAATTGCTTCCCACTAACAAATCGTTTAGGCCCTGAACTGCCTCGGTCTTAAAACTCTTAAAGTTCGGCAAAAGCAAAGCTTAGACTGAAAGCAAACAAGTCTCGATAACGCAGAAAATAAATCTGTAGATGGACGGCAATACGGGAAACGTTTACCCGAAACATCAACCACAACAGCGACAGCAAAATACAAACAAATTGCAAAAAATCCAAAAAATCCAAAAATCAGTCAATCAATTTAAGAAATACTACTGCGGCACCAAACAGCTTGGAAAAAAAAAACCAAGAAGACCAAGAAATAAAAAGAAAAAGAAATTTAAAAAATCAATCAATCAATAAAAAAATAAAAAATAAACCAAAGCGGCTTAAAAAAAACCCCAAAAAAAATTAGAACTAAATAAGTCAATCGATTAATTAAAGCAACAAAAATGTTCGGCGTGGCTGGGATTTTCTTCCCGGCCCGAGTTCCAATCTCAATCGGGGGAGAAGTTATTCGACCCCCAAGCCGTTCGAGAATAACCCCTTTAATAACATATTGAGACTTGAACTCACGACCGCCAGATGCGACCCTGGATCAGCCGCGCGCAGCCCATCCCGCAGGACCACCTGGAAATCCCTTGGGTTGTTGCTAACAAATTAAGATGTGTATAGTACGTGCTGATATGCTAGTTTCCGGTTCCGCTTAGTCAAAGAGTGGGACTGTATTCTGCTAGTTATAGACCTGAGGCTAGAAACTCCAGCGTTATATATTCGTTACCGTCGTCAGCCAGAATTGCGCATTTTTCAGCCCAAATTGAGGCGTATTCGGACAGGATTCCAAACAGTTAGCAAGCCAAAAGGTAACGGTTGGAAATTTGAAAACAGACATACACTTCAAAACTAACTGTAATTGCTGAGTATCGTTGGCGAATGCTGCTTGTCATTGCGCGCTTATTCGATTCAAAGATATCGCTATGTCTGCCAAGTTAAGCGGTAGCGCACAACTTAAGATTTGCTTACAGTTGGTGGACTCACTGCGAACGAGAACGGGTGTTTTCCTATGCGGTGTTTGCTACAATTTATCCATACACGATGTAGCTGAGCTGATCGGCCACTTCTCTCGAGGTCGCATAAAGCCTTCTACATCCTCAATCAACGACATTTCAAGAAAACCAGCCAATATGTATTCTGCGTAAGCCAGAGGTTGGCCCATGTTAATTGTTTATGTCGCTATTGGCCGCTGGAAAACCGAGTCATGGAATTGCTTCCCACTAACAAATCGTTTAGGCCCTGAACTGCCTCGGTCTTAAAACTCTTAAAGTTCGGCAAAAGCAAAGCTTAGACTGAAAGCAAACAAGTCTCGATAACGCAGAAAATAAATCTGTAGATGGACGGCAATACGGGAAACGTTTACCCGAAACATCAACCACAACAGCGACAGCAAAATACAAACAAATTGCAAAAAATCCAAAAAATCCAAAAATCAGTCAATCAATTTAAGAAATACTACTGCGGCACCAAACAGCTTGGAAAAAAAAAACCAAGAAGACCAAGAAATAAAAAGAAAAAGAAATTTAAAAAATCAATCAATCAATAAAAAAATAAAAAATAAACCAAAGCGGCTTAAAAAAAACCCCAAAAAAAATTAGAACTAAATAAGTCAATCGATTAATTAAAGCAACAAAAATGTTCGGCGTGGCTGGGATTTTCTTCCCGGCCCGAGTTCCAATCTCAATCGGGGGAGAAGTTATTCGACCCCCAAGCCGTTCGAGAATAACCCCTTTAATAACATATTGAGACTTGAACTCACGACCGCCAGATGCGACCCTGGATCAGCCGCGCGCAGCCCATCCCGCAGGACCACCTGGAAATCCCTTGGGTTGTTGCTAACAAATTAAGATGTGTATAGTACGTGCTGATATGCTAGTTTCCGGTTCCGCTTAGTCAAAGAGTGGGACTGTATTCTGCTAGTTATAGACCTGAGGCTAGAAACTCCAGCGTTATATATTCGTTACCGTCGTCAGCCAGAATTGCGCATTTTTCAGCCCAAATTGAGGCGTATTCGGACAGGATTCCAAACAGTTAGCAAGCCAAAAGGTAACGGTTGGAAATTTGAAAACAGACATACACTTCAAAACTAACTGTAATTGCTGAGTATCGTTGGCGAATGCTGCTTGTCATTGCGCGCTTATTCGATTCAAAGATATCGCTATGTCTGCCAAGTTAAGCGGTAGCGCACAACTTAAGATTTGCTTACAGTTGGTGGACTCACTGCGAACGAGAACGGGTGTTTTCCTATGCGGTGTTTGCTACAATTTATCCATACACGATGTAGCTGAGCTGATCGGCCACTTCTCTCGAGGTCGCATAAAGCCTTCTACATCCTCAATCAACGACATTTCAAGAAAACCAGCCAATATGTATTCTGCGTAAGCCAGAGGTTGGCCCATGTTAATTGTTTATGTCGCTATTGGCCGCTGGAAAACCGAGTCATGGAATTGCTTCCCACTAACAAATCGTTTAGGCCCTGAACTGCCTCGGTCTTAAAACTCTTAAAGTTCGGCAAAAGCAAAGCTTAGACTGAAAGCAAACAAGTCTCGATAACGCAGAAAATAAATCTGTAGATGGACGGCAATACGGGAAACGTTTACCCGAAACATCAACCACAACAGCGACAGCAAAATACAAACAAATTGCAAAAAATCCAAAAAATCCAAAAATCAGTCAATCAATTTAAGAAATACTACTGCGGCACCAAACAGCTTGGAAAAAAAAAACCAAGAAGACCAAGAAATAAAAAGAAAAAGAAATTTAAAAAATCAATCAATCAATAAAAAAATAAAAAATAAACCAAAGCGGCTTAAAAAAAACCCCAAAAAAAATTAGAACTAAATAAGTCAATCGATTAATTAAAGCAACAAAAATGTTCGGCGTGGCTGGGATTTTCTTCCCGGCCCGAGTTCCAATCTCAATCGGGGGAGAAGTTATTCGACCCCCAAGCCGTTCGAGAATAACCCCTTTAATAACATATTGAGACTTGAACTCACGACCGCCAGATGCGACCCTGGATCAGCCGCGCGCAGCCCATCCCGCAGGACCACCTGGAAATCCCTTGGGTTGTTGCTAACAAATTAAGATGTGTATAGTACGTGCTGATATGCTAGTTTCCGGTTCCGCTTAGTCAAAGAGTGGGACTGTATTCTGCTAGTTATAGACCTGAGGCTAGAAACTCCAGCGTTATATATTCGTTACCGTCGTCAGCCAGAATTGCGCATTTTTCAGCCCAAATTGAGGCGTATTCGGACAGGATTCCAAACAGTTAGCAAGCCAAAAGGTAACGGTTGGAAATTTGAAAACAGACATACACTTCAAAACTAACTGTAATTGCTGAGTATCGTTGGCGAATGCTGCTTGTCATTGCGCGCTTATTCGATTCAAAGATATCGCTATGTCTGCCAAGTTAAGCGGTAGCGCACAACTTAAGATTTGCTTACAGTTGGTGGACTCACTGCGAACGAGAACGGGTGTTTTCCTATGCGGTGTTTGCTACAATTTATCCATACACGATGTAGCTGAGCTGATCGGCCACTTCTCTCGAGGTCGCATAAAGCCTTCTACATCCTCAATCAACGACATTTCAAGAAAACCAGCCAATATGTATTCTGCGTAAGCCAGAGGTTGGCCCATGTTAATTGTTTATGTCGCTATTGGCCGCTGGAAAACCGAGTCATGGAATTGCTTCCCACTAACAAATCGTTTAGGCCCTGAACTGCCTCGGTCTTAAAACTCTTAAAGTTCGGCAAAAGCAAAGCTTAGACTGAAAGCAAACAAGTCTCGATAACGCAGAAAATAAATCTGTAGATGGACGGCAATACGGGAAACGTTTACCCGAAACATCAACCACAACAGCGACAGCAAAATACAAACAAATTGCAAAAAATCCAAAAAATCCAAAAATCAGTCAATCAATTTAAGAAATACTACTGCGGCACCAAACAGCTTGGAAAAAAAAAACCAAGAAGACCAAGAAATAAAAAGAAAAAGAAATTTAAAAAATCAATCAATCAATAAAAAAATAAAAAATAAACCAAAGCGGCTTAAAAAAAACCCCAAAAAAAATTAGAACTAAATAAGTCAATCGATTAATTAAAGCAACAAAAATGTTCGGCGTGGCTGGGATTTTCTTCCCGGCCCGAGTTCCAATCTCAATCGGGGGAGAAGTTATTCGACCCCCAAGCCGTTCGAGAATAACCCCTTTAATAACATATTGAGACTTGAACTCACGACCGCCAGATGCGACCCTGGATCAGCCGCGCGCAGCCCATCCCGCAGGACCACCTGGAAATCCCTTGGGTTGTTGCTAACAAATTAAGATGTGTATAGTACGTGCTGATATGCTAGTTTCCGGTTCCGCTTAGTCAAAGAGTGGGACTGTATTCTGCTAGTTATAGACCTGAGGCTAGAAACTCCAGCGTTATATATTCGTTACCGTCGTCAGCCAGAATTGCGCATTTTTCAGCCCAAATTGAGGCGTATTCGGACAGGATTCCAAACAGTTAGCAAGCCAAAAGGTAACGGTTGGAAATTTGAAAACAGACATACACTTCAAAACTAACTGTAATTGCTGAGTATCGTTGGCGAATGCTGCTTGTCATTGCGCGCTTATTCGATTCAAAGATATCGCTATGTCTGCCAAGTTAAGCGGTAGCGCACAACTTAAGATTTGCTTACAGTTGGTGGACTCACTGCGAACGAGAACGGGTGTTTTCCTATGCGGTGTTTGCTACAATTTATCCATACACGATGTAGCTGAGCTGATCGGCCACTTCTCTCGAGGTCGCATAAAGCCTTCTACATCCTCAATCAACGACATTTCAAGAAAACCAGCCAATATGTATTCTGCGTAAGCCAGAGGTTGGCCCATGTTAATTGTTTATGTCGCTATTGGCCGCTGGAAAACCGAGTCATGGAATTGCTTCCCACTAACAAATCGTTTAGGCCCTGAACTGCCTCGGTCTTAAAACTCTTAAAGTTCGGCAAAAGCAAAGCTTAGACTGAAAGCAAACAAGTCTCGATAACGCAGAAAATAAATCTGTAGATGGACGGCAATACGGGAAACGTTTACCCGAAACATCAACCACAACAGCGACAGCAAAATACAAACAAATTGCAAAAAATCCAAAAAATCCAAAAATCAGTCAATCAATTTAAGAAATACTACTGCGGCACCAAACAGCTTGGAAAAAAAAAACCAAGAAGACCAAGAAATAAAAAGAAAAAGAAATTTAAAAAATCAATCAATCAATAAAAAAATAAAAAATAAACCAAAGCGGCTTAAAAAAAACCCCAAAAAAAATTAGAACTAAATAAGTCAATCGATTAATTAAAGCAACAAAAATGTTCGGCGTGGCTGGGATTTTCTTCCCGGCCCGAGTTCCAATCTCAATCGGGGGAGAAGTTATTCGACCCCCAAGCCGTTCGAGAATAACCCCTTTAATAACATATTGAGACTTGAACTCACGACCGCCAGATGCGACCCTGGATCAGCCGCGCGCAGCCCATCCCGCAGGACCACCTGGAAATCCCTTGGGTTGTTGCTAACAAATTAAGATGTGTATAGTACGTGCTGATATGCTAGTTTCCGGTTCCGCTTAGTCAAAGAGTGGGACTGTATTCTGCTAGTTATAGACCTGAGGCTAGAAACTCCAGCGTTATATATTCGTTACCGTCGTCAGCCAGAATTGCGCATTTTTCAGCCCAAATTGAGGCGTATTCGGACAGGATTCCAAACAGTTAGCAAGCCAAAAGGTAACGGTTGGAAATTTGAAAACAGACATACACTTCAAAACTAACTGTAATTGCTGAGTATCGTTGGCGAATGCTGCTTGTCATTGCGCGCTTATTCGATTCAAAGATATCGCTATGTCTGCCAAGTTAAGCGGTAGCGCACAACTTAAGATTTGCTTACAGTTGGTGGACTCACTGCGAACGAGAACGGGTGTTTTCCTATGCGGTGTTTGCTACAATTTATCCATACACGATGTAGCTGAGCTGATCGGCCACTTCTCTCGAGGTCGCATAAAGCCTTCTACATCCTCAATCAACGACATTTCAAGAAAACCAGCCAATATGTATTCTGCGTAAGCCAGAGGTTGGCCCATGTTAATTGTTTATGTCGCTATTGGCCGCTGGAAAACCGAGTCATGGAATTGCTTCCCACTAACAAATCGTTTAGGCCCTGAACTGCCTCGGTCTTAAAACTCTTAAAGTTCGGCAAAAGCAAAGCTTAGACTGAAAGCAAACAAGTCTCGATAACGCAGAAAATAAATCTGTAGATGGACGGCAATACGGGAAACGTTTACCCGAAACATCAACCACAACAGCGACAGCAAAATACAAACAAATTGCAAAAAATCCAAAAAATCCAAAAATCAGTCAATCAATTTAAGAAATACTACTGCGGCACCAAACAGCTTGGAAAAAAAAAACCAAGAAGACCAAGAAATAAAAAGAAAAAGAAATTTAAAAAATCAATCAATCAATAAAAAAATAAAAAATAAACCAAAGCGGCTTAAAAAAAACCCCAAAAAAAATTAGAACTAAATAAGTCAATCGATTAATTAAAGCAACAAAAATGTTCGGCGTGGCTGGGATTTTCTTCCCGGCCCGAGTTCCAATCTCAATCGGGGGAGAAGTTATTCGACCCCCAAGCCGTTCGAGAATAACCCCTTTAATAACATATTGAGACTTGAACTCACGACCGCCAGATGCGACCCTGGATCAGCCGCGCGCAGCCCATCCCGCAGGACCACCTGGAAATCCCTTGGGTTGTTGCTAACAAATTAAGATGTGTATAGTACGTGCTGATATGCTAGTTTCCGGTTCCGCTTAGTCAAAGAGTGGGACTGTATTCTGCTAGTTATAGACCTGAGGCTAGAAACTCCAGCGTTATATATTCGTTACCGTCGTCAGCCAGAATTGCGCATTTTTCAGCCCAAATTGAGGCGTATTCGGACAGGATTCCAAACAGTTAGCAAGCCAAAAGGTAACGGTTGGAAATTTGAAAACAGACATACACTTCAAAACTAACTGTAATTGCTGAGTATCGTTGGCGAATGCTGCTTGTCATTGCGCGCTTATTCGATTCAAAGATATCGCTATGTCTGCCAAGTTAAGCGGTAGCGCACAACTTAAGATTTGCTTACAGTTGGTGGACTCACTGCGAACGAGAACGGGTGTTTTCCTATGCGGTGTTTGCTACAATTTATCCATACACGATGTAGCTGAGCTGATCGGCCACTTCTCTCGAGGTCGCATAAAGCCTTCTACATCCTCAATCAACGACATTTCAAGAAAACCAGCCAATATGTATTCTGCGTAAGCCAGAGGTTGGCCCATGTTAATTGTTTATGTCGCTATTGGCCGCTGGAAAACCGAGTCATGGAATTGCTTCCCACTAACAAATCGTTTAGGCCCTGAACTGCCTCGGTCTTAAAACTCTTAAAGTTCGGCAAAAGCAAAGCTTAGACTGAAAGCAAACAAGTCTCGATAACGCAGAAAATAAATCTGTAGATGGACGGCAATACGGGAAACGTTTACCCGAAACATCAACCACAACAGCGACAGCAAAATACAAACAAATTGCAAAAAATCCAAAAAATCCAAAAATCAGTCAATCAATTTAAGAAATACTACTGCGGCACCAAACAGCTTGGAAAAAAAAAACCAAGAAGACCAAGAAATAAAAAGAAAAAGAAATTTAAAAAATCAATCAATCAATAAAAAAATAAAAAATAAACCAAAGCGGCTTAAAAAAAACCCCAAAAAAAATTAGAACTAAATAAGTCAATCGATTAATTAAAGCAACAAAAATGTTCGGCGTGGCTGGGATTTTCTTCCCGGCCCGAGTTCCAATCTCAATCGGGGGAGAAGTTATTCGACCCCCAAGCCGTTCGAGAATAACCCCTTTAATAACATATTGAGACTTGAACTCACGACCGCCAGATGCGACCCTGGATCAGCCGCGCGCAGCCCATCCCGCAGGACCACCTGGAAATCCCTTGGGTTGTTGCTAACAAATTAAGATGTGTATAGTACGTGCTGATATGCTAGTTTCCGGTTCCGCTTAGTCAAAGAGTGGGACTGTATTCTGCTAGTTATAGACCTGAGGCTAGAAACTCCAGCGTTATATATTCGTTACCGTCGTCAGCCAGAATTGCGCATTTTTCAGCCCAAATTGAGGCGTATTCGGACAGGATTCCAAACAGTTAGCAAGCCAAAAGGTAACGGTTGGAAATTTGAAAACAGACATACACTTCAAAACTAACTGTAATTGCTGAGTATCGTTGGCGAATGCTGCTTGTCATTGCGCGCTTATTCGATTCAAAGATATCGCTATGTCTGCCAAGTTAAGCGGTAGCGCACAACTTAAGATTTGCTTACAGTTGGTGGACTCACTGCGAACGAGAACGGGTGTTTTCCTATGCGGTGTTTGCTACAATTTATCCATACACGATGTAGCTGAGCTGATCGGCCACTTCTCTCGAGGTCGCATAAAGCCTTCTACATCCTCAATCAACGACATTTCAAGAAAACCAGCCAATATGTATTCTGCGTAAGCCAGAGGTTGGCCCATGTTAATTGTTTATGTCGCTATTGGCCGCTGGAAAACCGAGTCATGGAATTGCTTCCCACTAACAAATCGTTTAGGCCCTGAACTGCCTCGGTCTTAAAACTCTTAAAGTTCGGCAAAAGCAAAGCTTAGACTGAAAGCAAACAAGTCTCGATAACGCAGAAAATAAATCTGTAGATGGACGGCAATACGGGAAACGTTTACCCGAAACATCAACCACAACAGCGACAGCAAAATACAAACAAATTGCAAAAAATCCAAAAAATCCAAAAATCAGTCAATCAATTTAAGAAATACTACTGCGGCACCAAACAGCTTGGAAAAAAAAAACCAAGAAGACCAAGAAATAAAAAGAAAAAGAAATTTAAAAAATCAATCAATCAATAAAAAAATAAAAAATAAACCAAAGCGGCTTAAAAAAAACCCCAAAAAAAATTAGAACTAAATAAGTCAATCGATTAATTAAAGCAACAAAAATGTTCGGCGTGGCTGGGATTTTCTTCCCGGCCCGAGTTCCAATCTCAATCGGGGGAGAAGTTATTCGACCCCCAAGCCGTTCGAGAATAACCCCTTTAATAACATATTGAGACTTGAACTCACGACCGCCAGATGCGACCCTGGATCAGCCGCGCGCAGCCCATCCCGCAGGACCACCTGGAAATCCCTTGGGTTGTTGCTAACAAATTAAGATGTGTATAGTACGTGCTGATATGCTAGTTTCCGGTTCCGCTTAGTCAAAGAGTGGGACTGTATTCTGCTAGTTATAGACCTGAGGCTAGAAACTCCAGCGTTATATATTCGTTACCGTCGTCAGCCAGAATTGCGCATTTTTCAGCCCAAATTGAGGCGTATTCGGACAGGATTCCAAACAGTTAGCAAGCCAAAAGGTAACGGTTGGAAATTTGAAAACAGACATACACTTCAAAACTAACTGTAATTGCTGAGTATCGTTGGCGAATGCTGCTTGTCATTGCGCGCTTATTCGATTCAAAGATATCGCTATGTCTGCCAAGTTAAGCGGTAGCGCACAACTTAAGATTTGCTTACAGTTGGTGGACTCACTGCGAACGAGAACGGGTGTTTTCCTATGCGGTGTTTGCTACAATTTATCCATACACGATGTAGCTGAGCTGATCGGCCACTTCTCTCGAGGTCGCATAAAGCCTTCTACATCCTCAATCAACGACATTTCAAGAAAACCAGCCAATATGTATTCTGCGTAAGCCAGAGGTTGGCCCATGTTAATTGTTTATGTCGCTATTGGCCGCTGGAAAACCGAGTCATGGAATTGCTTCCCACTAACAAATCGTTTAGGCCCTGAACTGCCTCGGTCTTAAAACTCTTAAAGTTCGGCAAAAGCAAAGCTTAGACTGAAAGCAAACAAGTCTCGATAACGCAGAAAATAAATCTGTAGATGGACGGCAATACGGGAAACGTTTACCCGAAACATCAACCAGCAACAGCGACAGCAAAATACAAACAAATTGCAAAAAATCCAAAAAATCCAAAAATCAGTCAATCAATTTAAGAAATACTACTGCGGCACCAAACAGCTTGGAAAAAAAAAACCAAGAAGACCAAGAAATAAAAAGAAAAAGAAATTTAAAAAATCAATCAATCAATAAAAAAATAAAAAATAAACCAAAGCGGCTTAAAAAAAACCCCAAAAAAAATTAGAACTAAATAAGTCAATCGATTAATTAAAGCAACAAAAATGTTCGGCGTGGCTGGGATTTTCTTCCCGGCCCGAGTTCCAATCTCAATCGGGGGAGAAGTTATTCGACCCCCAAGCCGTTCGAGAATAACCCCTTTAATAACATATTGAGACTTGAACTCACGACCGCCAGATGCGACCCTGGATCAGCCGCGCGCAGCCCATCCCGCAGGACCACCTGGAAATCCCTTGGGTTGTTGCTAACAAATTAAGATGTGTATAGTACGTGCTGATATGCTAGTTTCCGGTTCCGCTTAGTCAAAGAGTGGGACTGTATTCTGCTAGTTATAGACCTGAGGCTAGAAACTCCAGCGTTATATATTCGTTACCGTCGTCAGCCAGAATTGCGCATTTTTCAGCCCAAATTGAGGCGTATTCGGACAGGATTCCAAACAGTTAGCAAGCCAAAAGGTAACGGTTGGAAATTTGAAAACAGACATACACTTCAAAACTAACTGTAATTGCTGAGTATCGTTGGCGAATGCTGCTTGTCATTGCGCGCTTATTCGATTCAAAGATATCGCTATGTCTGCCAAGTTAAGCGGTAGCGCACAACTTAAGATTTGCTTACAGTTGGTGGACTCACTGCGAACGAGAACGGGTGTTTTCCTATGCGGTGTTTGCTACAATTTATCCATACACGATGTAGCTGAGCTGATCGGCCACTTCTCTCGAGGTCGCATAAAGCCTTCTACATCCTCAATCAACGACATTTCAAGAAAACCAGCCAATATGTATTCTGCGTAAGCCAGAGGTTGGCCCATGTTAATTGTTTATGTCGCTATTGGCCGCTGGAAAACCGAGTCATGGAATTGCTTCCCACTAACAAATCGTTTAGGCCCTGAACTGCCTCGGTCTTAAAACTCTTAAAGTTCGGCAAAAGCAAAGCTTAGACTGAAAGCAAACAAGTCTCGATAACGCAGAAAATAAATCTGTAGATGGACGGCAATACGGGAAACGTTTACCCGAAACATCAACCACAACAGCGACAGCAAAATACAAACAAATTGCAAAAAATCCAAAAAATCCAAAAATCAGTCAATCAATTTAAGAAATACTACTGCGGCACCAAACAGCTTGGAAAAAAAAAACCAAGAAGACCAAGAAATAAAAAGAAAAAGAAATTTAAAAAATCAATCAATCAATAAAAAAATAAAAAATAAACCAAAGCGGCTTAAAAAAAACCCAAAAAAAAATTAGAACTAAATAAGTCAATCGATTAATTAAAGCAACAAAAATGTTCGGCGTGGCTGGGATTTTCTTCCCGGCCCGAGTTCCAATCTCAATCGGGGGAGAAGTTATTCGACCCCCAAGCCGTTCGAGAATAACCCCTTTAATAACATATTGAGACTTGAACTCACGACCGCCAGATGCGACCCTGGATCAGCCGCGCGCAGCCCATCCCGCAGGACCACCTGGAAATCCCTTGGGTTGTTGCTAACAAATTAAGATGTGTATAGTACGTGCTGATATGCTAGTTTCCGGTTCCGCTTAGTCAAAGAGTGGGACTGTATTCTGCTAGTTATAGACCTGAGGCTAGAAACTCCAGCGTTATATATTCGTTACCGTCGTCAGCCAGAATTGCGCATTTTTCAGCCCAAATTGAGGCGTATTCGGACAGGATTCCAAACAGTTAGCAAGCCAAAAGGTAACGGTTGGAAATTTGAAAACAGACATACACTTCAAAACTAACTGTAATTGCTGAGTATCGTTGGCGAATGCTGCTTGTCATTGCGCGCTTATTCGATTCAAAGATATCGCTATGTCTGCCAAGTTAAGCGGTAGCGCACAACTTAAGATTTGCTTACAGTTGGTGGACTCACTGCGAACGAGAACGGGTGTTTTCCTATGCGGTGTTTGCTACAATTTATCCATACACGATGTAGCTGAGCTGATCGGCCACTTCTCTCGAGGTCGCATAAAGCCTTCTACATCCTCAATCAACGACATTTCAAGAAAACCAGCCAATATGTATTCTGCGTAAGCCAGAGGTTGGCCCATGTTAATTGTTTATGTCGCTATTGGCCGCTGGAAAACCGAGTCATGGAATTGCTTCCCACTAACAAATCGTTTAGGCCCTGAACTGCCTCGGTCTTAAAACTCTTAAAGTTCGGCAAAAGCAAAGCTTAGACTGAAAGCAAACAAGTCTCGATAACGCAGAAAATAAATCTGTAGATGGACGGCAATACGGGAAACGTTTACCCGAAACATCAACCACAACAGCGACAGCAAAATACAAACAAATTGCAAAAAATCCAAAAAATCCAAAAATCAGTCAATCAATTTAAGAAATACTACTGCGGCACCAAACAGCTTGGAAAAAAAAAACCAAGAAGACCAAGAAATAAAAAGAAAAAGAAATTTAAAAAATCAATCAATCAATAAAAAAATAAAAAATAAACCAAAGCGGCTTAAAAAAAACCCAAAAAAAAATTAGAACTAAATAAGTCAATCGATTAATTAAAGCAACAAAAATGTTCGGCGTGGCTGGGATTTTCTTCCCGGCCCGAGTTCCAATCTCAATCGGGGGAGAAGTTATTCGACCCCCAAGCCGTTCGAGAATAACCCCTTTAATAACATATTGAGACTTGAACTCACGACCGCCAGATGCGACCCTGGATCAGCCGCGCGCAGCCCATCCCGCAGGACCACCTGGAAATCCCTTGGGTTGTTGCTAACAAATTAAGATGTGTATAGTACGTGCTGATATGCTAGTTTCCGGTTCCGCTTAGTCAAAGAGTGGGACTGTATTCTGCTAGTTATAGACCTGAGGCTAGAAACTCCAGCGTTATATATTCGTTACCGTCGTCAGCCAGAATTGCGCATTTTTCAGCCCAAATTGAGGCGTATTCGGACAGGATTCCAAACAGTTAGCAAGCCAAAAGGTAACGGTTGGAAATTTGAAAACAGACATACACTTCAAAACTAACTGTAATTGCTGAGTATCGTTGGCGAATGCTGCTTGTCATTGCGCGCTTATTCGATTCAAAGATATCGCTATGTCTGCCAAGTTAAGCGGTAGCGCACAACTTAAGATTTGCTTACAGTTGGTGGACTCACTGCGAACGAGAACGGGTGTTTTCCTATGCGGTGTTTGCTACAATTTATCCATACACGATGTAGCTGAGCTGATCGGCCACTTCTCTCGAGGTCGCATAAAGCCTTCTACATCCTCAATCAACGACATTTCAAGAAAACCAGCCAATATGTATTCTGCGTAAGCCAGAGGTTGGCCCATGTTAATTGTTTATGTCGCTATTGGCCGCTGGAAAACCGAGTCATGGAATTGCTTCCCACTAACAAATCGTTTAGGCCCTGAACTGCCTCGGTCTTAAAACTCTTAAAGTTCGGCAAAAGCAAAGCTTAGACTGAAAGCAAACAAGTCTCGATAACGCAGAAAATAAATCTGTAGATGGACGGCAATACGGGAAACGTTTACCCGAAACATCAACCACAACAGCGACAGCAAAATACAAACAAATTGCAAAAAATCCAAAAAATCCAAAAATCAGTCAATCAATTTAAGAAATACTACTGCGGCACCAAACAGCTTGGAAAAAAAAAACCAAGAAGACCAAGAAATAAAAAGAAAAAGAAATTTAAAAAATCAATCAATCAATAAAAAAATAAAAAATAAACCAAAGCGGCTTAAAAAAAACCCAAAAAAAAATTAGAACTAAATAAGTCAATCGATTAATTAAAGCAACAAAAATGTTCGGCGTGGCTGGGATTTTCTTCCCGGCCCGAGTTCCAATCTCAATCGGGGGAGAAGTTATTCGACCCCCAAGCCGTTCGAGAATAACCCCTTTAATAACATATTGAGACTTGAACTCACGACCGCCAGATGCGACCCTGGATCAGCCGCGCGCAGCCCATCCCGCAGGACCACCTGGAAATCCCTTGGGTTGTTGCTAACAAATTAAGATGTGTATAGTACGTGCTGATATGCTAGTTTCCGGTTCCGCTTAGTCAAAGAGTGGGACTGTATTCTGCTAGTTATAGACCTGAGGCTAGAAACTCCAGCGTTATATATTCGTTACCGTCGTCAGCCAGAATTGCGCATTTTTCAGCCCAAATTGAGGCGTATTCGGACAGGATTCCAAACAGTTAGCAAGCCAAAAGGTAACGGTTGGAAATTTGAAAACAGACATACACTTCAAAACTAACTGTAATTGCTGAGTATCGTTGGCGAATGCTGCTTGTCATTGCGCGCTTATTCGATTCAAAGATATCGCTATGTCTGCCAAGTTAAGCGGTAGCGCACAACTTAAGATTTGCTTACAGTTGGTGGACTCACTGCGAACGAGAACGGGTGTTTTCCTATGCGGTGTTTGCTACAATTTATCCATACACGATGTAGCTGAGCTGATCGGCCACTTCTCTCGAGGTCGCATAAAGCCTTCTACATCCTCAATCAACGACATTTCAAGAAAACCAGCCAATATGTATTCTGCGTAAGCCAGAGGTTGGCCCATGTTAATTGTTTATGTCGCTATTGGCCGCTGGAAAACCGAGTCATGGAATTGCTTCCCACTAACAAATCGTTTAGGCCCTGAACTGCCTCGGTCTTAAAACTCTTAAAGTTCGGCAAAAGCAAAGCTTAGACTGAAAGCAAACAAGTCTCGATAACGCAGAAAATAAATCTGTAGATGGACGGCAATACGGGAAACGTTTACCCGAAACATCAACCACAACAGCGACAGCAAAATACAAACAAATTGCAAAAAATCCAAAAAATCCAAAAATCAGTCAATCAATTTAAGAAATACTACTGCGGCACCAAACAGCTTGGAAAAAAAAAACCAAGAAGACCAAGAAATAAAAAGAAAAAGAAATTTAAAAAATCAATCAATCAATAAAAAAATAAAAAATAAACCAAAGCGGCTTAAAAAAAACCCAAAAAAAAATTAGAACTAAATAAGTCAATCGATTAATTAAAGCAACAAAAATGTTCGGCGTGGCTGGGATTTTCTTCCCGGCCCGAGTTCCAATCTCAATCGGGGGAGAAGTTATTCGACCCCCAAGCCGTTCGAGAATAACCCCTTTAATAACATATTGAGACTTGAACTCACGACCGCCAGATGCGACCCTGGATCAGCCGCGCGCAGCCCATCCCGCAGGACCACCTGGAAATCCCTTGGGTTGTTGCTAACAAATTAAGATGTGTATAGTACGTGCTGATATGCTAGTTTCCGGTTCCGCTTAGTCAAAGAGTGGGACTGTATTCTGCTAGTTATAGACCTGAGGCTAGAAACTCCAGCGTTATATATTCGTTACCGTCGTCAGCCAGAATTGCGCATTTTTCAGCCCAAATTGAGGCGTATTCGGACAGGATTCCAAACAGTTAGCAAGCCAAAAGGTAACGGTTGGAAATTTGAAAACAGACATACACTTCAAAACTAACTGTAATTGCTGAGTATCGTTGGCGAATGCTGCTTGTCATTGCGCGCTTATTCGATTCAAAGATATCGCTATGTCTGCCAAGTTAAGCGGTAGCGCACAACTTAAGATTTGCTTACAGTTGGTGGACTCACTGCGAACGAGAACGGGTGTTTTCCTATGCGGTGTTTGCTACAATTTATCCATACACGATGTAGCTGAGCTGATCGGCCACTTCTCTCGAGGTCGCATAAAGCCTTCTACATCCTCAATCAACGACATTTCAAGAAAACCAGCCAATATGTATTCTGCGTAAGCCAGAGGTTGGCCCATGTTAATTGTTTATGTCGCTATTGGCCGCTGGAAAACCGAGTCATGGAATTGCTTCCCACTAACAAATCGTTTAGGCCCTGAACTGCCTCGGTCTTAAAACTCTTAAAGTTCGGCAAAAGCAAAGCTTAGACTGAAAGCAAACAAGTCTCGATAACGCAGAAAATAAATCTGTAGATGGACGGCAATACGGGAAACGTTTACCCGAAACATCAACCACAACAGCGACAGCAAAATACAAACAAATTGCAAAAAATCCAAAAAATCCAAAAATCAGTCAATCAATTTAAGAAATACTACTGCGGCACCAAACAGCTTGGAAAAAAAAAACCAAGAAGACCAAGAAATAAAAAGAAAAAGAAATTTAAAAAATCAATCAATCAATAAAAAAATAAAAAATAAACCAAAGCGGCTTAAAAAAAACCCCAAAAAAAAATTAGAACTAAATAAGTCAATCGATTAATTAAAGCAACAAAAATGTTCGGCGTGGCTGGGATTTTCTTCCCGGCCCGAGTTCCAATCTCAATCGGGGGAGAAGTTATTCGACCCCCAAGCCGTTCGAGAATAACCCCTTTAATAACATATTGAGACTTGAACTCACGACCGCCAGATGCGACCCTGGATCAGCCGCGCGCAGCCCATCCCGCAGGACCACCTGGAAATCCCTTGGGTTGTTGCTAACAAATTAAGATGTGTATAGTACGTGCTGATATGCTAGTTTCCGGTTCCGCTTAGTCAAAGAGTGGGACTGTATTCTGCTAGTTATAGACCTGAGGCTAGAAACTCCAGCGTTATATATTCGTTACCGTCGTCAGCCAGAATTGCGCATTTTTCAGCCCAAATTGAGGCGTATTCGGACAGGATTCCAAACAGTTAGCAAGCCAAAAGGTAACGGTTGGAAATTTGAAAACAGACATACACTTCAAAACTAACTGTAATTGCTGAGTATCGTTGGCGAATGCTGCTTGTCATTGCGCGCTTATTCGATTCAAAGATATCGCTATGTCTGCCAAGTTAAGCGGTAGCGCACAACTTAAGATTTGCTTACAGTTGGTGGACTCACTGCGAACGAGAACGGGTGTTTTCCTATGCGGTGTTTGCTACAATTTATCCATACACGATGTAGCTGAGCTGATCGGCCACTTCTCTCGAGGTCGCATAAAGCCTTCTACATCCTCAATCAACGACATTTCAAGAAAACCAGCCAATATGTATTCTGCGTAAGCCAGAGGTTGGCCCATGTTAATTGTTTATGTCGCTATTGGCCGCTGGAAAACCGAGTCATGGAATTGCTTCCCACTAACAAATCGTTTAGGCCCTGAACTGCCTCGGTCTTAAAACTCTTAAAGTTCGGCAAAAGCAAAGCTTAGACTGAAAGCAAACAAGTCTCGATAACGCAGAAAATAAATCTGTAGATGGACGGCAATACGGGAAACGTTTACCCGAAACATCAACCACAACAGCGACAGCAAAATACAAACAAATTGCAAAAAATCCAAAAAATCCAAAAATCAGTCAATCAATTTAAGAAATACTACTGCGGCACCAAACAGCTTGGAAAAAAAAAACCAAGAAGACCAAGAAATAAAAAGAAAAAGAAATTTAAAAAATCAATCAATCAATAAAAAAATAAAAAATAAACCAAAGCGGCTTAAAAAAAACCCAAAAAAAAATTAGAACTAAATAAGTCAATCGATTAATTAAAGCAACAAAAATGTTCGGCGTGGCTGGGATTTTCTTCCCGGCCCGAGTTCCAATCTCAATCGGGGGAGAAGTTATTCGACCCCCAAGCCGTTCGAGAATAACCCCTTTAATAACATATTGAGACTTGAACTCACGACCGCCAGATGCGACCCTGGATCAGCCGCGCGCAGCCCATCCCGCAGGACCACCTGGAAATCCCTTGGGTTGTTGCTAACAAATTAAGATGTGTATAGTACGTGCTGATATGCTAGTTTCCGGTTCCGCTTAGTCAAAGAGTGGGACTGTATTCTGCTAGTTATAGACCTGAGGCTAGAAACTCCAGCGTTATATATTCGTTACCGTCGTCAGCCAGAATTGCGCATTTTTCAGCCCAAATTGAGGCGTATTCGGACAGGATTCCAAACAGTTAGCAAGCCAAAAGGTAACGGTTGGAAATTTGAAAACAGACATACACTTCAAAACTAACTGTAATTGCTGAGTATCGTTGGCGAATGCTGCTTGTCATTGCGCGCTTATTCGATTCAAAGATATCGCTATGTCTGCCAAGTTAAGCGGTAGCGCACAACTTAAGATTTGCTTACAGTTGGTGGACTCACTGCGAACGAGAACGGGTGTTTTCCTATGCGGTGTTTGCTACAATTTATCCATACACGATGTAGCTGAGCTGATCGGCCACTTCTCTCGAGGTCGCATAAAGCCTTCTACATCCTCAATCAACGACATTTCAAGAAAACCAGCCAATATGTATTCTGCGTAAGCCAGAGGTTGGCCCATGTTAATTGTTTATGTCGCTATTGGCCGCTGGAAAACCGAGTCATGGAATTGCTTCCCACTAACAAATCGTTTAGGCCCTGAACTGCCTCGGTCTTAAAACTCTTAAAGTTCGGCAAAAGCAAAGCTTAGACTGAAAGCAAACAAGTCTCGATAACGCAGAAAATAAATCTGTAGATGGACGGCAATACGGGAAACGTTTACCCGAAACATCAACCACAACAGCGACAGCAAAATACAAACAAATTGCAAAAAATCCAAAAAATCCAAAAATCAGTCAATCAATTTAAGAAATACTACTGCGGCACCAAACAGCTTGGAAAAAAAAAACCAAGAAGACCAAGAAATAAAAAGAAAAAGAAATTTAAAAAATCAATCAATCAATAAAAAAATAAAAAATAAACCAAAGCGGCTTAAAAAAAACCCAAAAAAAAATTAGAACTAAATAAGTCAATCGATTAATTAAAGCAACAAAAATGTTCGGCGTGGCTGGGATTTTCTTCCCGGCCCGAGTTCCAATCTCAATCGGGGGAGAAGTTATTCGACCCCCAAGCCGTTCGAGAATAACCCCTTTAATAACATATTGAGACTTGAACTCACGACCGCCAGATGCGACCCTGGATCAGCCGCGCGCAGCCCATCCCGCAGGACCACCTGGAAATCCCTTGGGTTGTTGCTAACAAATTAAGATGTGTATAGTACGTGCTGATATGCTAGTTTCCGGTTCCGCTTAGTCAAAGAGTGGGACTGTATTCTGCTAGTTATAGACCTGAGGCTAGAAACTCCAGCGTTATATATTCGTTACCGTCGTCAGCCAGAATTGCGCATTTTTCAGCCCAAATTGAGGCGTATTCGGACAGGATTCCAAACAGTTAGCAAGCCAAAAGGTAACGGTTGGAAATTTGAAAACAGACATACACTTCAAAACTAACTGTAATTGCTGAGTATCGTTGGCGAATGCTGCTTGTCATTGCGCGCTTATTCGATTCAAAGATATCGCTATGTCTGCCAAGTTAAGCGGTAGCGCACAACTTAAGATTTGCTTACAGTTGGTGGACTCACTGCGAACGAGAACGGGTGTTTTCCTATGCGGTGTTTGCTACAATTTATCCATACACGATGTAGCTGAGCTGATCGGCCACTTCTCTCGAGGTCGCATAAAGCCTTCTACATCCTCAATCAACGACATTTCAAGAAAACCAGCCAATATGTATTCTGCGTAAGCCAGAGGTTGGCCCATGTTAATTGTTTATGTCGCTATTGGCCGCTGGAAAACCGAGTCATGGAATTGCTTCCCACTAACAAATCGTTTAGGCCCTGAACTGCCTCGGTCTTAAAACTCTTAAAGTTCGGCAAAAGCAAAGCTTAGACTGAAAGCAAACAAGTCTCGATAACGCAGAAAATAAATCTGTAGATGGACGGCAATACGGGAAACGTTTACCCGAAACATCAACCACAACAGCGACAGCAAAATACAAACAAATTGCAAAAAATCCAAAAAATCCAAAAATCAGTCAATCAATTTAAGAAATACTACTGCGGCACCAAACAGCTTGGAAAAAAAAAACCAAGAAGACCAAGAAATAAAAAGAAAAAGAAATTTAAAAAATCAATCAATCAATAAAAAAATAAAAAATAAACCAAAGCGGCTTAAAAAAAACCCAAAAAAAAATTAGAACTAAATAAGTCAATCGATTAATTAAAGCAACAAAAATGTTCGGCGTGGCTGGGATTTTCTTCCCGGCCCGAGTTCCAATCTCAATCGGGGGAGAAGTTATTCGACCCCCAAGCCGTTCGAGAATAACCCCTTTAATAACATATTGAGACTTGAACTCACGACCGCCAGATGCGACCCTGGATCAGCCGCGCGCAGCCCATCCCGCAGGACCACCTGGAAATCCCTTGGGTTGTTGCTAACAAATTAAGATGTGTATAGTACGTGCTGATATGCTAGTTTCCGGTTCCGCTTAGTCAAAGAGTGGGACTGTATTCTGCTAGTTATAGACCTGAGGCTAGAAACTCCAGCGTTATATATTCGTTACCGTCGTCAGCCAGAATTGCGCATTTTTCAGCCCAAATTGAGGCGTATTCGGACAGGATTCCAAACAGTTAGCAAGCCAAAAGGTAACGGTTGGAAATTTGAAAACAGACATACACTTCAAAACTAACTGTAATTGCTGAGTATCGTTGGCGAATGCTGCTTGTCATTGCGCGCTTATTCGATTCAAAGATATCGCTATGTCTGCCAAGTTAAGCGGTAGCGCACAACTTAAGATTTGCTTACAGTTGGTGGACTCACTGCGAACGAGAACGGGTGTTTTCCTATGCGGTGTTTGCTACAATTTATCCATACACGATGTAGCTGAGCTGATCGGCCACTTCTCTCGAGGTCGCATAAAGCCTTCTACATCCTCAATCAACGACATTTCAAGAAAACCAGCCAATATGTATTCTGCGTAAGCCAGAGGTTGGCCCATGTTAATTGTTTATGTCGCTATTGGCCGCTGGAAAACCGAGTCATGGAATTGCTTCCCACTAACAAATCGTTTAGGCCCTGAACTGCCTCGGTCTTAAAACTCTTAAAGTTCGGCAAAAGCAAAGCTTAGACTGAAAGCAAACAAGTCTCGATAACGCAGAAAATAAATCTGTAGATGGACGGCAATACGGGAAACGTTTACCCGAAACATCAACCACAACAGCGACAGCAAAATACAAACAAATTGCAAAAAATCCAAAAAATCCAAAAATCAGTCAATCAATTTAAGAAATACTACTGCGGCACCAAACAGCTTGGAAAAAAAAAACCAAGAAGACCAAGAAATAAAAAGAAAAAGAAATTTAAAAAATCAATCAATCAATAAAAAAATAAAAAATAAACCAAAGCGGCTTAAAAAAAACCCAAAAAAAAATTAGAACTAAATAAGTCAATCGATTAATTAAAGCAACAAAAATGTTCGGCGTGGCTGGGATTTTCTTCCCGGCCCGAGTTCCAATCTCAATCGGGGGAGAAGTTATTCGACCCCCAAGCCGTTCGAGAATAACCCCTTTAATAACATATTGAGACTTGAACTCACGACCGCCAGATGCGACCCTGGATCAGCCGCGCGCAGCCCATCCCGCAGGACCACCTGGAAATCCCTTGGGTTGTTGCTAACAAATTAAGATGTGTATAGTACGTGCTGATATGCTAGTTTCCGGTTCCGCTTAGTCAAAGAGTGGGACTGTATTCTGCTAGTTATAGACCTGAGGCTAGAAACTCCAGCGTTATATATTCGTTACCGTCGTCAGCCAGAATTGCGCATTTTTCAGCCCAAATTGAGGCGTATTCGGACAGGATTCCAAACAGTTAGCAAGCCAAAAGGTAACGGTTGGAAATTTGAAAACAGACATACACTTCAAAACTAACTGTAATTGCTGAGTATCGTTGGCGAATGCTGCTTGTCATTGCGCGCTTATTCGATTCAAAGATATCGCTATGTCTGCCAAGTTAAGCGGTAGCGCACAACTTAAGATTTGCTTACAGTTGGTGGACTCACTGCGAACGAGAACGGGTGTTTTCCTATGCGGTGTTTGCTACAATTTATCCATACACGATGTAGCTGAGCTGATCGGCCACTTCTCTCGAGGTCGCATAAAGCCTTCTACATCCTCAATCAACGACATTTCAAGAAAACCAGCCAATATGTATTCTGCGTAAGCCAGAGGTTGGCCCATGTTAATTGTTTATGTCGCTATTGGCCGCTGGAAAACCGAGTCATGGAATTGCTTCCCACTAACAAATCGTTTAGGCCCTGAACTGCCTCGGTCTTAAAACTCTTAAAGTTCGGCAAAAGCAAAGCTTAGACTGAAAGCAAACAAGTCTCGATAACGCAGAGAAATAAATCTGTAGATGGACGGCAATACGGGAAACGTTTACCCGAAACATCAACCACAACAGCGACAGCAAAATACAAACAAATTGCAAAAAATCCAAAAAATCCAAAAATCAGTCAATCAATTTAAGAAATACTACTGCGGCACCAAACAGCTTGGAAAAAAAAAACCAAGAAGACCAAGAAATAAAAAGAAAAAGAAATTTAAAAAATCAATCAATCAATAAAAAAATAAAAAATAAACCAAAGCGGCTTAAAAAAAACCCAAAAAAAAATTAGAACTAAATAAGTCAATCGATTAATTAAAGCAACAAAAATGTTCGGCGTGGCTGGGATTTTCTTCCCGGCCCGAGTTCCAATCTCAATCGGGGGAGAAGTTATTCGACCCCCAAGCCGTTCGAGAATAACCCCTTTAATAACATATTGAGACTTGAACTCACGACCGCCAGATGCGACCCTGGATCAGCCGCGCGCAGCCCATCCCGCAGGACCACCTGGAAATCCCTTGGGTTGTTGCTAACAAATTAAGATGTGTATAGTACGTGCTGATATGCTAGTTTCCGGTTCCGCTTAGTCAAAGAGTGGGACTGTATTCTGCTAGTTATAGACCTGAGGCTAGAAACTCCAGCGTTATATATTCGTTACCGTCGTCAGCCAGAATTGCGCATTTTTCAGCCCAAATTGAGGCGTATTCGGACAGGATTCCAAACAGTTAGCAAGCCAAAAGGTAACGGTTGGAAATTTGAAAACAGACATACACTTCAAAACTAACTGTAATTGCTGAGTATCGTTGGCGAATGCTGCTTGTCATTGCGCGCTTATTCGATTCAAAGATATCGCTATGTCTGCCAAGTTAAGCGGTAGCGCACAACTTAAGATTTGCTTACAGTTGGTGGACTCACTGCGAACGAGAACGGGTGTTTTCCTATGCGGTGTTTGCTACAATTTATCCATACACGATGTAGCTGAGCTGATCGGCCACTTCTCTCGAGGTCGCATAAAGCCTTCTACATCCTCAATCAACGACATTTCAAGAAAACCAGCCAATATGTATTCTGCGTAAGCCAGAGGTTGGCCCATGTTAATTGTTTATGTCGCTATTGGCCGCTGGAAAACCGAGTCATGGAATTGCTTCCCACTAACAAATCGTTTAGGCCCTGAACTGCCTCGGTCTTAAAACTCTTAAAGTTCGGCAAAAGCAAAGCTTAGACTGAAAGCAAACAAGTCTCGATAACGCAGAAAATAAATCTGTAGATGGACGGCAATACGGGAAACGTTTACCCGAAACATCAACCACAACAGCGACAGCAAAATACAAACAAATTGCAAAAAATCCAAAAAATCCAAAAATCAGTCAATCAATTTAAGAAATACTACTGCGGCACCAAACAGCTTGGAAAAAAAAAACCAAGAAGACCAAGAAATAAAAAGAAAAAGAAATTTAAAAAATCAATCAATCAATAAAAAAATAAAAAATAAACCAAAGCGGCTTAAAAAAAACCCAAAAAAAAATTAGAACTAAATAAGTCAATCGATTAATTAAAGCAACAAAAATGTTCGGCGTGGCTGGGATTTTCTTCCCGGCCCGAGTTCCAATCTCAATCGGGGGAGAAGTTATTCGACCCCCAAGCCGTTCGAGAATAACCCCTTTAATAACATATTGAGACTTGAACTCACGACCGCCAGATGCGACCCTGGATCAGCCGCGCGCAGCCCATCCCGCAGGACCACCTGGAAATCCCTTGGGTTGTTGCTAACAAATTAAGATGTGTATAGTACGTGCTGATATGCTAGTTTCCGGTTCCGCTTAGTCAAAGAGTGGGACTGTATTCTGCTAGTTATAGACCTGAGGCTAGAAACTCCAGCGTTATATATTCGTTACCGTCGTCAGCCAGAATTGCGCATTTTTCAGCCCAAATTGAGGCGTATTCGGACAGGATTCCAAACAGTTAGCAAGCCAAAAGGTAACGGTTGGAAATTTGAAAACAGACATACACTTCAAAACTAACTGTAATTGCTGAGTATCGTTGGCGAATGCTGCTTGTCATTGCGCGCTTATTCGATTCAAAGATATCGCTATGTCTGCCAAGTTAAGCGGTAGCGCACAACTTAAGATTTGCTTACAGTTGGTGGACTCACTGCGAACGAGAACGGGTGTTTTCCTATGCGGTGTTTGCTACAATTTATCCATACACGATGTAGCTGAGCTGATCGGCCACTTCTCTCGAGGTCGCATAAAGCCTTCTACATCCTCAATCAACGACATTTCAAGAAAACCAGCCAATATGTATTCTGCGTAAGCCAGAGGTTGGCCCATGTTAATTGTTTATGTCGCTATTGGCCGCTGGAAAACCGAGTCATGGAATTGCTTCCCACTAACAAATCGTTTAGGCCCTGAACTGCCTCGGTCTTAAAACTCTTAAAGTTCGGCAAAAGCAAAGCTTAGACTGAAAGCAAACAAGTCTCGATAACGCAGAAAATAAATCTGTAGATGGACGGCAATACGGGAAACGTTTACCCGAAACATCAACCACAACAGCGACAGCAAAATACAAACAAATTGCAAAAAATCCAAAAAATCCAAAAATCAGTCAATCAATTTAAGAAATACTACTGCGGCACCAAACAGCTTGGAAAAAAAAAACCAAGAAGACCAAGAAATAAAAAGAAAAAGAAATTTAAAAAATCAATCAATCAATAAAAAAATAAAAAATAAACCAAAGCGGCTTAAAAAAAACCCAAAAAAAAATTAGAACTAAATAAGTCAATCGATTAATTAAAGCAACAAAAATGTTCGGCGTGGCTGGGATTTTCTTCCCGGCCCGAGTTCCAATCTCAATCGGGGGAGAAGTTATTCGACCCCCAAGCCGTTCGAGAATAACCCCTTTAATAACATATTGAGACTTGAACTCACGACCGCCAGATGCGACCCTGGATCAGCCGCGCGCAGCCCATCCCGCAGGACCACCTGGAAATCCCTTGGGTTGTTGCTAACAAATTAAGATGTGTATAGTACGTGCTGATATGCTAGTTTCCGGTTCCGCTTAGTCAAAGAGTGGGACTGTATTCTGCTAGTTATAGACCTGAGGCTAGAAACTCCAGCGTTATATATTCGTTACCGTCGTCAGCCAGAATTGCGCATTTTTCAGCCCAAATTGAGGCGTATTCGGACAGGATTCCAAACAGTTAGCAAGCCAAAAGGTAACGGTTGGAAATTTGAAAACAGACATACACTTCAAAACTAACTGTAATTGCTGAGTATCGTTGGCGAATGCTGCTTGTCATTGCGCGCTTATTCGATTCAAAGATATCGCTATGTCTGCCAAGTTAAGCGGTAGCGCACAACTTAAGATTTGCTTACAGTTGGTGGACTCACTGCGAACGAGAACGGGTGTTTTCCTATGCGGTGTTTGCTACAATTTATCCATACACGATGTAGCTGAGCTGATCGGCCACTTCTCTCGAGGTCGCATAAAGCCTTCTACATCCTCAATCAACGACATTTCAAGAAAACCAGCCAATATGTATTCTGCGTAAGCCAGAGGTTGGCCCATGTTAATTGTTTATGTCGCTATTGGCCGCTGGAAAACCGAGTCATGGAATTGCTTCCCACTAACAAATCGTTTAGGCCCTGAACTGCCTCGGTCTTAAAACTCTTAAAGTTCGGCAAAAGCAAAGCTTAGACTGAAAGCAAACAAGTCTCGATAACGCAGAAAATAAATCTGTAGATGGACGGCAATACGGGAAACGTTTACCCGAAACATCAACCACAACAGCGACAGCAAAATACAAACAAATTGCAAAAAATCCAAAAAATCCAAAAATCAGTCAATCAATTTAAGAAATACTACTGCGGCACCAAACAGCTTGGAAAAAAAAAACCAAGAAGACCAAGAAATAAAAAGAAAAAGAAATTTAAAAAATCAATCAATCAATAAAAAAATAAAAAATAAACCAAAGCGGCTTAAAAAAAACCCAAAAAAAAATTAGAACTAAATAAGTCAATCGATTAATTAAAGCAACAAAAATGTTCGGCGTGGCTGGGATTTTCTTCCCGGCCCGAGTTCCAATCTCAATCGGGGGAGAAGTTATTCGACCCCCAAGCCGTTCGAGAATAACCCCTTTAATAACATATTGAGACTTGAACTCACGACCGCCAGATGCGACCCTGGATCAGCCGCGCGCAGCCCATCCCGCAGGACCACCTGGAAATCCCTTGGGTTGTTGCTAACAAATTAAGATGTGTATAGTACGTGCTGATATGCTAGTTTCCGGTTCCGCTTAGTCAAAGAGTGGGACTGTATTCTGCTAGTTATAGACCTGAGGCTAGAAACTCCAGCGTTATATATTCGTTACCGTCGTCAGCCAGAATTGCGCATTTTTCAGCCCAAATTGAGGCGTATTCGGACAGGATTCCAAACAGTTAGCAAGCCAAAAGGTAACGGTTGGAAATTTGAAAACAGACATACACTTCAAAACTAACTGTAATTGCTGAGTATCGTTGGCGAATGCTGCTTGTCATTGCGCGCTTATTCGATTCAAAGATATCGCTATGTCTGCCAAGTTAAGCGGTAGCGCACAACTTAAGATTTGCTTACAGTTGGTGGACTCACTGCGAACGAGAACGGGTGTTTTCCTATGCGGTGTTTGCTACAATTTATCCATACACGATGTAGCTGAGCTGATCGGCCACTTCTCTCGAGGTCGCATAAAGCCTTCTACATCCTCAATCAACGACATTTCAAGAAAACCAGCCAATATGTATTCTGCGTAAGCCAGAGGTTGGCCCATGTTAATTGTTTATGTCGCTATTGGCCGCTGGAAAACCGAGTCATGGAATTGCTTCCCACTAACAAATCGTTTAGGCCCTGAACTGCCTCGGTCTTAAAACTCTTAAAGTTCGGCAAAAGCAAAGCTTAGACTGAAAGCAAACAAGTCTCGATAACGCAGAAAATAAATCTGTAGATGGACGGCAATACGGGAAACGTTTACCCGAAACATCAACCACAACAGCGACAGCAAAATACAAACAAATTGCAAAAAATCCAAAAAATCCAAAAATCAGTCAATCAATTTAAGAAATACTACTGCGGCACCAAACAGCTTGGAAAAAAAAAACCAAGAAGACCAAGAAATAAAAAGAAAAAGAAATTTAAAAAATCAATCAATCAATAAAAAAATAAAAAATAAACCAAAGCGGCTTAAAAAAAACCCAAAAAAAAATTAGAACTAAATAAGTCAATCGATTAATTAAAGCAACAAAAATGTTCGGCGTGGCTGGGATTTTCTTCCCGGCCCGAGTTCCAATCTCAATCGGGGGAGAAGTTATTCGACCCCCAAGCCGTTCGAGAATAACCCCTTTAATAACATATTGAGACTTGAACTCACGACCGCCAGATGCGACCCTGGATCAGCCGCGCGCAGCCCATCCCGCAGGACCACCTGGAAATCCCTTGGGTTGTTGCTAACAAATTAAGATGTGTATAGTACGTGCTGATATGCTAGTTTCCGGTTCCGCTTAGTCAAAGAGTGGGACTGTATTCTGCTAGTTATAGACCTGAGGCTAGAAACTCCAGCGTTATATATTCGTTACCGTCGTCAGCCAGAATTGCGCATTTTTCAGCCCAAATTGAGGCGTATTCGGACAGGATTCCAAACAGTTAGCAAGCCAAAAGGTAACGGTTGGAAATTTGAAAACAGACATACACTTCAAAACTAACTGTAATTGCTGAGTATCGTTGGCGAATGCTGCTTGTCATTGCGCGCTTATTCGATTCAAAGATATCGCTATGTCTGCCAAGTTAAGCGGTAGCGCACAACTTAAGATTTGCTTACAGTTGGTGGACTCACTGCGAACGAGAACGGGTGTTTTCCTATGCGGTGTTTGCTACAATTTATCCATACACGATGTAGCTGAGCTGATCGGCCACTTCTCTCGAGGTCGCATAAAGCCTTCTACATCCTCAATCAACGACATTTCAAGAAAACCAGCCAATATGTATTCTGCGTAAGCCAGAGGTTGGCCCATGTTAATTGTTTATGTCGCTATTGGCCGCTGGAAAACCGAGTCATGGAATTGCTTCCCACTAACAAATCGTTTAGGCCCTGAACTGCCTCGGTCTTAAAACTCTTAAAGTTCGGCAAAAGCAAAGCTTAGACTGAAAGCAAACAAGTCTCGATAACGCAGAAAATAAATCTGTAGATGGACGGCAATACGGGAAACGTTTACCCGAAACATCAACCACAACAGCGACAGCAAAATACAAACAAATTGCAAAAAATCCAAAAAATCCAAAAATCAGTCAATCAATTTAAGAAATACTACTGCGGCACCAAACAGCTTGGAAAAAAAAAACCAAGAAGACCAAGAAATAAAAAGAAAAAGAAATTTAAAAAATCAATCAATCAATAAAAAAATAAAAAATAAACCAAAGCGGCTTAAAAAAAACCCAAAAAAAAATTAGAACTAAATAAGTCAATCGATTAATTAAAGCAACAAAAATGTTCGGCGTGGCTGGGATTTTCTTCCCGGCCCGAGTTCCAATCTCAATCGGGGGAGAAGTTATTCGACCCCCAAGCCGTTCGAGAATAACCCCTTTAATAACATATTGAGACTTGAACTCACGACCGCCAGATGCGACCCTGGATCAGCCGCGCGCAGCCCATCCCGCAGGACCACCTGGAAATCCCTTGGGTTGTTGCTAACAAATTAAGATGTGTATAGTACGTGCTGATATGCTAGTTTCCGGTTCCGCTTAGTCAAAGAGTGGGACTGTATTCTGCTAGTTATAGACCTGAGGCTAGAAACTCCAGCGTTATATATTCGTTACCGTCGTCAGCCAGAATTGCGCATTTTTCAGCCCAAATTGAGGCGTATTCGGACAGGATTCCAAACAGTTAGCAAGCCAAAAGGTAACGGTTGGAAATTTGAAAACAGACATACACTTCAAAACTAACTGTAATTGCTGAGTATCGTTGGCGAATGCTGCTTGTCATTGCGCGCTTATTCGATTCAAAGATATCGCTATGTCTGCCAAGTTAAGCGGTAGCGCACAACTTAAGATTTGCTTACAGTTGGTGGACTCACTGCGAACGAGAACGGGTGTTTTCCTATGCGGTGTTTGCTACAATTTATCCATACACGATGTAGCTGAGCTGATCGGCCACTTCTCTCGAGGTCGCATAAAGCCTTCTACATCCTCAATCAACGACATTTCAAGAAAACCAGCCAATATGTATTCTGCGTAAGCCAGAGGTTGGCCCATGTTAATTGTTTATGTCGCTATTGGCCGCTGGAAAACCGAGTCATGGAATTGCTTCCCACTAACAAATCGTTTAGGCCCTGAACTGCCTCGGTCTTAAAACTCTTAAAGTTCGGCAAAAGCAAAGCTTAGACTGAAAGCAAACAAGTCTCGATAACGCAGAAAATAAATCTGTAGATGGACGGCAATACGGGAAACGTTTACCCGAAACATCAACCACAACAGCGACAGCAAAATACAAACAAATTGCAAAAAATCCAAAAAATCCAAAAATCAGTCAATCAATTTAAGAAATACTACTGCGGCACCAAACAGCTTGGAAAAAAAAAACCAAGAAGACCAAGAAATAAAAAGAAAAAGAAATTTAAAAAATCAATCAATCAATAAAAAAATAAAAAATAAACCAAAGCGGCTTAAAAAAAACCCAAAAAAAATTAGAACTAAATAAGTCAATCGATTAATTAAAGCAACAAAAATGTTCGGCGTGGCTGGGATTTTCTTCCCGGCCCGAGTTCCAATCTCAATCGGGGGAGAAGTTATTCGACCCCCAAGCCGTTCGAGAATAACCCCTTTAATAACATATTGAGACTTGAACTCACGACCGCCAGATGCGACCCTGGATCAGCCGCGCGCAGCCCATCCCGCAGGACCACCTGGAAATCCCTTGGGTTGTTGCTAACAAATTAAGATGTGTATAGTACGTGCTGATATGCTAGTTTCCGGTTCCGCTTAGTCAAAGAGTGGGACTGTATTCTGCTAGTTATAGACCTGAGGCTAGAAACTCCAGCGTTATATATTCGTTACCGTCGTCAGCCAGAATTGCGCATTTTTCAGCCCAAATTGAGGCGTATTCGGACAGGATTCCAAACAGTTAGCAAGCCAAAAGGTAACGGTTGGAAATTTGAAAACAGACATACACTTCAAAACTAACTGTAATTGCTGAGTATCGTTGGCGAATGCTGCTTGTCATTGCGCGCTTATTCGATTCAAAGATATCGCTATGTCTGCCAAGTTAAGCGGTAGCGCACAACTTAAGATTTGCTTACAGTTGGTGGACTCACTGCGAACGAGAACGGGTGTTTTCCTATGCGGTGTTTGCTACAATTTATCCATACACGATGTAGCTGAGCTGATCGGCCACTTCTCTCGAGGTCGCATAAAGCCTTCTACATCCTCAATCAACGACATTTCAAGAAAACCAGCCAATATGTATTCTGCGTAAGCCAGAGGTTGGCCCATGTTAATTGTTTATGTCGCTATTGGCCGCTGGAAAACCGAGTCATGAATTGCTTCCCACTAACAAATCGTTTAGGCCCTGAACTGCCTCGGTCTTAAACTCTTAAAGTTCGGCAAAAGCAAAGCTTAGACTGAAAGCAAACAAGTCTCGATAACGCAGAAAATAAATCTGTAGATGGACGGCAATACGGGAAACGTTTACCCGAAACATCAACCACAACAGCGACAGCAAAATACAAACAAATTGCAAAAAATCCAAAAAATCCAAAAATCAGTCAATCAATTTAAGAAATACTACTGCGGCACCAAACAGCTTGGAAAAAAAAACCAAGAAGACCAAGAAATAAAAAGAAAAAGAAATTTTAAAAAATCAATCAATCAATAAAAAAATAAAAAATAAACCAAAGCGGCTTAAAAAAAACCCAAAAAAAAATTAGAACTAAATAAGTCAATCGATTAATTAAAGCAACAAAAATGTTCGGCGTGGCTGGGATTTTCTTCCCGGCCCGAGTTCCAATCTCAATCGGGGGAGAAGTTATTCGACCCCCAAGCCGTTCGAGAATAACCCCTTTAATAACATATTGAGACTTGAACTCACGACCGCCAGATGCGACCCTGGATCAGCCGCGCGCAGCCCATCCCGCAGGACCACCTGGAAATCCTTGGGTTGTTGCTAACAAATTAAGATGTGTATAGTACGTGCTGATATGCTAGTTTCCGGTTCCGCTTAGTCAAAGAGTGGGACTGTATTCTGCTAGTTATAGACCTGAGGCTAGAAACTCCAGCGTTATATATTCGTTACCGTCGTCAGCCAGAATTGCGCATTTTTCAGCCCAAATTGAGGGAGGCGTATTCGGACAGGATTCCAAACAGTTAGCAAGCCAAAAGGTAACGGTTGGAAATTTGAAAACAGACATACACTTCAAAACTAACTGTAATTGCTGAGTATCGTTGGCGAATGCTGCTTGTCATTGCGCGCTTATTCGATTCAAAGATATCGCTATGTCTGCCAAGTTAAGCGGTAGCGCACAACTTAAGATTTGCTTACAGTTGGTGGACTCACTGCGAACGAGAACGGGTGTTTTCCTATGCGGTGTTTGCTACAATTTATCCATACACGATGTAGCTGAGCTGATCGGCCACTTCTCTCGAGGTCGCATAAAGCCTTCTACATCCTCAATCAACGACATTTCAAGAAAACCAGCCAATATGTATTCTGCGTAAGCCAGAGGTTGGCCCATGTTAATTGTTTATGTCGCTATTGGCCGCTGGAAAACCGAGTCATGGAATTGCTTCCCACTAACAAATCGTTTAGGCCCTGAACTGCCTCGGTCTTAAAACTCTTAAAGTTCGGCAAAAGCAAAGCTTAGACTGAAAGCAAACAAGTCTCGATAACGCAGAAAATAAATCTGTAGATGGACGGCAATACGGGAAACGTTTACCCGAAACATCAACCACAACAGCGACAGCAAAATACAAACAAATTGCAAAAAATCCAAAAAATCCAAAAATCAGTCAATCAATTTAAGAAATACTACTGCGGCACCAAACAGCTTGGAAAAAAAAAACCAAGAAGACCAAGAAATAAAAAGAAAAAGAAATTTAAAAAATCAATCAATCAATAAAAAAATAAAAAATAAACCAAAGCGGCTTAAAAAAAACCCAAAAAAAAATTAGAACTAAATAAGTCAATCGATTAATTAAAGCAACAAAAATGTTCGGCGTGGCTGGGATTTTCTTCCCGGCCCGAGTTCCAATCTCAATCGGGGGAGAAGTTATTCGACCCCCAAGCCGTTCGAGAATAACCCCTTTAATAACATATTGAGACTTGAACTCACGACCGCCAGATGCGACCCTGGATCAGCCGCGCGCAGCCCATCCCGCAGGACCACCTGGAAATCCCTTGGGTTGTTGCTAACAAATTAAGATGTGTATAGTACGTGCTGATATGCTAGTTTCCGGTTCCGCTTAGTCAAAGAGTGGGACTGTATTCTGCTAGTTATAGACCTGAGGCTAGAAACTCCAGCGTTATATATTCGTTACCGTCGTCAGCCAGAATTGCGCATTTTTCAGCCCAAATTGAGGCGTATTCGGACAGGATTCCAAACAGTTAGCAAGCCAAAAGGTAACGGTTGGAAATTTGAAAACAGACATACACTTCAAAACTAACTGTAATTGCTGAGTATCGTTGGCGAATGCTGCTTGTCATTGCGCGCTTATTCGATTCAAAGATATCGCTATGTCTGCCAAGTTAAGCGGTAGCGCACAACTTAAGATTTGCTTACAGTTGGTGGACTCACTGCGAACGAGAACGGGTGTTTTCCTATGCGGTGTTTGCTACAATTTATCCATACACGATGTAGCTGAGCTGATCGGCCACTTCTCTCGAGGTCGCATAAAGCCTTCTACATCCTCAATCAACGACATTTCAAGAAAACCAGCCAATATGTATTCTGCGTAAGCCAGAGGTTGGCCCATGTTAATTGTTTATGTCGCTATTGGCCGCTGGAAAACCGAGTCATGGAATTGCTTCCCACTAACAAATCGTTTAGGCCCTGAACTGCCTCGGTCTTAAAACTCTTAAAGTTCGGCAAAAGCAAAGCTTAGACTGAAAGCAAACAAGTCTCGATAACGCAGAAAATAAATCTGTAGATGGACGGCAATACGGGAAACGTTTACCCGAAACATCAACCACAACAGCGACAGCAAAATACAAACAAATTGCAAAAAATCCAAAAAATCCAAAAATCAGTCAATCAATTTAAGAAATACTACTGCGGCACCAAACAGCTTGGAAAAAAAAAACCAAGAAGACCAAGAAATAAAAAGAAAAAGAAATTTAAAAAATCAATCAATCAATAAAAAAATAAAAAATAAACCAAAGCGGCTTAAAAAAAACCCAAAAAAAAATTAGAACTAAATAAGTCAATCGATTAATTAAAGCAACAAAAATGTTCGGCGTGGCTGGGATTTTCTTCCCGGCCCGAGTTCCAATCTCAATCGGGGGAGAAGTTATTCGACCCCCAAGCCGTTCGAGAATAACCCCTTTAATAACATATTGAGACTTGAACTCACGACCGCCAGATGCGACCCTGGATCAGCCGCGCGCAGCCCATCCCGCAGGACCACCTGGAAATCCCTTGGGTTGTTGCTAACAAATTAAGATGTGTATAGTACGTGCTGATATGCTAGTTTCCGGTTCCGCTTAGTCAAAGAGTGGGACTGTATTCTGCTAGTTATAGACCTGAGGCTAGAAACTCCAGCGTTATATATTCGTTACCGTCGTCAGCCAGAATTGCGCATTTTTCAGCCCAAATTGAGGCGTATTCGGACAGGATTCCAAACAGTTAGCAAGCCAAAAGGTAACGGTTGGAAATTTGAAAACAGACATACACTTCAAAACTAACTGTAATTGCTGAGTATCGTTGGCGAATGCTGCTTGTCATTGCGCGCTTATTCGATTCAAAGATATCGCTATGTCTGCCAAGTTAAGCGGTAGCGCACAACTTAAGATTTGCTTACAGTTGGTGGACTCACTGCGAACGAGAACGGGTGTTTTCCTATGCGGTGTTTGCTACAATTTATCCATACACGATGTAGCTGAGCTGATCGGCCACTTCTCTCGAGGTCGCATAAAGCCTTCTACATCCTCAATCAACGACATTTCAAGAAAACCAGCCAATATGTATTCTGCGTAAGCCAGAGGTTGGCCCATGTTAATTGTTTATGTCGCTATTGGCCGCTGGAAAACCGAGTCATGGAATTGCTTCCCACTAACAAATCGTTTAGGCCCTGAACTGCCTCGGTCTTAAAACTCTTAAAGTTCGGCAAAAGCAAAGCTTAGACTGAAAGCAAACAAGTCTCGATAACGCAGAAAATAAATCTGTAGATGGACGGCAATACGGGAAACGTTTACCCGAAACATCAACCACAACAGCGACAGCAAAATACAAACAAATTGCAAAAAATCCAAAAAATCCAAAAATCAGTCAATCAATTTAAGAAATACTACTGCGGCACCAAACAGCTTGGAAAAAAAAAACCAAGAAGACCAAGAAATAAAAAGAAAAAGAAATTTAAAAAATCAATCAATCAATAAAAAAATAAAAAATAAACCAAAGCGGCTTAAAAAAAACCCAAAAAAAAATTAGAACTAAATAAGTCAATCGATTAATTAAAGCAACAAAAATGTTCGGCGTGGCTGGGATTTTCTTCCCGGCCCGAGTTCCAATCTCAATCGGGGGAGAAGTTATTCGACCCCCAAGCCGTTCGAGAATAACCCCTTTAATAACATATTGAGACTTGAACTCACGACCGCCAGATGCGACCCTGGATCAGCCGCGCGCAGCCCATCCCGCAGGACCACCTGGAAATCCCTTGGGTTGTTGCTAACAAATTAAGATGTGTATAGTACGTGCTGATATGCTAGTTTCCGGTTCCGCTTAGTCAAAGAGTGGGACTGTATTCTGCTAGTTATAGACCTGAGGCTAGAAACTCCAGCGTTATATATTCGTTACCGTCGTCAGCCAGAATTGCGCATTTTTCAGCCCAAATTGAGGCGTATTCGGACAGGATTCCAAACAGTTAGCAAGCCAAAAGGTAACGGTTGGAAATTTGAAAACAGACATACACTTCAAAACTAACTGTAATTGCTGAGTATCGTTGGCGAATGCTGCTTGTCATTGCGCGCTTATTCGATTCAAAGATATCGCTATGTCTGCCAAGTTAAGCGGTAGCGCACAACTTAAGATTTGCTTACAGTTGGTGGACTCACTGCGAACGAGAACGGGTGTTTTCCTATGCGGTGTTTGCTACAATTTATCCATACACGATGTAGCTGAGCTGATCGGCCACTTCTCTCGAGGTCGCATAAAGCCTTCTACATCCTCAATCAACGACATTTCAAGAAAACCAGCCAATATGTATTCTGCGTAAGCCAGAGGTTGGCCCATGTTAATTGTTTATGTCGCTATTGGCCGCTGGAAAACCGAGTCATGGAATTGCTTCCCACTAACAAATCGTTTAGGCCCTGAACTGCCTCGGTCTTAAAACTCTTAAAGTTCGGCAAAAGCAAAGCTTAGACTGAAAGCAAACAAGTCTCGATAACGCAGAAAATAAATCTGTAGATGGACGGCAATACGGGAAACGTTTACCCGAAACATCAACCACAACAGCGACAGCAAAATACAAACAAATTGCAAAAAATCCAAAAAATCCAAAAATCAGTCAATCAATTTAAGAAATACTACTGCGGCACCAAACAGCTTGGAAAAAAAAAACCAAGAAGACCAAGAAATAAAAAGAAAAAGAAATTTAAAAAATCAATCAATCAATAAAAAAATAAAAAATAAACCAAAGCGGCTTAAAAAAAACCCAAAAAAAAATTAGAACTAAATAAGTCAATCGATTAATTAAAGCAACAAAAATGTTCGGCGTGGCTGGGATTTTCTTCCCGGCCCGAGTTCCAATCTCAATCGGGGGAGAAGTTATTCGACCCCCAAGCCGTTCGAGAATAACCCCTTTAATAACATATTGAGACTTGAACTCACGACCGCCAGATGCGACCCTGGATCAGCCGCGCGCAGCCCATCCCGCAGGACCACCTGGAAATCCCTTGGGTTGTTGCTAACAAATTAAGATGTGTATAGTACGTGCTGATATGCTAGTTTCCGGTTCCGCTTAGTCAAAGAGTGGGACTGTATTCTGCTAGTTATAGACCTGAGGCTAGAAACTCCAGCGTTATATATTCGTTACCGTCGTCAGCCAGAATTGCGCATTTTTCAGCCCAAATTGAGGCGTATTCGGACAGGATTCCAAACAGTTAGCAAGCCAAAAGGTAACGGTTGGAAATTTGAAAACAGACATACACTTCAAAACTAACTGTAATTGCTGAGTATCGTTGGCGAATGCTGCTTGTCATTGCGCGCTTATTCGATTCAAAGATATCGCTATGTCTGCCAAGTTAAGCGGTAGCGCACAACTTAAGATTTGCTTACAGTTGGTGGACTCACTGCGAACGAGAACGGGTGTTTTCCTATGCGGTGTTTGCTACAATTTATCCATACACGATGTAGCTGAGCTGATCGGCCACTTCTCTCGAGGTCGCATAAAGCCTTCTACATCCTCAATCAACGACATTTCAAGAAAACCAGCCAATATGTATTCTGCGTAAGCCAGAGGTTGGCCCATGTTAATTGTTTATGTCGCTATTGGCCGCTGGAAAACCGAGTCATGGAATTGCTTCCCACTAACAAATCGTTTAGGCCCTGAACTGCCTCGGTCTTAAAACTCTTAAAGTTCGGCAAAAGCAAAGCTTAGACTGAAAGCAAACAAGTCTCGATAACGCAGAAAATAAATCTGTAGATGGACGGCAATACGGGAAACGTTTACCCGAAACATCAACCACAACAGCGACAGCAAAATACAAACAAATTGCAAAAAATCCAAAAAATCCAAAAATCAGTCAATCAATTTAAGAAATACTACTGCGGCACCAAACAGCTTGGAAAAAAAAAACCAAGAAGACCAAGAAATAAAAAGAAAAAGAAATTTAAAAAATCAATCAATCAATAAAAAAATAAAAAATAAACCAAAGCGGCTTAAAAAAAACCCAAAAAAAAATTAGAACTAAATAAGTCAATCGATTAATTAAAGCAACAAAAATGTTCGGCGTGGCTGGGATTTTCTTCCCGGCCCGAGTTCCAATCTCAATCGGGGGAGAAGTTATTCGACCCCCAAGCCGTTCGAGAATAACCCCTTTAATAACATATTGAGACTTGAACTCACGACCGCCAGATGCGACCCTGGATCAGCCGCGCGCAGCCCATCCCGCAGGACCACCTGGAAATCCCTTGGGTTGTTGCTAACAAATTAAGATGTGTATAGTACGTGCTGATATGCTAGTTTCCGGTTCCGCTTAGTCAAAGAGTGGGACTGTATTCTGCTAGTTATAGACCTGAGGCTAGAAACTCCAGCGTTATATATTCGTTACCGTCGTCAGCCAGAATTGCGCATTTTTCAGCCCAAATTGAGGCGTATTCGGACAGGATTCCAAACAGTTAGCAAGCCAAAAGGTAACGGTTGGAAATTTGAAAACAGACATACACTTCAAAACTAACTGTAATTGCTGAGTATCGTTGGCGAATGCTGCTTGTCATTGCGCGCTTATTCGATTCAAAGATATCGCTATGTCTGCCAAGTTAAGCGGTAGCGCACAACTTAAGATTTGCTTACAGTTGGTGGACTCACTGCGAACGAGAACGGGTGTTTTCCTATGCGGTGTTTGCTACAATTTATCCATACACGATGTAGCTGAGCTGATCGGCCACTTCTCTCGAGGTCGCATAAAGCCTTCTACATCCTCAATCAACGACATTTCAAGAAAACCAGCCAATATGTATTCTGCGTAAGCCAGAGGTTGGCCCATGTTAATTGTTTATGTCGCTATTGGCCGCTGGAAAACCGAGTCATGGAATTGCTTCCCACTAACAAATCGTTTAGGCCCTGAACTGCCTCGGTCTTAAAACTCTTAAAGTTCGGCAAAAGCAAAGCTTAGACTGAAAGCAAACAAGTCTCGATAACGCAGAAAATAAATCTGTAGATGGACGGCAATACGGGAAACGTTTACCCGAAACATCAACCACAACAGCGACAGCAAAATACAAACAAATTGCAAAAAATCCAAAAAATCCAAAAATCAGTCAATCAATTTAAGAAATACTACTGCGGCACCAAACAGCTTGGAAAAAAAAAACCAAGAAGACCAAGAAATAAAAAGAAAAAGAAATTTAAAAAATCAATCAATCAATAAAAAAATAAAAAATAAACCAAAGCGGCTTAAAAAAAACCCAAAAAAAAATTAGAACTAAATAAGTCAATCGATTAATTAAAGCAACAAAAATGTTCGGCGTGGCTGGGATTTTCTTCCCGGCCCGAGTTCCAATCTCAATCGGGGGAGAAGTTATTCGACCCCCAAGCCGTTCGAGAATAACCCCTTTAATAACATATTGAGACTTGAACTCACGACCGCCAGATGCGACCCTGGATCAGCCGCGCGCAGCCCATCCCGCAGGACCACCTGGAAATCCCTTGGGTTGTTGCTAACAAATTAAGATGTGTATAGTACGTGCTGATATGCTAGTTTCCGGTTCCGCTTAGTCAAAGAGTGGGACTGTATTCTGCTAGTTATAGACCTGAGGCTAGAAACTCCAGCGTTATATATTCGTTACCGTCGTCAGCCAGAATTGCGCATTTTTCAGCCCAAATTGAGGCGTATTCGGACAGGATTCCAAACAGTTAGCAAGCCAAAAGGTAACGGTTGGAAATTTGAAAACAGACATACACTTCAAAACTAACTGTAATTGCTGAGTATCGTTGGCGAATGCTGCTTGTCATTGCGCGCTTATTCGATTCAAAGATATCGCTATGTCTGCCAAGTTAAGCGGTAGCGCACAACTTAAGATTTGCTTACAGTTGGTGGACTCACTGCGAACGAGAACGGGTGTTTTCCTATGCGGTGTTTGCTACAATTTATCCATACACGATGTAGCTGAGCTGATCGGCCACTTCTCTCGAGGTCGCATAAAGCCTTCTACATCCTCAATCAACGACATTTCAAGAAAACCAGCCAATATGTATTCTGCGTAAGCCAGAGGTTGGCCCATGTTAATTGTTTATGTCGCTATTGGCCGCTGGAAAACCGAGTCATGGAATTGCTTCCCACTAACAAATCGTTTAGGCCCTGAACTGCCTCGGTCTTAAAACTCTTAAAGTTCGGCAAAAGCAAAGCTTAGACTGAAAGCAAACAAGTCTCGATAACGCAGAAAATAAATCTGTAGATGGACGGCAATACGGGAAACGTTTACCCGAAACATCAACCACAACAGCGACAGCAAAATACAAACAAATTGCAAAAAATCCAAAAAATCCAAAAATCAGTCAATCAATTTAAGAAATACTACTGCGGCACCAAACAGCTTGGAAAAAAAAAACCAAGAAGACCAAGAAATAAAAAGAAAAAGAAATTTAAAAAATCAATCAATCAATAAAAAAATAAAAAATAAACCAAAGCGGCTTAAAAAAAACCCAAAAAAAAATTAGAACTAAATAAGTCAATCGATTAATTAAAGCAACAAAAATGTTCGGCGTGGCTGGGATTTTCTTCCCGGCCCGAGTTCCAATCTCAATCGGGGGAGAAGTTATTCGACCCCCAAGCCGTTCGAGAATAACCCCTTTAATAACATATTGAGACTTGAACTCACGACCGCCAGATGCGACCCTGGATCAGCCGCGCGCAGCCCATCCCGCAGGACCACCTGGAAATCCCTTGGGTTGTTGCTAACAAATTAAGATGTGTATAGTACGTGCTGATATGCTAGTTTCCGGTTCCGCTTAGTCAAAGAGTGGGACTGTATTCTGCTAGTTATAGACCTGAGGCTAGAAACTCCAGCGTTATATATTCGTTACCGTCGTCAGCCAGAATTGCGCATTTTTCAGCCCAAATTGAGGCGTATTCGGACAGGATTCCAAACAGTTAGCAAGCCAAAAGGTAACGGTTGGAAATTTGAAAACAGACATACACTTCAAAACTAACTGTAATTGCTGAGTATCGTTGGCGAATGCTGCTTGTCATTGCGCGCTTATTCGATTCAAAGATATCGCTATGTCTGCCAAGTTAAGCGGTAGCGCACAACTTAAGATTTGCTTACAGTTGGTGGACTCACTGCGAACGAGAACGGGTGTTTTCCTATGCGGTGTTTGCTACAATTTATCCATACACGATGTAGCTGAGCTGATCGGCCACTTCTCTCGAGGTCGCATAAAGCCTTCTACATCCTCAATCAACGACATTTCAAGAAAACCAGCCAATATGTATTCTGCGTAAGCCAGAGGTTGGCCCATGTTAATTGTTTATGTCGCTATTAGGCCGCTGGAAAACCGAGTCATGGAATTGCTTCCCACTAACAAATCGTTTAGGCCCTGAACTGCCTCGGTCTTAAAACTCTTAAAGTTCGGCAAAAGCAAAGCTTAGACTGAAAGCAAACAAGTCTCGATAACGCAGAAAATAAATCTGTAGATGGACGGCAATACGGGAAACGTTTACCCGAAACATCAACCACAACAGCGACAGCAAAATACAAACAAATTGCAAAAAATCCAAAAAATCCAAAAATCAGTCAATCAATTTAAGAAATACTACTGCGGCACCAAACAGCTTGGAAAAAAAAAACCAAGAAGACCAAGAAATAAAAAGAAAAAGAAATTTAAAAAATCAATCAATCAATAAAAAAATAAAAAATAAACCAAAGCGGCTTAAAAAAAACCCAAAAAAAAATTAGAACTAAATAAGTCAATCGATTAATTAAAGCAACAAAAATGTTCGGCGTGGCTGGGATTTTCTTCCCGGCCCGAGTTCCAATCTCAATCGGGGGAGAAGTTATTCGACCCCCAAGCCGTTCGAGAATAACCCCTTTAATAACATATTGAGACTTGAACTCACGACCGCCAGATGCGACCCTGGATCAGCCGCGCGCAGCCCATCCCGCAGGACCACCTGGAAATCCCTTGGGTTGTTGCTAACAAATTAAGATGTGTATAGTACGTGCTGATATGCTAGTTTCCGGTTCCGCTTAGTCAAAGAGTGGGACTGTATTCTGCTAGTTATAGACCTGAGGCTAGAAACTCCAGCGTTATATATTCGTTACCGTCGTCAGCCAGAATTGCGCATTTTTCAGCCCAAATTGAGGCGTATTCGGACAGGATTCCAAACAGTTAGCAAGCCAAAAGGTAACGGTTGGAAATTTGAAAACAGACATACACTTCAAAACTAACTGTAATTGCTGAGTATCGTTGGCGAATGCTGCTTGTCATTGCGCGCTTATTCGATTCAAAGATATCGCTATGTCTGCCAAGTTAAGCGGTAGCGCACAACTTAAGATTTGCTTACAGTTGGTGGACTCACTGCGAACGAGAACGGGTGTTTTCCTATGCGGTGTTTGCTACAATTTATCCATACACGATGTAGCTGAGCTGATCGGCCACTTCTCTCGAGGTCGCATAAAGCCTTCTACATCCTCAATCAACGACATTTCAAGAAAACCAGCCAATATGTATTCTGCGTAAGCCAGAGGTTGGCCCATGTTAATTGTTTATGTCGCTATTGGCCGCTGGAAAACCGAGTCATGGAATTGCTTCCCACTAACAAATCGTTTAGGCCCTGAACTGCCTCGGTCTTAAAACTCTTAAAGTTCGGCAAAAGCAAAGCTTAGACTGAAAGCAAACAAGTCTCGATAACGCAGAAAATAAATCTGTAGATGGACGGCAATACGGGAAACGTTTACCCGAAACATCAACCACAACAGCGACAGCAAAATACAAACAAATTGCAAAAAATCCAAAAAATCCAAAAATCAGTCAATCAATTTAAGAAATACTACTGCGGCACCAAACAGCTTGGAAAAAAAAAACCAAGAAGACCAAGAAATAAAAAGAAAAAGAAATTTAAAAAATCAATCAATCAATAAAAAAATAAAAAATAAACCAAAGCGGCTTAAAAAAAACCCAAAAAAAAATTAGAACTAAATAAGTCAATCGATTAATTAAAGCAACAAAAATGTTCGGCGTGGCTGGGATTTTCTTCCCGGCCCGAGTTCCAATCTCAATCGGGGGAGAAGTTATTCGACCCCCAAGCCGTTCGAGAATAACCCCTTTAATAACATATTGAGACTTGAACTCACGACCGCCAGATGCGACCCTGGATCAGCCGCGCGCAGCCCATCCCGCAGGACCACCTGGAAATCCCTTGGGTTGTTGCTAACAAATTAAGATGTGTATAGTACGTGCTGATATGCTAGTTTCCGGTTCCGCTTAGTCAAAGAGTGGGACTGTATTCTGCTAGTTATAGACCTGAGGCTAGAAACTCCAGCGTTATATATTCGTTACCGTCGTCAGCCAGAATTGCGCATTTTTCAGCCCAAATTGAGGCGTATTCGGACAGGATTCCAAACAGTTAGCAAGCCAAAAGGTAACGGTTGGAAATTTGAAAACAGACATACACTTCAAAACTAACTGTAATTGCTGAGTATCGTTGGCGAATGCTGCTTGTCATTGCGCGCTTATTCGATTCAAAGATATCGCTATGTCTGCCAAGTTAAGCGGTAGCGCACAACTTAAGATTTGCTTACAGTTGGTGGACTCACTGCGAACGAGAACGGGTGTTTTCCTATGCGGTGTTTGCTACAATTTATCCATACACGATGTAGCTGAGCTGATCGGCCACTTCTCTCGAGGTCGCATAAAGCCTTCTACATCCTCAATCAACGACATTTCAAGAAAACCAGCCAATATGTATTCTGCGTAAGCCAGAGGTTGGCCCATGTTAATTGTTTATGTCGCTATTGGCCGCTGGAAAACCGAGTCATGGAATTGCTTCCCACTAACAAATCGTTTAGGCCCTGAACTGCCTCGGTCTTAAAACTCTTAAAGTTCGGCAAAAGCAAAGCTTAGACTGAAAGCAAACAAGTCTCGATAACGCAGAAAATAAATCTGTAGATGGACGGCAATACGGGAAACGTTTACCCGAAACATCAACCACAACAGCGACAGCAAAATACAAACAAATTGCAAAAAATCCAAAAAATCCAAAAATCAGTCAATCAATTTAAGAAATACTACTGCGGCACCAAACAGCTTGGAAAAAAAAAACCAAGAAGACCAAGAAATAAAAAGAAAAAGAAATTTAAAAAATCAATCAATCAATAAAAAAATAAAAAATAAACCAAAGCGGCTTAAAAAAAACCCAAAAAAAAATTAGAACTAAATAAGTCAATCGATTAATTAAAGCAACAAAAATGTTCGGCGTGGCTGGGATTTTCTTCCCGGCCCGAGTTCCAATCTCAATCGGGGGAGAAGTTATTCGACCCCCAAGCCGTTCGAGAATAACCCCTTTAATAACATATTGAGACTTGAACTCACGACCGCCAGATGCGACCCTGGATCAGCCGCGCGCAGCCCATCCCGCAGGACCACCTGGAAATCCCTTGGGTTGTTGCTAACAAATTAAGATGTGTATAGTACGTGCTGATATGCTAGTTTCCGGTTCCGCTTAGTCAAAGAGTGGGACTGTATTCTGCTAGTTATAGACCTGAGGCTAGAAACTCCAGCGTTATATATTCGTTACCGTCGTCAGCCAGAATTGCGCATTTTTCAGCCCAAATTGAGGCGTATTCGGACAGGATTCCAAACAGTTAGCAAGCCAAAAGGTAACGGTTGGAAATTTGAAAACAGACATACACTTCAAAACTAACTGTAATTGCTGAGTATCGTTGGCGAATGCTGCTTGTCATTGCGCGCTTATTCGATTCAAAGATATCGCTATGTCTGCCAAGTTAAGCGGTAGCGCACAACTTAAGATTTGCTTACAGTTGGTGGACTCACTGCGAACGAGAACGGGTGTTTTCCTATGCGGTGTTTGCTACAATTTATCCATACACGATGTAGCTGAGCTGATCGGCCACTTCTCTCGAGGTCGCATAAAGCCTTCTACATCCTCAATCAACGACATTTCAAGAAAACCAGCCAATATGTATTCTGCGTAAGCCAGAGGTTGGCCCATGTTAATTGTTTATGTCGCTATTGGCCGCTGGAAAACCGAGTCATGGAATTGCTTCCCACTAACAAATCGTTTAGGCCCTGAACTGCCTCGGTCTTAAAACTCTTAAAGTTCGGCAAAAGCAAAGCTTAGACTGAAAGCAAACAAGTCTCGATAACGCAGAAAATAAATCTGTAGATGGACGGCAATACGGGAAACGTTTACCCGAAACATCAACCACAACAGCGACAGCAAAATACAAACAAATTGCAAAAAATCCAAAAAATCCAAAAATCAGTCAATCAATTTAAGAAATACTACTGCGGCACCAAACAGCTTGGAAAAAAAAAACCAAGAAGACCAAGAAATAAAAAGAAAAAGAAATTTAAAAAATCAATCAATCAATAAAAAAATAAAAAATAAACCAAAGCGGCTTAAAAAAAACCCAAAAAAAAATTAGAACTAAATAAGTCAATCGATTAATTAAAGCAACAAAAATGTTCGGCGTGGCTGGGATTTTCTTCCCGGCCCGAGTTCCAATCTCAATCGGGGGAGAAGTTATTCGACCCCCAAGCCGTTCGAGAATAACCCCTTTAATAACATATTGAGACTTGAACTCACGACCGCCAGATGCGACCCTGGATCAGCCGCGCGCAGCCCATCCCGCAGGACCACCTGGAAATCCCTTGGGTTGTTGCTAACAAATTAAGATGTGTATAGTACGTGCTGATATGCTAGTTTCCGGTTCCGCTTAGTCAAAGAGTGGGACTGTATTCTGCTAGTTATAGACCTGAGGCTAGAAACTCCAGCGTTATATATTCGTTACCGTCGTCAGCCAGAATTGCGCATTTTTCAGCCCAAATTGAGGCGTATTCGGACAGGATTCCAAACAGTTAGCAAGCCAAAAGGTAACGGTTGGAAATTTGAAAACAGACATACACTTCAAAACTAACTGTAATTGCTGAGTATCGTTGGCGAATGCTGCTTGTCATTGCGCGCTTATTCGATTCAAAGATATCGCTATGTCTGCCAAGTTAAGCGGTAGCGCACAACTTAAGATTTGCTTACAGTTGGTGGACTCACTGCGAACGAGAACGGGTGTTTTCCTATGCGGTGTTTGCTACAATTTATCCATACACGATGTAGCTGAGCTGATCGGCCACTTCTCTCGAGGTCGCATAAAGCCTTCTACATCCTCAATCAACGACATTTCAAGAAAACCAGCCAATATGTATTCTGCGTAAGCCAGAGGTTGGCCCATGTTAATTGTTTATGTCGCTATTGGCCGCTGGAAAACCGAGTCATGGAATTGCTTCCCACTAACAAATCGTTTAGGCCCTGAACTGCCTCGGTCTTAAAACTCTTAAAGTTCGGCAAAAGCAAAGCTTAGACTGAAAGCAAACAAGTCTCGATAACGCAGAAAATAAATCTGTAGATGGACGGCAATACGGGAAACGTTTACCCGAAACATCAACCACAACAGCGACAGCAAAATACAAACAAATTGCAAAAAATCCAAAAAATCCAAAAATCAGTCAATCAATTTAAGAAATACTACTGCGGCACCAAACAGCTTGGAAAAAAAAAACCAAGAAGACCAAGAAATAAAAAGAAAAAGAAATTTAAAAAATCAATCAATCAATAAAAAAATAAAAAATAAACCAAAGCGGCTTAAAAAAAACCCAAAAAAAAATTAGAACTAAATAAGTCAATCGATTAATTAAAGCAACAAAAATGTTCGGCGTGGCTGGGATTTTCTTCCCGGCCCGAGTTCCAATCTCAATCGGGGGAGAAGTTATTCGACCCCCAAGCCGTTCGAGAATAACCCCTTTAATAACATATTGAGACTTGAACTCACGACCGCCAGATGCGACCCTGGATCAGCCGCGCGCAGCCCATCCCGCAGGACCACCTGGAAATCCCTTGGGTTGTTGCTAACAAATTAAGATGTGTATAGTACGTGCTGATATGCTAGTTTCCGGTTCCGCTTAGTCAAAGAGTGGGACTGTATTCTGCTAGTTATAGACCTGAGGCTAGAAACTCCAGCGTTATATATTCGTTACCGTCGTCAGCCAGAATTGCGCATTTTTCAGCCCAAATTGAGGCGTATTCGGACAGGATTCCAAACAGTTAGCAAGCCAAAAGGTAACGGTTGGAAATTTGAAAACAGACATACACTTCAAAACTAACTGTAATTGCTGAGTATCGTTGGCGAATGCTGCTTGTCATTGCGCGCTTATTCGATTCAAAGATATCGCTATGTCTGCCAAGTTAAGCGGTAGCGCACAACTTAAGATTTGCTTACAGTTGGTGGACTCACTGCGAACGAGAACGGGTGTTTTCCTATGCGGTGTTTGCTACAATTTATCCATACACGATGTAGCTGAGCTGATCGGCCACTTCTCTCGAGGTCGCATAAAGCCTTCTACATCCTCAATCAACGACATTTCAAGAAAACCAGCCAATATGTATTCTGCGTAAGCCAGAGGTTGGCCCATGTTAATTGTTTATGTCGCTATTGGCCGCTGGAAAACCGAGTCATGGAATTGCTTCCCACTAACAAATCGTTTAGGCCCTGAACTGCCTCGGTCTTAAAACTCTTAAAGTTCGGCAAAAGCAAAGCTTAGACTGAAAGCAAACAAGTCTCGATAACGCAGAAAATAAATCTGTAGATGGACGGCAATACGGGAAACGTTTACCCGAAACATCAACCACAACAGCGACAGCAAAATACAAACAAATTGCAAAAAATCCAAAAAATCCAAAAATCAGTCAATCAATTTAAGAAATACTACTGCGGCACCAAACAGCTTGGAAAAAAAAAACCAAGAAGACCAAGAAATAAAAAGAAAAAGAAATTTAAAAAATCAATCAATCAATAAAAAAATAAAAAATAAACCAAAGCGGCTTAAAAAAAACCCAAAAAAAAATTAGAACTAAATAAGTCAATCGATTAATTAAAGCAACAAAAATGTTCGGCGTGGCTGGGATTTTCTTCCCGGCCCGAGTTCCAATCTCAATCGGGGGAGAAGTTATTCGACCCCCAAGCCGTTCGAGAATAACCCCTTTAATAACATATTGAGACTTGAACTCACGACCGCCAGATGCGACCCTGGATCAGCCGCGCGCAGCCCATCCCGCAGGACCACCTGGAAATCCCTTGGGTTGTTGCTAACAAATTAAGATGTGTATAGTACGTGCTGATATGCTAGTTTCCGGTTCCGCTTAGTCAAAGAGTGGGACTGTATTCTGCTAGTTATAGACCTGAGGCTAGAAACTCCAGCGTTATATATTCGTTACCGTCGTCAGCCAGAATTGCGCATTTTTCAGCCCAAATTGAGGCGTATTCGGACAGGATTCCAAACAGTTAGCAAGCCAAAAGGTAACGGTTGGAAATTTGAAAACAGACATACACTTCAAAACTAACTGTAATTGCTGAGTATCGTTGGCGAATGCTGCTTGTCATTGCGCGCTTATTCGATTCAAAGATATCGCTATGTCTGCCAAGTTAAGCGGTAGCGCACAACTTAAGATTTGCTTACAGTTGGTGGACTCACTGCGAACGAGAACGGGTGTTTTCCTATGCGGTGTTTGCTACAATTTATCCATACACGATGTAGCTGAGCTGATCGGCCACTTCTCTCGAGGTCGCATAAAGCCTTCTACATCCTCAATCAACGACATTTCAAGAAAACCAGCCAATATGTATTCTGCGTAAGCCAGAGGTTGGCCCATGTTAATTGTTTATGTCGCTATTGGCCGCTGGAAAACCGAGTCATGGAATTGCTTCCCACTAACAAATCGTTTAGGCCCTGAACTGCCTCGGTCTTAAAACTCTTAAAGTTCGGCAAAAGCAAAGCTTAGACTGAAAGCAAACAAGTCTCGATAACGCAGAAAATAAATCTGTAGATGGACGGCAATACGGGAAACGTTTACCCGAAACATCAACCACAACAGCGACAGCAAAATACAAACAAATTGCAAAAAATCCAAAAAATCCAAAAATCAGTCAATCAATTTAAGAAATACTACTGCGGCACCAAACAGCTTGGAAAAAAAAACCAAGAAGACCAAGAAATAAAAAGAAAAAGAAATTTAAAAAATCAATCAATCAATAAAAAAATAAAAAATAAACCAAAGCGGCTTAAAAAAAACCCCAAAAAAAAATTAGAACTAAATAAGTCAATCGATTAATTAAAGCAACAAAAATGTTCGGCGTGGCTGGGATTTTCTTCCCGGCCCGAGTTCCAATCTCAATCGGGGGAGAAGTTATTCGACCCCCAAGCCGTTCGAGAATAACCCCTTTAATAACATATTGAGACTTGAACTCACGACCGCCAGATGCGACCCTGGATCAGCCGCGCGCAGCCCATCCCGCAGGACCACCTGGAAATCCCTTGGGTTGTTGCTAACAAATTAAGATGTGTATAGTACGTGCTGATATGCTAGTTTCCGGTTCCGCTTAGTCAAAGAGTGGGACTGTATTCTGCTAGTTATAGACCTGAGGCTAGAAACTCCAGCGTTATATATTCGTTACCGTCGTCAGCCAGAATTGCGCATTTTTCAGCCCAAATTGAGGCGTATTCGGACAGGATTCCAAACAGTTAGCAAGCCAAAAGGTAACGGTTGGAAATTTGAAAACAGACATACACTTCAAAACTAACTGTAATTGCTGAGTATCGTTGGCGAATGCTGCTTGTCATTGCGCGCTTATTCGATTCAAAGATATCGCTATGTCTGCCAAGTTAAGCGGTAGCGCACAACTTAAGATTTGCTTACAGTTGGTGGACTCACTGCGAACGAGAACGGGTGTTTTCCTATGCGGTGTTTGCTACAATTTATCCATACACGATGTAGCTGAGCTGATCGGCCACTTCTCTCGAGGTCGCATAAAGCCTTCTACATCCTCAATCAACGACATTTCAAGAAAACCAGCCAATATGTATTCTGCGTAAGCCAGAGGTTGGCCCATGTTAATTGTTTATGTCGCTATTGGCCGCTGGAAAACCGAGTCATGGAATTGCTTCCCACTAACAAATCGTTTAGGCCCTGAACTGCCTCGGTCTTAAAACTCTTAAAGTTCGGCAAAAGCAAAGCTTAGACTGAAAGCAAACAAGTCTCGATAACGCAGAAAATAAATCTGTAGATGGACGGCAATACGGGAAACGTTTACCCGAAACATCAACCACAACAGCGACAGCAAAATACAAACAAATTGCAAAAAATCCAAAAAATCCAAAAATCAGTCAATCAATTTAAGAAATACTACTGCGGCACCAAACAGCTTGGAAAAAAAAAACCAAGAAGACCAAGAAATAAAAAGAAAAAGAAATTTAAAAAATCAATCAATCAATAAAAAAATAAAAAATAAACCAAAGCGGCTTAAAAAAAACCCAAAAAAAAATTAGAACTAAATAAGTCAATCGATTAATTAAAGCAACAAAAATGTTCGGCGTGGCTGGGATTTTCTTCCCGGCCCGAGTTCCAATCTCAATCGGGGGAGAAGTTATTCGACCCCCAAGCCGTTCGAGAATAACCCCTTTAATAACATATTGAGACTTGAACTCACGACCGCCAGATGCGACCCTGGATCAGCCGCGCGCAGCCCATCCCGCAGGACCACCTGGAAATCCCTTGGGTTGTTGCTAACAAATTAAGATGTGTATAGTACGTGCTGATATGCTAGTTTCCGGTTCCGCTTAGTCAAAGAGTGGGACTGTATTCTGCTAGTTATAGACCTGAGGCTAGAAACTCCAGCGTTATATATTCGTTACCGTCGTCAGCCAGAATTGCGCATTTTTCAGCCCAAATTGAGGCGTATTCGGACAGGATTCCAAACAGTTAGCAAGCCAAAAGGTAACGGTTGGAAATTTGAAAACAGACATACACTTCAAAACTAACTGTAATTGCTGAGTATCGTTGGCGAATGCTGCTTGTCATTGCGCGCTTATTCGATTCAAAGATATCGCTATGTCTGCCAAGTTAAGCGGTAGCGCACAACTTAAGATTTGCTTACAGTTGGTGGACTCACTGCGAACGAGAACGGGTGTTTTCCTATGCGGTGTTTGCTACAATTTATCCATACACGATGTAGCTGAGCTGATCGGCCACTTCTCTCGAGGTCGCATAAAGCCTTCTACATCCTCAATCAACGACATTTCAAGAAAACCAGCCAATATGTATTCTGCGTAAGCCAGAGGTTGGCCCATGTTAATTGTTTATGTCGCTATTGGCCGCTGGAAAACCGAGTCATGGAATTGCTTCCCACTAACAAATCGTTTAGGCCCTGAACTGCCTCGGTCTTAAAACTCTTAAAGTTCGGCAAAAGCAAAGCTTAGACTGAAAGCAAACAAGTCTCGATAACGCAGAAAATAAATCTGTAGATGGACGGCAATACGGGAAACGTTTACCCGAAACATCAACCACAACAGCGACAGCAAAATACAAACAAATTGCAAAAAATCCAAAAAATCCAAAAATCAGTCAATCAATTTAAGAAATACTACTGCGGCACCAAACAGCTTGGAAAAAAAAAACCAAGAAGACCAAGAAATAAAAAGAAAAAGAAATTTAAAAAATCAATCAATCAATAAAAAAATAAAAAATAAACCAAAGCGGCTTAAAAAAAACCCAAAAAAAAATTAGAACTAAATAAGTCAATCGATTAATTAAAGCAACAAAAATGTTCGGCGTGGCTGGGATTTTCTTCCCGGCCCGAGTTCCAATCTCAATCGGGGGAGAAGTTATTCGACCCCCAAGCCGTTCGAGAATAACCCCTTTAATAACATATTGAGACTTGAACTCACGACCGCCAGATGCGACCCTGGATCAGCCGCGCGCAGCCCATCCCGCAGGACCACCTGGAAATCCCTTGGGTTGTTGCTAACAAATTAAGATGTGTATAGTACGTGCTGATATGCTAGTTTCCGGTTCCGCTTAGTCAAAGAGTGGGACTGTATTCTGCTAGTTATAGACCTGAGGCTAGAAACTCCAGCGTTATATATTCGTTACCGTCGTCAGCCAGAATTGCGCATTTTTCAGCCCAAATTGAGGCGTATTCGGACAGGATTCCAAACAGTTAGCAAGCCAAAAGGTAACGGTTGGAAATTTGAAAACAGACATACACTTCAAAACTAACTGTAATTGCTGAGTATCGTTGGCGAATGCTGCTTGTCATTGCGCGCTTATTCGATTCAAAGATATCGCTATGTCTGCCAAGTTAAGCGGTAGCGCACAACTTAAGATTTGCTTACAGTTGGTGGACTCACTGCGAACGAGAACGGGTGTTTTCCTATGCGGTGTTTGCTACAATTTATCCATACACGATGTAGCTGAGCTGATCGGCCACTTCTCTCGAGGTCGCATAAAGCCTTCTACATCCTCAATCAACGACATTTCAAGAAAACCAGCCAATATGTATTCTGCGTAAGCCAGAGGTTGGCCCATGTTAATTGTTTATGTCGCTATTGGCCGCTGGAAAACCGAGTCATGGAATTGCTTCCCACTAACAAATCGTTTAGGCCCTGAACTGCCTCGGTCTTAAAACTCTTAAAGTTCGGCAAAAGCAAAGCTTAGACTGAAAGCAAACAAGTCTCGATAACGCAGAAAATAAATCTGTAGATGGACGGCAATACGGGAAACGTTTACCCGAAACATCAACCACAACAGCGACAGCAAAATACAAACAAATTGCAAAAAATCCAAAAAATCCAAAAATCAGTCAATCAATTTAAGAAATACTACTGCGGCACCAAACAGCTTGGAAAAAAAAAACCAAGAAGACCAAGAAATAAAAAGAAAAAGAAATTTAAAAAATCAATCAATCAATAAAAAAATAAAAAATAAACCAAAGCGGCTTAAAAAAAACCCAAAAAAAAATTAGAACTAAATAAGTCAATCGATTAATTAAAGCAACAAAAATGTTCGGCGTGGCTGGGATTTTCTTCCCGGCCCGAGTTCCAATCTCAATCGGGGGAGAAGTTATTCGACCCCCAAGCCGTTCGAGAATAACCCCTTTAATAACATATTGAGACTTGAACTCACGACCGCCAGATGCGACCCTGGATCAGCCGCGCGCAGCCCATCCCGCAGGACCACCTGGAAATCCCTTGGGTTGTTGCTAACAAATTAAGATGTGTATAGTACGTGCTGATATGCTAGTTTCCGGTTCCGCTTAGTCAAAGAGTGGGACTGTATTCTGCTAGTTATAGACCTGAGGCTAGAAACTCCAGCGTTATATATTCGTTACCGTCGTCAGCCAGAATTGCGCATTTTTCAGCCCAAATTGAGGCGTATTCGGACAGGATTCCAAACAGTTAGCAAGCCAAAAGGTAACGGTTGGAAATTTGAAAACAGACATACACTTCAAAACTAACTGTAATTGCTGAGTATCGTTGGCGAATGCTGCTTGTCATTGCGCGCTTATTCGATTCAAAGATATCGCTATGTCTGCCAAGTTAAGCGGTAGCGCACAACTTAAGATTTGCTTACAGTTGGTGGACTCACTGCGAACGAGAACGGGTGTTTTCCTATGCGGTGTTTGCTACAATTTATCCATACACGATGTAGCTGAGCTGATCGGCCACTTCTCTCGAGGTCGCATAAAGCCTTCTACATCCTCAATCAACGACATTTCAAGAAAACCAGCCAATATGTATTCTGCGTAAGCCAGAGGTTGGCCCATGTTAATTGTTTATGTCGCTATTGGCCGCTGGAAAACCGAGTCATGGAATTGCTTCCCACTAACAAATCGTTTAGGCCCTGAACTGCCTCGGTCTTAAAACTCTTAAAGTTCGGCAAAAGCAAAGCTTAGACTGAAAGCAAACAAGTCTCGATAACGCAGAAAATAAATCTGTAGATGGACGGCAATACGGGAAACGTTTACCCGAAACATCAACCACAACAGCGACAGCAAAATACAAACAAATTGCAAAAAATCCAAAAAATCCAAAAATCAGTCAATCAATTTAAGAAATACTACTGCGGCACCAAACAGCTTGGAAAAAAAAAACCAAGAAGACCAAGAAATAAAAAGAAAAAGAAATTTAAAAAATCAATCAATCAATAAAAAAATAAAAAATAAACCAAAGCGGCTTAAAAAAAACCCAAAAAAAAATTAGAACTAAATAAGTCAATCGATTAATTAAAGCAACAAAAATGTTCGGCGTGGCTGGGATTTTCTTCCCGGCCCGAGTTCCAATCTCAATCGGGGGAGAAGTTATTCGACCCCCAAGCCGTTCGAGAATAACCCCTTTAATAACATATTGAGACTTGAACTCACGACCGCCAGATGCGACCCTGGATCAGCCGCGCGCAGCCCATCCCGCAGGACCACCTGGAAATCCCTTGGGTTGTTGCTAACAAATTAAGATGTGTATAGTACGTGCTGATATGCTAGTTTCCGGTTCCGCTTAGTCAAAGAGTGGGACTGTATTCTGCTAGTTATAGACCTGAGGCTAGAAACTCCAGCGTTATATATTCGTTACCGTCGTCAGCCAGAATTGCGCATTTTTCAGCCCAAATTGAGGCGTATTCGGACAGGATTCCAAACAGTTAGCAAGCCAAAAGGTAACGGTTGGAAATTTGAAAACAGACATACACTTCAAAACTAACTGTAATTGCTGAGTATCGTTGGCGAATGCTGCTTGTCATTGCGCGCTTATTCGATTCAAAGATATCGCTATGTCTGCCAAGTTAAGCGGTAGCGCACAACTTAAGATTTGCTTACAGTTGGTGGACTCACTGCGAACGAGAACGGGTGTTTTCCTATGCGGTGTTTGCTACAATTTATCCATACACGATGTAGCTGAGCTGATCGGCCACTTCTCTCGAGGTCGCATAAAGCCTTCTACATCCTCAATCAACGACATTTCAAGAAAACCAGCCAATATGTATTCTGCGTAAGCCAGAGGTTGGCCCATGTTAATTGTTTATGTCGCTATTGGCCGCTGGAAAACCGAGTCATGGAATTGCTTCCCACTAACAAATCGTTTAGGCCCTGAACTGCCTCGGTCTTAAAACTCTTAAAGTTCGGCAAAAGCAAAGCTTAGACTGAAAGCAAACAAGTCTCGATAACGCAGAAAATAAATCTGTAGATGGACGGCAATACGGGAAACGTTTACCCGAAACATCAACCACAACAGCGACAGCAAAATACAAACAAATTGCAAAAAATCCAAAAAATCCAAAAATCAGTCAATCAATTTAAGAAATACTACTGCGGCACCAAACAGCTTGGAAAAAAAAAACCAAGAAGACCAAGAAATAAAAAGAAAAAGAAATTTAAAAAATCAATCAATCAATAAAAAAATAAAAAATAAACCAAAGCGGCTTAAAAAAAAACCCAAAAAAAAATTAGAACTAAATAAGTCAATCGATTAATTAAAGCAACAAAAATGTTCGGCGTGGCTGGGATTTTCTTCCCGGCCCGAGTTCCAATCTCAATCGGGGGAGAAGTTATTCGACCCCCAAGCCGTTCGAGAATAACCCCTTTAATAACATATTGAGACTTGAAC